>NW_027307873.1:0-285000 GCF_047496885.1 Scyliorhinus torazame | reverse complement strand
GTGTGTGTGTGCGTTTTTGTTTTTGTGTCTGTGTGTGTATGTTTGTTTTTGTTTTTGTGTGTGTTTTTGTTTTTGTGTGTGTGTGTTTGTGTGCTTTTGCTTTTGTGTGTGTTTTTGTTTTTGTGTGTGTTTTTGTTTTCGTGTGTGTTTTTGTTTTCGTGTGTGTGTGTTTGTGTGCTTTTGCTTCTGTGTGTGTTCTTGTTTTTGTGTGTGTGTGTGTGTTTTTTTGTTTTTGTGTGTGTGTGTTTTTGTTTTTGTTTGTGTGTGTGTTTTTGTTTTTGTGTGTGTGTGTTTTTGTTTTTGTGTATGTTTTTGTTTGTGTGTGTGTCTTTGTTTGTGTGCGTTTTTGTTTTTGTGTGTGTATGTGTGTTTTTGTTTTTGTGTGTGTGTGTGTTTTTTTTGTGTGTGTGTGTGTTTTTGTTTTTGTGTGTGTTTTTTTTGTGTGTGTTTTTGTTTGAGTGTGTGTGTGTTTGTTTTTGTGTGTGTTTTTGTTTGTGTGTGTGTGTTTGTTTTTGTGTGTGTTTTTGTTTGTGTGTGTGTGTCTTTGTTTTTGTGTGTATTTTTGATTTTGTGTGTGTGTGTGTTTGCTTTTGTTTTTTGTGTATGTGTGTTTTTGTTTTTATGTGTGTTTTTGTTTGTGTGTGTTATTGTTTTCGTGTGTATTTTTGTTTTTGTGTGTGTGTGTGTTTGCTTTTGTTTTTTGTGTGTGTGTGTTTTTGATTTTGTGTGTGTTTTTGTTTGTGTGAGTGTGAGTGTTTGTGTGTGTGTGTTTTTGTTTTTGTGTATGTTTTTGTTTTTGAGTGTGTGTGTTTTTGTTTTTGTGTGTGTTTTTGTGTATGTTTTTGTTTTTTTGATTGTGTGTGTGTGCGTTTTTGTTTTTGTGTATGTTTTTGTTTTTGTGTGTGTTTTTCTTTTTGTGTGTGTGTGTGTTTGTTTTTGTGTGTGTGTTTGTTTTTGTGTGTGTGTGTTTTTGTCTTTGTGTGTGTTTTTGTTTTTGTGTGTGTGTGTGCTTTTGTTTTTGTGTGTGTATTTGTTTGTGTGTGTGTGTGTTCGTTTTTGTGTGTGTTTTTGTTTTTGTGTGTGTGTGTGTGTTTTTGTCTTAGTTTGTTTTTTTGGTTGTGTGTGTGTTTTTTTTGTGTGTGTGTGTGTTTGTTTTTGTGTGTGTTTTAGTTTTTGTGCGTGTGTGTGTGTTTGTTTTTGTGTGCGTTTTTGTCTTTGTGTGTGTGTGTGTTTGTTTTTGTGTGTGTTTTTGTTTTTGTGTGTGTTTTTGTTTGTGTGTGTGTGTGTGTTTGTTCTTGTGTGTGTTTTTGTTTTTGTGTGTGTGTGTATGTGTTTGTTTTTGTGTGTGTTTTTGTTTGTGTGTGTGTGCGTGTGTGTGTTTTTGTTTTTGTGTGTGTTTTTATTTTTGTGTCTGTGTGTGTGTTTGTTTTTGTGTGTGTTTTTGTTTTTGTGTGTCTGTGTTTGTTTTTGTGTGTGTTTTTGTTTTTGTGTGTGTGCGTGGGTGTGTGTTTTTGTTTTTGTGTGTGTGTGTGCGTTTGTTTTTGTGTGTGTGTGTGTTTGTTTTTGTGTGTGTTTTTGTTTTTGTGTGTCTGTGTGTGTCTTTGTGTGTTTTTTTGTTTTTGTGTGTGTGCTTTTGTTCTTGTGTGTGTTATTATTTTTGTCTCTGTGTGTGTGTTTGTTTTTGTGTGTGTTTTTGTTTTTGTGTGTTTGTTTTTGTGCGTGTTTTTGTTTTTGTGTGTGTGTGCGTGTGTGTGTTTTTGTTTTTGTTATTGTGTGTGTGTGTGTGTTTGTTTTTGTGTGCATTTTTGTTTGTGTGTGTGTGTGTGTTTGTTTTTGTGTGTGTTTTTGTTTTTGTGTGTGTGTGTTTGTTTTTGTGTGTGTTTTTGTTTTTGTGTGTGTGTTTGTGTCTGTGTTGTTTTGTTTTTGTGTGTGATTTTGTTTTTGTGTGTGTGTGTGTGTTTTTGTTTTTGTGTGTGTGTGTGAGTGTTTGTTTTTATTGTGTTTTTGTTTTTGTGTGTCTTTGTGTGTTTTTTTGTTTTTGTGTGTGTGTGTGTGTTTGTTTTTGTGTATGTTTTTGTTTTTGTGTGTGTGTGTGTTTGTGTGTGTGTGCTTTTGTTTGTGTGTGTGTGTTTTTGTTTGTGTGTGTGTGTTTGTTTTTGTGTGTGTGTGTGTTTTTGTGTGTGCGTGTTTGTGTGTGTGTTTTGTTTTTGTGTGTGTGTGCGTTTTTGTTTTTGTGTGTGTGTGTGTTTTTGTTTTTGTGTGTGTTTTTGTTTTCGTTTGTGTGTGTTTGTGTGCTTTTGTTTTTGTGTGTGTTTTTGTTTTTGTGTGTGTGTGTGTTTGTGTGCGTTTTTGTTTTTGTGTGTGTGTGTTTTTGTTTTTTTGTGTGTGTGCGTGTGTGTTTTTGTTTTTGTTTGTGTGTGCGTGTTTTTGTTTTGTGTGTGTGTGTGCTTTTGTTTTTGTGTGTGTTTTTGTTTTTGTGTGTGTGTGTGTTTGTGTGCGTTTTTGCTTTTGTGTGTGTGTGTTTGTTTTTGCGTGTGTTTTTGTTTTTGTGTGTGTGTGTGTTTTTGTTTTTGTGTGTGTGTGTGTTTTTGTTTTTGTGTGTGTTTTTCTTTGTGTGTGTGTGTGTTTTTGCTTTTGTGTGTGTGTGTGTGTTTTTGTTTTTGTGTGTGTGTGTTTTTGTTTTTGTGTGTGTGTGTGTTTTTGTTTTTGTGTGTGTGTGCGTTTTTGTTTTTGTGTGTGTGTGTGTGTTTTTGTTTGTGTGTGTGTGTGTGCGTGTGTGTGTTTTTGTTTTTGTGTGTGTTTTTATTTTTGTGTGTGTTTGTGTGTGTGTGCTTTTGTTTTTGTGTGTTTTTGCTTGTGTGTGTGTGTTTTTGTTTTTGTGTGTGTTTTTCTTTGTGTGTGTGTGTGTTTTTGTTTTTGTGTGTGTGTGTGTTTTTGTTTTTGTGTGTGTGTGTTTTTGTTTTTGTGTGTGTGTGTGTTTTTGTTTTTGTGTGTGTGTGTGTGTGTTTGTTTTTGTGTGTGTGTGATTTTGTTTTTGTGTGTGTGTTTTTGTTTTCGTGTGTGTGTGTTTGTGTGCTTTTGCTTCTGTGTGTGTTCTTGTTTTTGTGTGTGTGTGTGTGTTTGTGTGCGTTTTTGTTTTTGTGTATGTGTGTGTGGTTTTTTGTTTTTGTGTGTGTGTGTTTTTGTTTTTGTTTGTGTTTGTGTTTTTGTTTTTGTGTGTGTGTGTTTTTGTTTTTGTGTATGTTTTTGTTTGTGTGTGTGTCTTTGTTTGTGTGCGTTTTTGTTTTTGTGTGTGTGTGTGTGTTTTTGTGTGTGTGTGTGTTTTTTGTGTGTGTGTGTGTTTTTGTTTTTGTGTGTGTTTTTTTTGTGTGTGTTTTTGTTTGTGTGTGTGTGTGTTTGTTTTTGTGTGTGTTTTTGTTTGTGTGTGTGTGTTTGTTTTTGTGTGTGTTTTTGTTTGTGTGTGTGTGTTTTTGTTTTTGTGTGTATTTTTGATTTTGTGTGTGTGTGTGTTTGCTTTTGTTTTTTGTGTATGTGTGTTTTTGTTTTTATGTGTGTTTTTGTTTGTGTGTGTGTTATTGTTTTCGTGTGTATTTTTGTTTTTGTGTGTGTGTGTGTTTGCTTTTGTTTTTTGTGTGTGTGTGTTTTTGATTTTGTATGTGTTTTTGTTTGTGTGAGTGTGAGTGTTTGTGTGTGTGTGTTTTTGTTTTTGTGTATGTTTTTGTTTTTGAGTGTGTGTGTTTTTGTTTTTGTGTGTGTTTTTGTGTATGTTTTTGTTTTTTTGATTGTGTGTGTGTGCGTTTTTGTTTTTGTGTATGTTTTTGTTTTTGTGTGTGTTTTTCTTTTTGTGTGTGTGTGTGTTTGTTTTTGTGTGTGTGTTTGTTTTTGTGTGTGTGTGTTTTTGTCTTTGTGTGTGTTTTTGTTTTTGTGTGTGTGTTTGCTTTTGTTTTTGTGTGTGTATTTGTTTGTGTGTGTGTGTTCGTTTTTGTGTGTGTTTTTGTTTTTGTGTGTGTTTTAGTTTTTGTGCGTGTGTGTGTGTTTGTTTTAGTTTGTTTTTTTGGTTGTGTGTGTGTTTTTTTTGTGTGTGTGTGTGTTTGTTTTTGTGTGTGTTTTAGTTTTTGTGCGTGTGTGTGTGTTTGTTTTTGTGTGCGTTTTTGTCTTTGTGTGTGTGTGTGTTTGTTTTTGTGTGTGTTTTTGTTTTTGTGTGTGTTTTTGTTTGTGTGTGTGTGTGTTTGTTCTTGTGTGTGTTTTTGTTTTTGTGTGTGTGTGTATGTGTTTGTTTTTGTGTGTGTTTTTGTTTGTGTGTGTGTGCGTGTGTGTGTTTTTGTTTTTGTGTGTGTTTTTATTTTTGTGTCTGTGTGTGTGTTTGTTTTTGTGTGTGTTTTTGTTTTTGTGTGTCTGTGTTTGTTTTTGTGTGTGTTTTTGTTTTTTTGTGTGTGCGTGGGTGTGTGTTTTTGTTTTTGTGTGTGTGTGTGCGTTTGTTTTTGTGTGTGTGTGTGTTTGTTTTTGTGTGTGTTTTTGTTTTTGTGTGTCTGTGTGTGTCTTTGTGTGTTTTTTTGTTTTTGTGTGTGTGCTTTTGTTCTTGTGTGTGTTATTATTTTTGTCTCTGTGTGTGTGTTTGTTTTTGTGTGTGTTTTTGTTTTTGTGTTTTTGTTTTTGTGCGTGTTTTTGTTTTTGTGTGTGTGTGCGTGTGTGTGTTTTTGTTTTTGTTATTGTGTGTGTGTGTGTGTTTGTTTTTGTGTGCATTTTTGTTTGTGTGTGTGTGTGTGTTTGTTTTTGTGTGTGTTTTTGTTTTTGTGTGTGTGTGTTTGTTTTTGTGTGTGTTTTTGTTTTTGTGTGTGTGTTTGTGTCTGTGTTGTTTTGTTTTTGTGTGTGATTTTGTTTTTGTGTGTGTGTGTGTGTGTTTTTGTTTTTGTGTGTGTTTTTGTTTGTGTGTGTGTGTTTTTGTTTTTGTGTGTATTTTTGATTTTGTGTGTGTGTGTGTTTGCTTTTGTTTTTTGTGTATGTGTGTTTTTGTTTTTATGTGTGTTTTTGTTTGTGTGTGTGTTATTGTTTTCGTGTGTATTTTTGTTTTTGTGTGTGTGTGTGTTTGCTTTTGTTTTTTGTGTGTGTGTGTTTTTGATTTTGTGTGTGTTTTTGTTTGTGTGAGTGTGAGTGTTTGTGTGTGTGTGTTTTTGTTTTTGTGTATGTTTTTGTTTTTGAGTGTGTGTGTTTTTGTTTTTGTGTGTGTTTTTGTGTATGTTTTTGTTTTTTTGATTGTGTGTGTGTGCGTTTTTGTTTTTGTGTATGTTTTTGTTTTTGTGTGTGTTTTTCTTTTTGTGTGTGTGTGTGTGTTTGTTTTTGTGTGTGTGTTTGTTTTTGTGTGTGTGTGTTTTTGTCTTTGTGTGTGTTTTTGTTTTTGTGTGTGTGTGTGCTTTTCTTTTTGTGTGTGTATTTGTTTGTGTGTGTGTGTGTTCGTTTTTGTGTGTGTTTTTCTTTTTGTGTGTGTGTGTGTGTTTTTGTTTTAGTTTGTTTTTTTGGTTGTGTGTGTGTTTTTTTTGTGTGTGTGTGTGTTTGTTTTTGTGTGTGTTTTAGTTTTTGTGCGTGTGTGTGTGTTTGTTTTTGTGTGCGTTTTTGTCTTTGTGTGTGTGTGTGTTTGTTTTTGTGTGTGTTTTTGTTTGTGTGTGTGTGTGTGTTTGTTCTTGTGTGTGTTTTTGTTTTTGTGTGTGTGTGTGTGTGTTTGTGTGCGTTTTTGCTTTTGTGTGTGTGTGTTTGTTTTTGCGTGTGTTTTTGTTTTTGTGTGTGTGTGTGTTTTTGTTTTTGTGTGTGTGTGTGTTTTTGTTTTTGTGTGTGTTTTTCTTTGTGTGTGTGTGTGTTTTTGCTTTTGTGTGTGTGTGTGTGTTTTTGTTTTTGTGTGTGTGTGTTTTTGTTTTTGTGTGTGTGTGTGTTTTTGTTTTTGTGTGTGTGTGCGTTTTTGTTTTTGTGTGTGTGTGTGTGTTTTTGTTTGTGTGTGTGTGTGTGCGTGTGTGTGTTTTTGTTTTTGTGTGTGTTTTTATTTTTGTGTGTGTTTGTGTGTGTGTGCTTTTGTTTTTGTGTGTTTTTGCTTGTGTGTGTGTGTTTTTGTTTTTGTGTGTGTTTTTCTTTGTGTGTGTGTGTTTTTGTTTTTGTGTGTGTGTGTGTGTGTGTTTTTGTTTTTGTGTGTGTGTGTTTTTGTTTTTGTGTGTGTGTGTGTTTTTGTTTTTGTGTGTGTGTGTGTGTGTTTGTTTTTGTGTGTGTGTGATTTTGTTTTTGTGTGTGTGTTTTTGTTTTCGTGTGTGTGTGTTTGTGTGCTTTTGCTTCTGTGTGTGTTCTTGTTTTTGTGTGTGTGTGTGTGTTTGTGTGCGTTTTTGTTTTTGTGTATGTGTGTGTGGTTTTTTGTTTTTGTGTGTGTGTGTTTTTGTTTTTGTTTGTGTTTGTGTTTTTGTTTTTGTGTGTGTGTGTTTTTGTTTTTGTGTATGTTTTTGTTTGTGTGTGTGTCTTTGTTTGTGTGCGTTTTTGTTTTTGTGTGTGTGTGTGTGTTTTTGTGTGTGTGTGTGTGTTTTTTGTGTGTGTGTGTGTTTTTGTTTTTGTGTGTGTTTTTTTTGTGTGTGTTTTTGTTTGTGTGTGTGTGTGTTTGTTTTTGTGTGTGTTTTTGTTTGTGTGTGTGTGTTTGTTTTTGTGTGTGTTTTTGTTTGTGTGTGTGTGTTTTTGTTTTTGTGTGTATTTTTGATTTTGTGTGTGTGTGTGTTTGCTTTTGTTTTTTGTGTATGTGTGTTTTTGTTTTTATGTGTGTTTTTGTTTGTGTGTGTGTTATTGTTTTCGTGTGTATTTTTGTTTTTGTGTGTGTGTGTGTTTGCTTTTGTTTTTTGTGTGTGTGTGTTTTTGATTTTGTATGTGTTTTTGTTTGTGTGAGTGTGAGTGTTTGTGTGTGTGTGTTTTTGTTTTTGTGTATGTTTTTGTTTTTGAGTGTGTGTGTTTTTGTTTTTGTGTGTGTTTTTGTGTATGTTTTTGTTTTTTTGATTGTGTGTGTGTGCGTTTTTGTTTTTGTGTATGTTTTTGTTTTTGTGTGTGTTTTTCTTTTTGTGTGTGTGTGTGTTTGTTTTTGTGTGTGTGTTTGTTTTTGTGTGTGTGTGTTTTTGTCTTTGTGTGTGTTTTTGTTTTTGTGTGTGTGTGTGCTTTTGTTTTTGTGTGTGTATTTGTTTGTGTGTGTGTGTGTTCGTTTTTGTGTGTGTTTTTGTTTTTGTGTGTGTTTTAGTTTTTGTGCGTGTGTGTGTGTTTGTTTTAGTTTGTTTTTTTGGTTGTGTGTGTGTTTTTTTTGTGTGTGTGTGTGTTTGTTTTTGTGTGTGTTTTAGTTTTTGTGCGTGTGTGTGTGTTTGTTTTTGTGTGCGTTTTTGTCTTTGTGTGTGTGTGTGTTTGTTTTTGTGTGTGTTTTTGTTTTTGTGTGTGTTTTTGTTTGTGTGTGTGTGTGTTTGTTCTTGTGTGTGTTTTTGTTTTTGTGTGTGTGTGTATGTGTTTGTTTTTGTGTGTGTTTTTGTTTGTGTGTGTGTGCGTGTGTGTGTTTTTGTTTTTGTGTGTGTTTTTATTTTTGTGTCTGTGTGTGTGTTTGTTTTTGTGTGTGTTTTTGTTTTTGTGTGTCTGTGTTTGTTTTTGTGTGTGTTTTTGTTTTTGTGTGTGTGCGTGGGTGTGTGTTTTTGTTTTTGTGTGTGTGTGTGCGTTTGTTTTTGTGTGTGTGTGTGTTTGTTTTTGTGTGTGTTTTTGTTTTTGTGTGTCTGTGTGTGTCTTTGTGTGTTTTTTTGTTTTTGTGTGTGCGCTTTTGTTCTTGTGTGTGTTATTATTTTTGTCTCTGTGTGTGTGTTTGTTTTTGTGTGTGTTTTTGTTTTTGTGTTTTTGTTTTTGTGCGTGTTTTTGTTTTTGTGTGTGTGTGCGTGTGTGTGTTTTTGTTTTTGTTATTGTGTGTGTGTGTGTGTTTGTTTTTGTGTGCATTTTTGTTTGTGTGTGTGTGTGTGTTTGTTTTTGTGTGTGTTTTTGTTTTTGTGTGTGTGTGTTTGTTTTTGTGTGTGTTTTTGTTTTTGTGTGTGTGTTTGTGTCTGTGTTGTTTTGTTTTTGTGTGTGATTTTGTTTTTGTGTGTGTGTGTGTGTGTTTTTGTTTTTGTGTGTGTTTTTGTTTGTGTGTGTGTGTTTTTGTTTTTGTGTGTATTTTTGATTTTGTGTGTGTGTGTGTTTGCTTTTGTTTTTTGTGTATGTGTGTTTTTGTTTTTATGTGTGTTTTTGTTTGTGTGTGTGTTATTGTTTTCGTGTGTATTTTTGTTTTTGTGTGTGTGTGTGTTTGCTTTTGTTTTTTGTGTGTGTGTGTTTTTGATTTTGTGTGTGTTTTTGTTTGTGTGAGTGTGAGTGTTTGTGTGTGTGTGTTTTTGTTTTTGTGTATGTTTTTGTTTTTGAGTGTGTGTGTTTTTGTTTTTGTGTGTGTTTTTGTGTATGTTTTTGTTTTTTTGATTGTGTGTGTGTGCGTTTTTGTTTTTGTGTATGTTTTTGTTTTTGTGTGTGTTTTTCTTTTTGTGTGTGTGTGTGTTTGTTTTTGTGTGTGTGTTTGTTTTTGTGTGTGTGTGTTTTTGTCTTTGTGTGTGTTTTTGTTTTTGTGTGTGTGTGTGCTTTTCTTTTTGTGTGTGTATTTGTTTGTGTGTGTGTGTGTTCGTTTTTGTGTGTGTTTTTCTTTTTGTGTGTGTGTGTGTGTTTTTGTTTTAGTTTGTTTTTTTGGTTGTGTGTGTGTTTTTTTTGTGTGTGTGTGTGTTTGTTTTTGTGTGTGTTTTAGTTTTTGTGCGTGTGTGTGTGTTTGTTTTTGTGTGCGTTTTTGTCTTTGTGTGTGTGTGTGTTTGTTTTTGTGTGTGTTTTTGTTTGTGTGTGTGTGTGTGTTTGTTCTTGTGTGTGTTTTTGTTTTTGTGTGTGTGTGTATGTGTTTGTTTTTGTGTGTGTTTTTGTTTGTGTGTGTGTGCGTGTGTGTGTTTTTGTTTTTGTGTGTGTTTTTATTTTTGTGTCTGTGTGTGTGTTTGTTTTTGTGTGTGTTTTTGTTTTTGTGTGTCTGTGTTTGTTTTTGTGTGTGTTTTTGTTTTTGTGTGTGTGCGTGGGTGTGTGTTTTTGTTTTTGTGTGTGTGTGTGCGTTTGTTTTTGTGTGTGTGTGTGTTTGTTTTTGTGTGTGTTTTTGTTTTTGTGTGTCTGTGTGTGTCTTTGTGTGTTTTTTTGTTTTTGTGTGTGTGCTTTTGTTCTTGAGTGTGTTATTATTTTTGTCTCTGTGTGTGTGTTTGTTTTTGTGTGTGTTTTTGTTTTGTGTGTTTGTTTTTGTGCGTGTTTTTGTTTTTGTGTGTGTGTGCGTGTGTGTGTTTTTGTTTTTGTTATTGTGTGTGTGTGTGTTTGTTTTTGTGTGCATTTTTGTTTGTGTGTGTGTGTGTGTTTGTTTTTGTGTGTGTTTTTGTTTTTGTGTGTGTGTGTTTGTTTTTGTGTGTGTTTTTGTTTTTGTGTGTTTGTTTTTGTGCGTGTTTTTGTTTTTGTGTGTGTGTGCGTGTGTGTGTTTTTGTTTTTGTTATTGTGTGTGTGTGTGTTTGTTTTTGTGTGCATTTTTGTTTGTGTGTGTGTGTGTGTTTGTTTTTGTGTGTGTTTTTGTTTTTGTGTGTGTGTGTTTGTTTTTGTGTGTGTTTTTGTTTTTGTGTGTGTGTTTGTGTCTCTGTTGTTTTGTTTTTGTGTGTGATTTTGTTTTTGTGTGTGTGTGTGTTTTTGTTTTTGTGTGTGTGTGTGAGTGTTTGTTTTTATTGTGTTTTTGTTTTTGTGTGTCTTTGTGTGTTTTTTTGCTTTTGTGTGTGTGTGTGTGTTTGTTTTTGTGTATGTTTTTGTTTTTGTGTGTGTGTGTTTGTGTGTGTGTGCTTTTGTTTGTGTGTGTGTGTTTTTGTTTGTGTGTGTGTGTTTGTTTTTGTGTGTGTGTGTGTTTTTGTGTGTGCGTGTTTGTGTGTGTGTTTTGTTTTTGTGTGTGTGTGCGTTTTTGTTTTTGTGTGTGTGTGTGTTTTTGTTTTTGTGTGTGTTTTTGTTTTCGTTTGTGTGTGTTTGTGTGCTTTTGTTTTTGTGTGTGTTTTTGTTTTTGTGTGTGTGTGTGTTTGTGTGCGTTTTTGTTTTTGTGTGTGTGTGTTTTTGTTTTTTTGTGTGCGTGCGTGTGTGTTTTTGTTTTTGTTTGTGTGTGTGTGTTTTTGTTTTGTGTGTGTGTGTGCTTTTGTTTTTGTGTGTGTTTTTGTTTTTGTGTGTGTGTGTGTTTGTGTGCGTTTTTGCTTTTGTGTGTGTGTGTTTGTTTTTGCGTGTGTTTTTGTTTTTGTGTGTGTGTGTGTTTTTGTTTGTGTGTGTGTGTGTGTTTTTGTTTTTGTGTGTGTTTTTCTTTGTGTGTGTGTGTTTTTGCTTTTGTGTGTGTGTGTGTGTTTTTGTTTTTGTGTGTGTGTGTTTTTGTTTTTGTGTGTGTGTGTTTTTGTTTTTGTGTGTGTGTGCGTTTTTGTTTTTGTGTGTGTGTGTGTTTTTGTTTGTGTGTGTGTGTGTGCGTGTGTGTGTTTTTGTTTATGTGTGTGTTTTTATTTTTGTGTGTGTTTGTGTGTGTGTGCTTTTGTTTTTGTGTGTTTTTGCTTGTGTGTGTGTGTGTTTTTGTTTTTGTGTGTGTTTTTCTTTGTGTGTGTGTGTGTTTTTGTTTTTGTGTGTGTGTGTGTGTGTTTTTGTTTTTGTGTGTGTGTGTTTTTGTTTTTGTGTGTGTGTGTGTTTTTGTTTTTGTGTGTGTGTGTGTGTTTGTTTTTGTGTGTGTTTTTCTTTGTGTGTGTGTGTTTTTGTTTTTGTGTGTGTGTGTGTGTTTTTGTTTTTGTGTGTGTGTGTTTTTGTTTTTGTGTGTGTGTGTTTTTGTTTTCGTGTGTGTGTGTTTGTGTGCTTTTGCTTCTGTGTGTGTTCTTGTTTTTGTGTGTGTGTTTGTGTGCGTTTTTGTTTTTGTGTATGTGTGTGTGTTTTTTTGTTTTTGTGTGTGTGTGTTTTTGTTTTTGTTTGTGTGTGTGTTTTTGTTTTTGTGTGTGTGTGTTTTTGTTTTTGTGTATGTTTTTGTTTGTGTGTGTGTCTTTGTTTGTGTGCGTTTTTGTTTTTGTGTGTGTGTGTGTGTTTTTGTTTTTGTGTGTGTGTGTTTTTTTTGTGTGTGTGTGTGTTTTTGTTTTTGTGTGTGTTTTTTTTGTGTGTGTTTTTGTTTGTGTGTGTGTTTGTTTTTGTGTGTGTTTTTGTTTGTGTGTGTGTGTTTGTTTTTGTGTGTGTTTTTGTTTGTGTGCGTGTGTTTTTGTTTTTGTGTGTATTTTTGTTTGTGTGTGTGTGTTTGTTTTTGTGTGTATTTTTGATTTTGTGTGTGTGTGTTTGCTTTTGTTTTTTGTGTATGTGTGTTTTTGTTTTTATGTGTGTTTTTGTTTGTGTGTGTGTTATTGTTTTCGTGTGTATTTTTGTTTTTGTGTGTGTGTGTGTTTGCTTTTGTTTTTTGTGTGTGTGTGTTTTTGATTTTGTGTGTGTTTTTGTTTGTGTGAGTGTGAGTGTTTGTGTGTGTGTGTTTTTGTTTTTGTGTATGTTTTTGTTTTTGAGTGTGTGTGTTTTTGTTTTTGTGTGTGTTTTTGTGTATGTTTTTGTTTTTTTGATTGTGTGTGTGTGCGTTTTTGTTTTTGTGTATGTTTTTGTCTTTGTGTGTGTTTTTCTTTTTGTGTGTGTGTGTGTTTGTTTTTGTGTGTGTGTTTGTTTTTGTGTGTGTGTGTTTTTGTCTTTGTGTGTGTTTTTGTTTTTGTGTGTGTGTGTGCTTTTGTTTTTGTGTGTGTATTTGTTTGTGTGTGTGTGTGTTCGTTTTTGTGTGTGTTTTTGTTTTTGTGTGTGTGTGTGTGTTTTTGTTTTAGTTTGTTTTTTTGGTTGTGTGTGTGTTTTTTTTGTGTGTGTGTGTGTTTGTTTTTGTGTGTGTTTTAGTTTTTGTGCGTGTGTGTGTGTTTGTTTTTGTGTGTGTTTTTGTCTTTGTGTGTGTGTGTTTGTTTTTGTGTGTGTTTTTGTTTTTGTGCGTGTGTGTGTGTTTGTTTTTGTGTGTGTTTTTGGTTTTGTGTGTGTGTGTGTGTTTGTTCTTGTGTGTGTTTTTGTTTTTGTGTGTGTGTGTATGTGTTTGTTTTTGTGTGTGTTTTTGTTTGTGTGTGTGTGCGTGTGTGTGTTTTTGTTTTTGTGTGTGTTTTTATTTTTGTGTCTGTGTGTGTGTTTGTTTTTGTGTGTGTTTTTGTTTTTGTGTGTCTGTGTTTGTTTTTGTGTGTGTTTTTGTTTTTGTGTGTGTGCGTGGGTGTGTGTTTTTGTTTTTGTGTGTGTGTGTGCGTTTGTTTTTGTGTGTGTGTGTGTTTGTTTTTGTGTGTGTTTTTGTTTTTGTGTGTCTGTGTGTGTCTTTGTGTGTTTTTTTGTTTTTGTGTGTGTGCTTTTGTTCTTGTGTGTGTTATTATTTTTGTCTCTGTGTGTGTGTTTGTTTTTGTGTGTGTTTTTGTTTTTGTGTGTTTGTTTTTGTGCGTGTTTTTGTTTTTGTGTGTGTGTGCGTGTGTGTGTTTTTGTTTTTGTTATTGTGTGTGTGTTTGTTTTTGTGTGCATTTTTGTTTGTGTGTGTGTGTGTGTTTGTTTTTGTGTGTGTTTTTGTTTTTGTGTGTGTGTGTTTGTTTTTGTGTGTGTTTTTGTTTTTGTGTGTGTGTTTGTGTCTGTGTTGTTTTGTTTTTGTGTGTGATTTTGTTTTTGTGTGTGTGTGTGTGTGTTTTTGTTTTTGTGTGTGTGTGTGAGTGTTTGTTTTTATTGTGTTTTTGTTTTTGTGTGTCTTTGTGTGTTTTTTTGTTTTTGTGTGTGTGTGTGTTTGTTTTTGTGTATGTTTTTGTTTTTGTGTGTGTGTGTGTTTGTGTGTGTGTGCTTTTGTTTGTGTGTGTGTGTTTTTGTTTGTGTGTGTGTGTTTGTTCTTGTGTGTGTGTGTGTTTTTGTGTGTGCGTGTTTGTGTGTGTGTTTTGTTTTTGTGTGTGTGTGCGTTTTTGTTTTTGTGTGTGTGTGTGTTTTTGTTTTTGTGTGTGTTTTTGTTTTCGTTTGTGTGTGTTTGTGTGCTTTTGTTTTTGTGTGTGTTTTTGTTTTTGTGTGTGTGTGTTTTTGTTTTCGTGTGTGTGTGTTTGTGTGCTTTTGCTTCTGTGTGTGTTCTTGTTTTTGTGTGTGTGTTTGTGTGCGTTTTTGTTTTTGTGTATGTGTGTGTGTTTTTTTGTTTTTGTGTGTGTGTGTTTTTGTTTTTGTTTGTGTGTGTGTTTTTGTTTTTGTGTGTGTGTGTTTTTGTTTTTGTGTATGTTTTTGTTTGTGTGTGTGTCTTTGTTTGTGTGCGTTTTTGTTTTTGTGTGTGTGTGTGTGTTTTTGTTTTTGTGTGTGTGTGTGTGTGTGTTTTTTTTGTGTGTGTGTGTGTTTTTGTTTTTGTGTGTGTTTTTTTTGTGTGTGTTTTTGTTTGTGTGTGTGTGTGTTTGTTTTTGTGTGTGTTTTTGTTTGTGTGTGTGTGTTTGTTTTTGTGTGTGTTTTTGTTTGTGTGCGTGTGTTTTTGTTTTTGTGTGTATTTTTGTTTGTGTGTGTGTGTTTGTTTTTGTGTGTATTTTTGATTTTGTGTGTGTGTGTTTGCTTTTGTTTTTTGTGTGTGTTTGTTTTTATGTGTGTTTTTGTTTGTGTGTGTGTTATTGTTTTCGTGTGTATTTTTGTTTTTGTGTGTGTGTGTGTTTGCTTTTGTTTTTTGTGTGTGTGTGTTTTTGATTTTGTGTGTGTTTTTGTTTGTGTGAGTGTTTGTGTGTGTGTGTTTTTGTTTTTGTGTATGTTTTTGTTTTTGAGTGTGTGTGTTTTTGTTTTTGTGTGTGTTTTTGTGTATGTTTTTGTTTTTTTGATTGTGTGTGTGTGCGTTTTTGTTTTTGTGTATGTTTTTGTCTTTGTGTGTGTTTTTCTTTTTGTGTGTGTGTGTGTTTGTTTTTGTGTGTGTGTTTGTTTTTGTGTGTGTGTGTTTTTGTCTTTGTGTGTGTTTTTGTTTTTGTGTGTGTGTGTGCTTTTGTTTTTGTGTGTGTATTTGTTTGTGTGTGTGTGTGTTCGTTTTTGTGT
The DNA here is from genome assembly GCF_047496885.1 of Scyliorhinus torazame. NCBI lineage: Eukaryota > Metazoa > Chordata > Chondrichthyes > Carcharhiniformes > Scyliorhinidae > Scyliorhinus > Scyliorhinus torazame. Next base: position 270,855 of record NW_027307873.1, on the reverse strand, counting down.
GTGTTTTTGTTTTTGTGTGTGTGTGTGTGTTTTTGTTTTAGTTTGTTTTTTTGGTTGTGTGTGTGTTTTTTTTGTGTGTGTGTGTGTTTGTTTTTGTGTGTGTTTTAGTTTTTGTGCGTGTGTGTGTGTTTGTTTTTGTGTGTGTTTTTGTCTTTGTGTGTGTGTGTTTGTTTTTGTGTGTGTTTTTGTTTTTGTGCGTGTGTGTGTGTTTGTTTTTGTGTGTGTTTTTGGTTTTGTGTGTGTGTGTGTGTTTGTTCTTGTGTGTGTTTTTGTTTTTGTGTGTGTGTGTATGTGTTTGTTTTTGTGTGTGTTTTTGTTTGTGTGTGTGTGCGTGTGTGTGTTTTTGTTTTTGTGTGTGTTTTTATTTTTGTGTCTGTGTGTGTGTTTGTTTTTGTGTGTGTTTTTGTTTTTGTGTGTCTGTGTTTGTTTTTGTGTGTGTTTTTGTTTTTGTGTGTGTGCGTGGGTGTGTGTTTTTGTTTTTGTGTGTGTGTGTGCGTTTGTTTTTGTGTGTGTGTGTGTTTGTTTTTGTGTGTGTTTTTGTTTTTGTGTGTCTGTGTGTGTCTTTGTGTGTTTTTTTGTTTTTGTGTGTGTGCTTTTGTTCTTGTGTGTGTTATTATTTTTGTCTCTGTGTGTGTGTTTGTTTTTGTGTGTGTTTTTGTTTTTGTGTGTTTGTTTTTGTGCGTGTTTTTGTTTTTGTGTGTGTGTGCGTGTGTGTGTTTTTGTTTTTGTTATTGTGTGTGTGTGTGTGTTTGTTTTTGTGTGCATTTTTGTTTGTGTGTGTGTGTGTGTTTGTTTTTGTGTGTGTTTTTGTTTTTGTGTGTGTGTGTTTGTTTTTGTGTGTGTTTTTGTTTTTGTGTGTGTGTTTGTGTCTGTGTTGTTTTGTTTTTGTGTGTGATTTTGTTTTTGTGTGTGTGTGTGTGTGTTTTTGTTTTTGTGTGTGTGTGTGAGTGTTTGTTTTTATTGTGTTTTTGTTTTTGTGTGTCTTTGTGTGTTTTTTTGTTTTTGTGTGTGTGTGTGTTTGTTTTTGTGTATGTTTTTGTTTTTGTGTGTGTGTGTGTTTGTGTGTGTGTGCTTTTGTTTGTGTGTGTGTGTTTTTGTTTGTGTGTGTGTGTTTGTTCTTGTGTGTGTGTGTGTTTTTGTGTGTGCGTGTTTGTGTGTGTGTTTTGTTTTTGTGTGTGTGTGCGTTTTTGTTTTTGTGTGTGTGTGTGTTTTTGTTTTTGTGTGTGTTTTTGTTTTCGTTTGTGTGTGTTTGTGTGCTTTTGTTTTTGTGTGTGTTTTTGTTTTTGTGTGTGTGTGTTTTTGTTTTCGTGTGTGTGTGTTTGTGTGCTTTTGCTTCTGTGTGTGTTCTTGTTTTTGTGTGTGTGTTTGTGTGCGTTTTTGTTTTTGTGTATGTGTGTGTGTTTTTTTGTTTTTGTGTGTGTGTGTTTTTGTTTTTGTTTGTGTGTGTGTTTTTGTTTTTGTGTGTGTGTGTTTTTGTTTTTGTGTATGTTTTTGTTTGTGTGTGTGTCTTTGTTTGTGTGCGTTTTTGTTTTTGTGTGTGTGTGTGTGTTTTTGTTTTTGTGTGTGTGTGTGTGTGTGTTTTTTTTGTGTGTGTGTGTGTTTTTGTTTTTGTGTGTGTTTTTTTTGTGTGTGTTTTTGTTTGTGTGTGTGTGTGTTTGTTTTTGTGTGTGTTTTTGTTTGTGTGTGTGTGTTTGTTTTTGTGTGTGTTTTTGTTTGTGTGCGTGTGTTTTTGTTTTTGTGTGTATTTTTGTTTGTGTGTGTGTGTTTGTTTTTGTGTGTATTTTTGATTTTGTGTGTGTGTGTTTGCTTTTGTTTTTTGTGTATGTGTGTTTTTGTTTTTATGTGTGTTTTTGTTTGTGTGTGTGTTATTGTTTTCGTGTGTATTTTTGTTTTTGTGTGTGTGTGTGTTTGCTTTTGTTTTTTGTGTGTGTGTGTTTTTGATTTTGTGTGTGTTTTTGTTTGTGTGAGTGTGAGTGTTTGTGTGTGTGTGTTTTTGTTTTTGTGTATGTTTTTGTTTTTGAGTGTGTGTGTTTTTGTTTTTGTGTGTGTTTTTGTGTATGTTTTTGTTTTTTTGATTGTGTGTGTGTGCGTTTTTGTTTTTGTGTATGTTTTTGTCTTTGTGTGTGTTTTTCTTTTTGTGTGTGTGTGTGTTTGTTTTTGTGTGTGTGTTTGTTTTTGTGTGTGTGTGTTTTTGTCTTTGTGTGTGTTTTTGTTTTTGTGTGTGTGTGTGCTTTTGTTTTTGTGTGTGTATTTGTTTGTGTGTGTGTGTGTTCGTTTTTGTGTGTGTTTTTGTTTTTGTGTGTGTGTGTGTGTTTTTGTTTTAGTTTGTTTTTTTGGTTGTGTGTGTGTTTTTTTTGTGTGTGTGTGTGTTTGTTTTTGTGTGTGTTTTAGTTTTTGTGCGTGTGTGTGTGTTTGTTTTTGTGTGTGTTTTTGTCTTTGTGTGTGTGTGTTTGTTTTTGTGTGTGTTTTTGTTTTTGTGCGTGTGTGTGTGTTTGTTTTTGTGTGTGTTTTTGGTTTTGTGTGTGTGTGTGTGTTTGTTCTTGTGTGTGTTTTTGTTTTTGTGTGTGTGTGTATGTGTTTGTTTTTGTGTGTGTTTTTGTTTGTGTGTGTGTGCGTGTGTGTGTTTTTGTTTTTGTGTGTGTTTTTATTTTTCTGTCTGTGTGTGTGTTTGTTTTTGTGTGTGTTTTTGTTTTTGTGTGTCTGTGTTTGTTTTTGTGTGTGTTTTTGTTTTTGTGTGTGTGCGTGGGTGTGTGTTTTTGTTTTTGTGTGTGTGTGTGCGTTTGTTTTTGTGTGTGTGTGTGTTTGTTTTTGTGTGTGTTTTTGTTTTTGTGTGTCTGTGTGTGTCTTTGTGTGTTTTTTTGTTTTTGTGTGTGTGCTTTTGTTCTTGTGTGTGTTATTATTTTTGTCTCTGTGTGTGTGTTTGTTTTTGTGTGTGTTTTTGTTTTTGTGTGTTTGTTTTTGTGCGTGTTTTTGTTTTTGTGTGTGTGTGCGTGTGTGTGTTTTTGTTTTTGTTATTGTGTGTGTGTGTGTTTGTTTTTGTGTGCATTTTTGTTTGTGTGTGTGTGTGTGTTTGTTTTTGTGTGTGTTTTTGTTTTTGTGTGTGTGTGTTTGTTTTTGTGTGTGTTTTTGTTTTTGTGTGTGTGTTTGTGTCTGTGTTGTTTTGTTTTTGTGTGTGATTTTGTTTTTGTGTGTGTGTGTGTGTGTTTTTGTTTTTGTGTGTGTGTGTGAGTGTTTGTTTTTATTGTGTTTTTGTTTTTGTGTGTCTTTGTGTGTTTTTTTGTTTTTGTGTGTGTGTGTGTTTGTTTTTGTGTATGTTTTTGTTTTTGTGTGTGTGTGTGTTTGTGTGTGTGTGCTTTTGTTTGTGTGTGTGTGTTTTTGTTTGTGTGTGTGTGTTTGTTCTTGTGTGTGTGTGTGTTTTTGTGTGTGCGTGTTTGTGTGTGTGTTTTGTTTTTGTGTGTGTGTGCGTTTTTGTTTTTGTGTGTGTGTGTGTTTTTGTTTTTGTGTGTGTTTTTGTTTTCGTTTGTGTGTGTTTGTGTGCTTTTGTTTTTGTGTGTGTTTTTGTTTTTGTGTGTGTGTGTGTTTGTGTGCGTTTTTGTTTTTGTGTGTGTGTGTTTTTTTTTTGTGTGTGTGTGCGTGTGTGTTTTTGTTTTTGTTTGTGTGTGTGTGTTTTTGTTTTGTGTGTGTGTGTGCTTTTGTTTTTGTGTGTGTTTTTGTTTTTGTGTGTGTGTGTGTTTGTGTGCGTTTTTGCTTTTGTGTGTGTGTGTTTGTTTTTGCGTGTGTTTTTGTTTTTGTGTGTGTGTGTGTTTTTGTTTTTGTGTGTGTGTGTGTTTTTGTTTTTGTGTGTGTTTTTCTTTGTGTGTGTGTGTGTTTTTGCTTTTGTGTGTGTGTGTGTGTTTTTGTTTTTGTGTGTGTGTGTTTTTGTTTTTGTGTGTGTGTGTGTTTTTGTTTTTGTGTGTGTGTGCGTTTTTGTTTTTGTGGGTGTGTGTGTGTTTTTGTTTGTGTGTGTGTGTGTGCGTGTGTGTGTTTTTGTTTTTGTGTGTGTTTTTATTTTTGTGTATGTTTGTGTGTGTGCTTTTGTTTTTGTGTGTTTTTGCTTGTGTGTGTGTGTGTTTTTGTTTTTGTGTTTGTTTTTCTTTGTGTGTGTGTGTTTTTGTTTTTGTGTGTGTGTGTGTGTGTTTTTGTTTTTGTGTGTGTGTGTTTTTGTTTTTGTGTGTGTGTGTGTTTTTGTTTTTGTGTGTGTGTGTGTGTTTTTGTTTTTGTGTGTGTTTTTCTTTGTGTGTGTGTGTTTTTGTTTTTGTGTGTGTGTGTGTGTTTTTGTTTTTGTGTGTGTGTGCGTTTTTGTTTTTGTGTGTGTGTGTGTTTTTGTTTTTGTGTGTGTGTGTGCGTGTGTGTGTTTTTGTTTTTGTGTGTGTTTTAGTTTTTGTTCGTGTGTGTGTGTTTGTTTTTGTGTCCGTTTTTGTCTTTGTGTGTGTGTGTGTTTGTTTTTGTGTGTGTTTTTGTTTTTGTGTGTGTGTGTGTGTTTTTGTTTGTGTGTGTGTGTGTGTTTGTTCTTTTGTGTGTTTTTGTTTTTGTGTGTGTGTGTATGTGTTTGTTTTTGTGTGTGTTTTTGTTTGTGTGCGTGTGTGTGTTTTTGTTTTTGTGTGTGTTTTTATTTTTGTGTCTGTGTATGTGTTTGTTTTTGTGTGTGTTTTTGTTTTTGTGTGTCTGTGTTTGTTTTTGTGTGTGTTTTTGTTTTTGTGTGTGTGTGTGTGTTTTTGTTTTTGTGTGTGTGTGTGCGTTTGTTTTTGTGTGTGTGTGTGTTTGTTTTTATGTGTGTTTTTGTTTTTGTGTGTCTGTGTGTGTCTTTGTGTGTTTTTTTGTTTTTGTGTGTGTGTGCTTTTGTTCTTGTGTGTGTTATTATTTTTGTGTCTGTGTGTGTGTTTGTTTTTGTGTGTTTTTTTTGTTTTTGTGTGTGTTTTTGTTTTTGTGTGTGTGTGCGTGTGTGTGTTTTTGTTTTTGTTATTGTGTGAGTTTGTGTTTGTTTTTGTGTGCATTTTTGTTTGTGTGTGTGTGTGTTTGTTTTTGTGTGTGTTTTTGTTTTTGTGTGTGTGTGTTTGTTTTTGTGTGTGTTTTTGTTTTTGTGTGTGTGTTTGTGTCTGTGTTGTTTTGTTTTTGTGTTTGATTTTGTTTTTGTGTGTGTGTGTTTGTTTTTGTGTGTGTTTTTGTTTTTGTGTGTGTGTGTGAGTGTTTGTTTTTATTGTGTTTTTGTTTTTGTATGTCTTTGTGTGTTTTTTTGTTTTTGTGTGTGTGTGTGTTTTTGTTTTTGTGTATGTTTTTGTTTTTGTGTGTGTGTGTGTTTGTGTGTGTGTGCTTTTGTTTGTGTGTGTGTGTTTTTGTTTGTGTGTGTGTGTTTGTTTGTGTGTGTGTGTGTGTTTTTGTGTGTGCGTGTTTGTGTGTGTGTTTTGTTTTTGTGTGTGTGTGCGTTTTTGTTTTTTTGATTGTGTGTGTTTTTGTTTTTGTGTGTGTTTTTGTTTTTGTGCGTCTGTGTGTGTTTTTGTTTTTGTGTGTGTGTGTGTGTTTTTGTTTTTGTGTGTGTTTTTGTTTTCGTGTGTGTGTGTTTGTGTGCTTTTGTTTTTGTGTGTGTTTTTGTTTTTGTGTGTGTGTGTTTGTGTGCGTTTTTGTTTTTGTGTGTGTGTGTTTTTGTTTTTGTGTGTGTGTGCGTGTGTGTGTTTTTGTTTTTGTTTGTGTGTGTGTGTTTTTGTTTTTGTGTGTGTGTGTGCTTTTGTTTTTGTGTGTGTTTTTGATTTTGTGTGTGTGTGTGTTTGTGTGAGTTTTTGTTTTTGTGTGTGTGTGTGTGTTTGTTTTTGCGAGTGTTTTTGTTTTTGTGTGTGTGTGTGTGTGTTTGTTTTTGTGTGTGTGTGTGTTTTTGTTTTTGTGTGTGTTTTTCTTTGTGTGTGTGTGTGTTTTTGCTTTTGTGTGTGTGTGTGTGTTTGTTTTTGTGTGTGTGTGTTTTTGTTTTTGTGTGTGTGTGTGTTTTTGTTTTTGTGTGTGTGTGCGTTTTTGTTTTTGTGTGTGTGTGTGTGTTTTTGTTTTTGTGTGTGTGTGTGCGTGTGTGTGTTTTTGTTTTTGTGTGTGTTTTTATTTTTGTGTGTGTTTGTGTGTGTGTGCTTTTGTTTTTGTGTGTGTTTTTGCTTGTATGTGTGTGTGTTTTTGTTTTTGTGTGTGTTTTTCTTTGTTGTGTGTGTGTTTTTGTTTTTGTGTGTGTGTGTGTGTTTTTGTTTTTGTGTGTGTGTGTTTTTGTTTTTGTGTGTGTGTGTGTTTGTTTTTGTGTGTGTGTGTGTGTTTTTGTTTTTGTGTGTGTGTGCGTTTTTGTTTTTGTGTGTGTGTGTGTGTTTTTGTTTGTGTGTGTGTGTGTGCGTGTGTGTGTTTTTGTTTTTGTGTGTGTTTTTATTTTTGTGTGTGTGTGTTTGTGTGTGTGTGCTTTTGTTTTTGTGTGTGTTTTTGCTTGTGTGTGTGTGTTTTTGTTTTAGTTTGTTTTTTTGGTTGTGTGTGTGTGTTTGTTTTTGTGTGTGTTTTTGTTTTTGTGTGAGTGTGTGTTTTTGTGTGTGTTTTTGTTTGTGTGTGTGTTTGTTTTTGTGTGTGTTTTTGTTTTTGTGTGCGTTTTTGTTTTTGAGTGTGTTTTTGTTTTTGTGTGTGCGCGTGTGTGTTTTTGTTTTTGTTATTGTGTGTGTGTGTTTGTTTTTGTCTGTGTTTTTGTTTTTGTGTGTGTGTGTTTGTGTCTGTGTTGTTTTGTTTTTGTGTTTGATTTTGTTTTTGTGTGTGTGTGTTTTTGTTTTTGTGTGTGTGTGTGTGAGTGTTTGTTTTTATGTGTGTTTTTGTTTTTGTGTGTCTGTGTGTTTGTCTTTGTGTGTTTTTTTGTTTTGTGTGTGTGTGTGTGTGTGTTTTTATGTGTGTGTGTTTGTGTGTGTGTTTTGTTTTGGTGTGTGTGTGCGTGTTTGTTTTTGTGTGTGTGTGTATGTTTGTTTTTGTTTTTGTGTGTGTTTTTGTTTTTGTGTGTGTGTTTGTTTTTGTGTGTGTTTTTGTTTTCGTGTGTGTTTTTGTTTGTGTGTGTGTGTTTTTGTTTTTGTTTGTGTGTGTGTTTTTGTTTTTGTGTGTGTGTGTTTTTGTTTTTGTGTGTTTTTTGTTTGTGTGTTTGTTTTTGTGTGTGTTTTTGTTTGTGTGTGTGTCTTTGTTTGTGTGCGTATTTGTTTTTGTGTGTGTGTTTTTGTTTTTGTGTGTGTGTGTGTTTTTGTTTTTGTGTGTGTGTGGTTTTTTTGTGTGTGTTTTTGTTTGTGTTTGTGTGTGTGTTTGTTTTTGTGTGTGTTTTTGTTTGTGTGTGTGTGTTTGTTTTTGTGTTAGTTTTTGTTTATGTGTGTGTGTGTTTGTTTTTGTGTGTGTTTTTGTTTTTGTGTGTGTGTGTGTTTGTTTTTGTGTGTGTTTTTGTTTTTGTGTGTGTGTTTGTGTGTGTGTGCTTTTTTTGTTTTTGTGTGTGTTTTTGTTTGTGTGTGTGTGTTTTTGTTTTTTTTATTGTGTGTGTGTGCGTTTTTGTGTATGTTTTTGTGTGTGTTTTTCTTTTTGTGTGTGTGTTTTTGTTTTTGTGTGTGTTTTTGTTTTTGTGTGTGTGTGTTTGTGTGTGTGTGCTTTTGTTTTTGTGTGTAATTTTGTTTTTGTGTGTGTGTGTTTTTGTTTTTGTGTGTGTTTTTGTTTGTGTGTGTGTGTTCGTTTTTGTGTGTGTTTTTGTTTTTGTGTGTGTGTGTGTTTTTGTTTTTGTGTGTGTTTTTGTTTGTCTGTGTGTGTGTTTTTGTTTTAGTTTGTTTTTTTGGTTGTGTGTGTGTGTTTTTGTGTGTGTTTATCTTTTTGTGTGTGTTTTTCTTTTTGTGTGTGTGTTTTAGTTTTTGTGCGTGTGTGTGTGTTTGTTTCTGTGTGCGTTTTTGTCTTTGTGTGTGTTTGTGTGTGTTTTTGTGTGTGTTTCTGTTTTTGTGTGTGTGTGTGTGTGTGTTTTTGTTTGTGTGGGTGTGTTTGTTCTTGTGTGTGTTTTTGTTTTTGTGTGTGTGTGTGTTCGTTTTCGTGCGTGTTTTTGTTAGTGTGTGTGTGCGTGTGTGTGTTTTTTTTTGTGTGTGTTTTTATTTTTGTGTCTGTGTGTGTGTTTGTTTTTGTGTGTGTTTTTGTTTTTGTGTGTCTGTGTTTGTTTTTGTGTGTGTTTTTGTGTGTGTTTGTGGGTGTGTGTTTTTGTTTTTGTGTGTGTGTGTGTGTTTGTTTTTGTGTGTGTGTGTGTGTTTGTTTTTGTGTGTGTTTTTGTTTTTGTGTGTAATTTTGTTTTTGTGTGTGTGTGTTTTTGTTTTTGTGTGTGTTTTTGTTTGTGTGTGTGTGTGTGTTCGTTTTTGTGTGTGTTTTTGTTTTTGTGTGTGTGTGTGTGTGTTTGTTTTTGTGTGTGTTTTTGTTTGTCTGTGTGTGTGTTTTTGTTTTAGTTTGTTTTTTTGGTTGTGTGTGTGTGTTTTTGTGTGTGTTTTTCTTTTTGTGTGTGTTTTTCTTTTTGTGTGTGTGTTTTAGTTTTTGTGCGTGTGTGTGTTTGTTTTTGTGTGCGTTTTTGTCTTTGTGTGTGTGTGTGTGTTTTTTTGTGTGTGTTTCTGTTTTTGTGTGTGTGTGTGTGTGTTTTTGTTTGTGTGTGTGTGTTTGTTCTTGTGTGTGTTTTTGTTTTTGTGTGTGTGTGTGTTTGTTTTCGTGTGTGTTTTTGTTTGTGTGTGTGTGCGTGTGTGTGTTTTTGTTTTTGTGTGTGTTTTTATTTTTGTGTCTGTGTGTGTGTTTGTTTTTGTGTGTGTGTTTGTTTTTGTGTGTCTGTGTTTGTTTTTGTGTGTGTTTTTGTTTTTGTGTGTCTGTGTGTGTCTTTGTGTGTTTTTTTGTTTTTGTGAGTGTGTGTGCTTTTGTTCTTGTGTGTGTTTTTATTTTTGTGTCTGTGTGTGTGTTTGTTTTTGTGTGTATTTTTGTTTTTGTGTGTGTGTGTTTGTTTTTGTGTGTGTTTTTGTTATTGTGTGTGTGTGTGTGTTTGTTTTGGTGTGCATTTTTGTTTGTGTTTGTGTGCGTTTGTTTTTGTGTGTGTTTTTGTTTTTGTGTGTGTGTGTTTGTTTTTGTGTGTGTTTTTGTTTTTGTGTGTGTGTTTGTGCCTGTGTTGTTTTGTTTTTGTGTGTGATTTTGTTTTTGTGTGTCTTTGTGTGTTTTTTTGTTTTTGTGTGTGTGTGTGTTTTTGTTTTTGTGTATGTTTTTGTTTTTGTGTGAGTGTGTTTTTGTGTGTGTGTGCTTTTGTTTGTGTGTGTGTGTTTTTGTTTGTGTGTGTGTGTTTGTTTTTGTGTGTGTGTGTGTTTTTGTGTGTGCGTGTTTGTGTGTGTGTTTTGTTTTTGTGTGTGTGTGCGTTTTTGTGTGTGTGTGTGTTTTTGTTTTTGTGTGTTTTTGTTTTTGTGTGTGTGTGTGTTTTTGTTTTTGTGTGTGTTTTTGTTTTCGTGTGTTTGTGTGCTTTTGTTTTTGTGTGTGTTTTTGTTTTTGTGTGTGTGTGTGTGTTTGTGTGCGTTTTGGTTTTGTGTGTGTGTGTTTTTGTTTTTGTGTGTGTGTGCGTGTGTGTGTTTTTGTTTTTGTTTTTGTGTGTGTTTTTGTTTTTGTGTGTGTGTGTGTTTGTGTGTGTGTGCTTTTGTTTTTGTGTGTGTTTTTGCTTGTGTGTGTGTGTTTTTGTTTTTGTGTGTGTGTGTGTGTTTGTGTGTGTGTGCTTTTGTTTTTGTGTGTGTGTGTTTTTGTTTTTGTTTTTGTGTGTGTGTGTGTTTGTTTTTGTGTATTTTTGTTTTTGTGTGAGTGTGTGTGTTTTTGTGTGTGTTTTTGTTTGTGTGTGTGTTTGTTTTTGTGTGTGTTGTTGTTTTTGTGTGTGTGTGTTTGTGTGCGTTTTTGTTTTTGAGTGTGTTTTTGTTTTTGTGTATGCGTGTGTGTTTTTGTTTTTGTTATTGTGTGTGTGTGTTTGTTTTTGTGTGTGTTTTTCTTTGTGTGTGTGTGTGTTTGTTTTTGTCTGTGTTTTAGTTTTTGTGTGTGTGTGTTTGTTTTTGTGTGTTTTTTTGTTTTTGTGCGTGTGTTTGTGTCTGTGTTGTTTTGTTTTTGTGTGTGATTTTGTTTTTGTGTGTGTGTGTTTTTGTTTTTGTGTGTGTGTGTGAGTGTTTGATTTTGTGCGTGTTTTTGTTTTTGTGTGTCTGTGTGTTTTTGTTTTTGTGTATGTTTTTGTTTTTGTGTGTCTGTATGTTTGTGTGTGTGCTTTTGTTTGTGTGTGTGTGTGTGTTTTTGTTTTTGTGTGTGTTTTTGTTTGTGTGTGCGTGTGTTTTTATGTGTGTGTGTGTTTTGTTTTTGTTTTTGTGTGAGTGTGTGTGCTTTTGTTTGTGTGTGTGTTTGTTTTTGTGTGTGTTTTTGTTTGTGTGTGTGTGTGTTTGTTTTTGTCTGTGTTTTTGTTTTGGTGTGTGTGTGTTTGTTTTTGTGTGTGTGTGTTTGTTTTTGTGTGTGTTTTTGTTTTTGTGTGTCTGTGTGTGTCTTTGTGTGTTTTTTTGTTTTTGTGAGTGTGTGTGCTTTTGTTCTTGTGTGTGTTTTTATTTTTGTGTGTGTTTGTTTTTGTGTGTATTTTTGTTTTTGTGTGTGTGTGTTTGTTTTTGTGTGTGTTTTTGTTATAGTGTGTGTGTGTGTGTGTTTGTTTTGGTGTGCATTTTTGTTTGTGTTTGTGTGTGTTTGTTTTTGTGTGTGTTTTTGTTTTTGTGTGTGTGTGTTTGTTTTTGTGTGTGTTTTTGTTTTTGTGTGTGTGTTTGTGTCTGTGTTGTTTTGTTTTTGTGTGTGATTTTGTTATTGTGTGTCTTTGTGTGTGTGTGTGTTTTTGTTTTTGTGTGTGTTTTTGTTTTTGTGTATGTTTTTGTTTTTGTGTGTGTGTGTTTTTGTGTGTGTGTGCTTTTGTTTGTGTGTGTGTGTTTTTGTTTGTGTGTGTGTGTTTGTTTTTGTGTGTGTGTTTTTGTTTTTTTTATTGTGTGTGTGTGCGTTTTTGTGTATGTTTTTGTGTGTGTTTTTCTTTTTGTGTGTGTGTTTTTGTTTTTGTGTGTGTTTTTGTTTTTGTGTGTGTGTGTTTGTGTGTGTGTGCTTTTGTTTTTGTGTGTAATTTTGTTTTTGTGTGTGTGCTTTTTTTGTTTTTGTGTGTGTTTTTGTTTGTGTGTGTGTGTTTTTGTTTTTTTTATTGTGTGTGTGTGCGTTTTTGTGTATGTTTTTGTGTGTGTTTTTCTTTTTGTGTGTGTGTTTTTGTTTTTGTGTGTGTTTTTGTTTTTGTGTGTGTGTGTTTGTGTGTGTGTGCTTTTGTTTTTGTGTGTAATTTTGTTTTTGTGTGTGTGTGTTTTTGTTTTTGTGTGTGTTTTTGTTTGTGTGTGTGTGTTCGTTTTTGTGTGTGTTTTTGTTTTTGTGTGTGTGTGTGTTTTTGTTTTTGTGTGTGTTTTTGTTTGTCTGTGTGTGTGTTTTTGTTTTAGTTTGTTTTTTTGGTTGTGTGTGTGTGTTTTTGTGTGTGTTTATCTTTTTGTGTGTGTTTTTCTTTTTGTGTGTGTGTTTTAGTTTTTGTGCGTGTGTGTGTGTTTGTTTCTGTGTGCGTTTTTGTCTTTGTGTGTGTTTGTGTGTGTTTTTGTGTGTGTTTCTGTTTTTGTGTGTGTGTGTGTGTGTGTGTTTTTGTTTGTGTGGGTGTGTTTGTTCTTGTGTGTGTTTTTGTTTTTGTGTGTGTGTGTGTTCGTTTTCGTGCGTGTTTTTGTTTGTGTGTGTGTGCGTGTGTGTGTTTTTTTTGTGTGTGTTTTTATTTTTGTGTCTGTGTGTGTGTTTGTTTTTGTGTGTGTTTTTGTTTTTGTGTGTCTGTGTTTGTTTTTGTGTGTGTTTTTCTTTTTGTGTGTGTTTGTGGGTGTGTGTTTTTGTTTTTGTGTGTGTGTGTGTGTTTGTTTTTGTGTGTGTGTGTGTGTTTGTTTTTGTGTGTGTTTTTGTTTTTGTGTGTAATTTTGTTTTTGTGTGTGTGTGTTTTTGTTTTTGTGTGTGTTTTTGTTTGTGTGTGTGTGTGTGTTCGTTTTTGTGTGTGTTTTTGTTGTTGTGTGTGTGTGTGTGTGTTTGTTTTTGTGTGTGTTTTTGTTTGTCTGTGTGTGTGTTTTTGTTTTAGTTTGTTTTTTTGGTTGTGTGTGTGTGTTTTTGTGTGTGTTTTTCTTTTTGTGTGTGTTTTTCTTTTTGTGTGTGTGTTTTAGTTTTTGTGCGTGTGTGTGTTTGTTTTTGTGTGCGTTTTTGTCTTTGTGTGTGTGTGTGTGTTTTTTTGTGTGTGTTTCTGTTTTTGTGTGTGTGTGTGTGTGTTTTTGTTTGTGTGTGTGTGTTTGTTCTTGTGTGTGTTTTTGTTTTTGTGTGTGTGTGTGTTTGTTTTCGTGTGTGTTTTTGTTTGTGTGTGTGTGCGTGTGTGTGTTTTTGTTTTTGTGTGTGTTTTTATTTTTGTGTCTTTGTGTGTGTTTGTTTTTGTGTGTGTGTTTGTTTTTGTGTGTCTGTGTTTGTTTTTGTGTGTGTTTTTGTTTTTGTGTGTCTGTGTGTGTCTTTGTGTGTTTTTTTGTTTTTGTGAGTGTGTGTGCTTTTGTTCTTGTGTGTGTTTTTATTTTTGTGTCTGTGTGTGTGTTTGTTTTTGTGTGTATTTTTGTTTTTGTGTGTGTGTGTTTGTTTTTGTGTGTGTTTTTGTTATTGTGTGTGTGTGTGTGTTTGTTTTGGTGTGCATTTTTGTTTGTGTTTGTGTGCGTTTGTTTTTGTGTGTGTTTTTGTTTTTGTGTGTGTGTGTTTGTTTTTGTGTGTGTTTTTGTTTTTGTGTGTGTGTTTGTGCCTGTGTTGTTTTGTTTTTGTGTGTGATTTTGTTTTTGTGTGTCTTTGTGTGTTTTTTTGTTTTTGTGTGTGTGTGTGTTTTTGTTTTTGTGTATGTTTTTGTTTTTGTGTGAGTGTGTTTTTGTGTGTGTGTGCTTTTGTTTGTGTGTGTGTGTTTTTGTTTGTGTGTGTGTGTTTGTTTTTGTGTGTGTGTGTGTTTTTGTGTGTGCGTGTTTGTGTGTGTGTTTTGTTTTTGTGTGTGTGTGCGTTTTTGTGTGTGTGTGTGTTTTTGTTTTTGTGTGTTTTTGTTTTTGTGTGTGTGTGTGTTTTTGTTTTTGTGTGTGTTTTTGTTTTCGTGTGTTTGTGTGCTTTTGTTTTTGTGTGTGTTTTTGTTTTTGTGTGTGTGTGTGTGTTTGTGTGCGTTTTGGTTTTGTGTGTGTGTGTTTTTGTTTTTGTGTGTGTGTGCGTGTGTGTGTTTTTGTTTTTGTTTTTGTGTGTGTTTTTGTTTTTGTGTGTGTGTGTGTTTGTGTGTGTGTGCTTTTGTTTTTGTGTGTGTTTTTGCTTGTGTGTGTGTGTTTTTGTTTTTGTGTGTGTGTGTGTGTTTGTGTGTGTGTGCTTTTGTTTTTGTGTGTGTGTGTTTTTGTTTTTGTTTTTGTGTGTGTGTGTGTTTGTTTTTGTGTATTTTTGTTTTTGTGTGAGTGTGTGTGTTTTTGTGTGTGTTTTTGTTTGTGTGTGTGTTTGTTTTTGTGTGTGTTGTTGTTTTTGTGTGTGTGTGTTTGTGTGCGTTTTTGTTTTTGAGTGTGTTTTTGTTTTTGTGTATGCGTGTGTGTTTTTGTTTTTGTTATTGTGTGTGTGTGTTTGTTTTTGTGTGTGTTTTTCTTTGTGTGTGTGTGTGTTTGTTTTTGTCTGTGTTTTAGTTTTTGTGTGTGTGTGTTTGTTTTTGTGTGTTTTTTTGTTTTTGTGCGTGTGTTTGTGTCTGTGTTGTTTTGTTTTTGTGTGTGATTTTGTTTTTGTGTGTGTGTGTTTTTGTTTTTGTGTGTGTGTGTGAGTGTTTGATTTTGTGCGTGTTTTTGTTTTTGTGTGTCTGTGTGTTTTTGTTTTTGTGTATGTTTTTGTTTTTGTGTGTCTGTATGTTTGTGTGTGTGCTTTTGTTTGTGTGTGTGTGTGTGTTTTTGTTTTTGTGTGTGTTTTTGTTTGTGTGTGCGTGTGTTTTTATGTGTGTGTGTGTTTTGTTTTTGTTTTTGTGTGAGTGTGTGTGCTTTTGTTTGTGTGTGTGTTTGTTTTTGTGTGTGTTTTTGTTTGTGTGTGTGTGTGTTTGTTTTTGTCTGTGTTTTTGTTTTGGTGTGTGTGTGTTTGTTTTTGTGTGTGTGTGTTTGTTTTTGTGTGTGTTTTTGTTTTTGTGTGTCTGTGTGTGTCTTTGTGTGTTTTTTTGTTTTTGTGAGTGTGTGTGCTTTTGTTCTTGTGTGTGTTTTTATTTTTGTGTGTGTTTGTTTTTGTGTGTATTTTTGTTTTTGTGTGTGTGTGTTTGTTTTTGTGTGTGTTTTTGTTATAGTGTGTGTGTGTGTGTGTTTGTTTTGGTGTGCATTTTTGTTTGTGTTTGTGTGTGTTTGTTTTTGTGTGTGTTTTTGTTTTTGTGTGTGTGTGTTTGTTTTTGTGTGTGTTTTTGTTTTTGTGTGTGTGTTTGTGTCTGTGTTGTTTTGTTTTTGTGTGTGATTTTGTTATTGTGTGTCTTTGTGTGTGTGTGTGTTTTTGTTTTTGTGTGTGTTTTTGTTTTTGTGTATGTTTTTGTTTTTGTGTGTGTGTGTTTTTGTGTGTGTGTGCTTTTGTTTGTGTGTGTGTGTTTTTGTTTGTGTGTGTGTGTTTGTTTTTGTGTGAGTTTTTGTTTTTGTGTGTGTGTGTGTTTTTGTTTTTGTGTGTGTTTTTGTTTTCGTGTGTTTGTGTCCTTTTGTTTTTGTGTGTGTTTTTGTTTTTGTGTGTGTGTGTGTGTTTGTGTGCGTTTTGGTTTTGTGTGTGTGTGTTTTTGTTTTTGTGTGTGTGTGTTTTTGTTTTTGTTTTTGTATGTGTTTTTGTTTTTGTGTGTGTGTGTGTTTGTGTGTGTGTGCTTTTGTTTTTGTGTGTGTTTTTGCTTGTGTGTGTGTGTTTTTGTTTTTGTGTGTGTGTGTGTTTGTGTGTGTGTGCTTTTGTTTTTGTGTGTGTGTGTTTTTGTTTTTGTGTGTGTGTGTGTTTGTTTTTGTGTATTTTTGTTTTTGTGTGAGTGTGTGTGTTTTTGTGTGTGTTTTTGTTTGTGTGTGTGTTTGTTTTTGTGTGTGTTTTTGTGTGTGTGTGTTTGTGTGCGTTTTTGTTTTTGAGTGTGTTTTTGTTTTTGTGTATGCGTGTGTGTTTTTGTTTTTGTTATTGTGTGTGTGTGTGTTTGTTTTTGTGTGTGTTTTTCTTTGTGTGTGTGTGTGTTTGTTTTTGTCTGTGTTTTAGTTTTTGTGTGTGTGTGTTTGTTTTTGTGTGTTTTTTTGTTTTTGTGCGTGTGTTTGTGTCTGTGTTGTTTTGTTTTTGTGTGTGATTTTGTTTTTGTGTGTGTGTGTTTTTGTTTTTGTGTGTGTGTGTGAGTGTTTGATTTTGTTCTTGTTTTTGTTTTTGTGTGTCTGTGTGTTTTTGTTTTTGTGTATGTTTTTGTTTTTGTGTGTCTGTGTGTTTGTGTGTGTGCTTTTGTTTGTGTGTGTGTGTGTGTTTTTGTTTTTGTGTGTGTTTTTGTTTGTGTGTGCGTGTGTTTTTATGTGTGTGTGTGTTTTGTTTTTGTTTTTGTGTGAGTGTGTGTGTTTTTGTTTGTGTGTGTGTTTGTTTTTGTGTGTGTTTTTGTTTGTGTGTGTGTGTGTTTGTTTTTGTCTGTGTTTTTGTTTTTGTGTGCGTGTGTTTGTTTTTGTGTGTTTTATTGTTTTTGTATGTGTGTATGTGTCTGTGTTGTTTTGTTTTTGTGTGTGATTTTGTTTTTGTGTATGTGTGTTTTTGTTTTTGTGTGTGTGTGTTTGTTTTTGTGTGTGTTTTTGTTTTTGTGTGTCTGTGTGTGTCTTTGTGTGTTTTTTTGTTTTTGTGAGTGTGTGTGCTTTTGTTCTTGTGTGTGTTTTTATTTTTGTGTCTGTGTGTGTGTTTGTTTTTGTGTGTATTTTTGTTTTTGTGTGTGTGTGTTTGTTTTTGTGTGTGTTTTTGTTATTGTGTGTGTGTGTGTGTTTGTTTTGGTGTGCATTTTTGTTTGTGTTTGTGTGTGTTTGTTTTTGTGTGTGTTTTTGTTTTTGTGTGTGTGTGTTTGTTTTTGTGTGTGTTTTTGTTTTTGTGTGTGTGTTTGTGTCTGTGTTGTTTTGTTTTTGTGTGTGATTTTGTTATTGTGTGTCTTTGTGTGTGTGTTTGTTTTTGTTTTTGTGTGTGTTTTTGTTTTTGTGTATGTTTTTGTTTTTGTGTGTGTGTGTTTTTGTGTGTGTGTGCTTTTGTTTGTGTGTGTGTGTTTTTGTTTGTGTGTGTGTGTTTGTTTTTGTGTGTGTTTTTGTTTTTGTGTGTGTGTGTGTTTTTGTTTTTGTGTGTGTTTTTGTTTTCGTGTGTTTGTGTGCTTTTGTTTTTGTGTGTGTTTTTGTTTTTGTGTGTGTGTGTGTGTTTGTGTGCGTTTTGGTTTTTTGTGTGTGTGTGTTTGTGTGTGTGTGCTTTTGTTTTTGTGTGTGTTTTTGCTTGTGTGTGTGTGTTTTTGTTTTTGTGTGTGTGTGTGTGTTTGTGTGTGTGTGCTTTTGTTTTTGTGTGTGTGTGTTTTTGTTTTTGTGTGTGTGTGTGTTTGTTTTTGTGTATTTTTGTTTTTGTGTGAGTGTGTGTGTTTTTGTGTGTGTTTTTGTTTGTGTGTGTGTTTGTTTTTGTGTGTGTTTTTGTTTTTGTGTGTGTGTGTTTGTGTGCGTTTTTGTTTTTGAGTGTGTTTTTGTTTTTGTGTATGCGTGTGTGTTTTTGTTTTTGTTATTGTGTGTGTGTGTGTTTGTTTTTGTGTATTTTTGTTTTTGTGTGAGTGTGTGTGTTTTTGTGTGTGTTTTTGTTTGTGTGTGTGTTTGTTTTTGTGTGTGTTTTTCTTTGTGTGTGTGTGTGTTTGTTTTTGTCTGTGTTTTAGTTTTTGTGTGTGTGTGTTTGTTTTTGTGTGTTTTTTTGTTTTTGTGCGTGTGTTTGTGTCTGTGTTGTTTTGTTTTTGTGTGTGATTTTGTTTTTGTGTGTGTGTGTTTTTGTTTTTGTGTGTGTGTGTGAGTGTTTGATTTTGTGCGTGTTTTTGTTTTTGTGTGTCTGTGTGTTTTTGTTTTTGTGTATGTTTTTGTTTTTGTGTGTCTGTGTGTTTGTGTGTGTGCTTTTGTTTGTGTGTGTGTGTGTGTTGTTGTTTTTGTGTGTGTTTTTGTTTGTGTGTGCGTGTGTTTTTATGTGTGTGTGTGTTTTGTTTTTGTTTTTGTGTGAGTGTGTGTGTTTTTGTTTGTGTGTGTGTTTGTTTTTGTGTGTGTTTTTGTTTGTGTGTGTGTGTGTTTGTTTTTGTCTTTGTTTTTGTTTTTGTGTGCGTGTGTTTGTTTTTGTGTGTTTTATTGTTTTTGTATGTGTGTATGTGTCTGTGTTGTTTTGTTTTTGTGTGTGATTTTGTTTTTGTGTGTGTGTGTTTTTGTTTTTGTGTGTGTGTGTGAGTGTTTGATTTTGTGTGTGTTTCTGTTTTTGTGTGTGTGTGTGTTTTTGATTTTGTATATGTTTTTGTTTTTGTGTGTGTGTGTTTGTGTGTGTGCTTTTGTTTGTGTGTGTGTGTGTGTGTTATTGTGTGTGTTTTTGTTTGTGTGTGCGTGTGTTTTTATGTGTTTGTGCGTGTGTTTTGTTTTGGTGTGTGTGTGCGTTTTTTAGTGTGTGTGTCTATGTTTGTTTTTGTTTTTGTGTGTGTTTTTGTTTTTGTGTGTCTGTGTGTGTTTTTGTGTGTGTTTTTGTTTGTGTGTGTGTGTTTTTTTTTGTGTGTGTTTTTATTTTCGTAAGTGTTTTTGTTTTCGTGTGTGTGTGTTTGTGTGCGTTTTTGTTTTTGTGTGTGTGTGTTTTTTTGTTTTTGTGTGTGTGTGTTTTTGTTTTTGTTTGTGTGTGTGTTTGTTTCTGTGTGTGTTTTTGTTTGTGTGTGTGTGTTTGTTTGTGTGCGTTTCTGTTTTTGTGTGTGTGTGTTTGTGTTTTTGTTTTTGTGTGTGTGTGTATTTGTTTTTGTGTGTGTGTGTGTTTTTGTTTTTGTGTGTGTGTGTTATTGATTTTGTGTGTGTTTTTGTTTGTGTGGGTGTGTGTTTGTTTTTGTGTGTGTTTTTGTTTGTGTGTGTGTGTTTGTTTTTGTGTGTGTTTTTGTTTGTGTGTGTGTTTGTTTTTGTGTGTGTTTTTGTTTTTGTGTGTGTGTAATTGTGTGTGTGTGTGTGTTTTTGTTTTTGTGTGTATTTTTGATTTTGTGAGGGTGTGTGTTTGCTATTGTTTTTTGAGTATGTGTGTTTTTGTTTTTATATGTGTTTTTGTTTGTGTGTGTGTTTTTGTTTTCGTGTATATTTTTGTTTTTGTGAGTGTGTGTGTTTGCTTTTGTTTTTTTTGTGTGTGTGTTTTTGATTTTGTGTGTGTTTTTGTTTGTGTGAGTGTGTGTGTTTGTGTGTGTGTGTTTTTGTTTTTGTGTATGTTTTTTTTTTGAGTGTGTGTGTTTTTGTTTTTGTGTGTATGTTTGTTTTTGTGTGTTTTAGTTTTTGTGCGTGTGTGTGTTTGTTCTTGTGTGCGTTTTTGTCTTTGTGTGTGTGTTTGTTTTTGTGTGTGTTTTTGTTTTGTGTGTGTGTGTGTTTTTGTTTGTGTGTGTGTGTGTGTTTGTTCTTGTGTGTGTTTTTGTTTGTGTGTGTGTGTGTGTTTGTTTTTGTGTGTGTTTTTGTTTGTGTGTGTGTGCGTGTGTGTGTTTTTGTTTTTGTGTGTGTTTTTATTTTTGTGTCTGTGTGTGTGTTTGTTTTTGTGTGTGTTTTTGTTTTTGTGTGTCTGTGTTTGTTTTTGTGTGAGTTTTTGTTTTTGTGTGTGTGTGTGGGTGTGTGTTTTTGTTTTTGTGTGTGTGTGTGTTTTTGTTTTTGTGTGTGTGTGTGTGTTTGTTTTTGTGTGTGTTTTTGTTTTTGTGTGTCTGTGTGTGTCTTTGTGTGTTTTTTTGTTTTTGTGTGTGTGTGCTTTTGTTCTTGTGTGTGTTTTTATTTTTGTGTCTGTGTGTGTGTTTGTTTTTGTGTGTGTTTTTGTTTTTGTGTGTGTGTGTTTGTTTTTGTGTGTGTTTTTGTTTTTGTGTGTGTGTGCGTGTGTGTGTTTTTTTATTGTGTGTGTGTTTGTTTTGTGTGCATTTTTGTTTGTGTGTGTGTTTGTTTTTGTGTGTGTTTTTGTTTGTGTGTGTGTGTGTTTGTTTTTGTGTGTGTTTTTGTTTTTGTGTGTGTGTGTGTATGTTTTTGTGTGTGTGTGAGTGTTTGTTTTTATTGTGTTTTTGTTTTTGTGTGTCTTTGTGTGCTTTTTTGTTTGTGTGTGTGTGTGTGTTTTTGTTTTTGTGTATGTTTTTGTTTTTGTGTGTGTGTGTGTTTGTGTGTGTGCTTTTGTTTATGTGTGTGTGTTTTTGTTTGTGTGTGTATGTTTGTTTTTGTGTGTGTGTGTGTTTTTGTGTGTGCGTGTTTGTGTGTGTGTTTTGTTTTTGTGTGTTTGTGCGTTTTTGTTTTTGTGTGTGTTTTTGTTTTTGTGTGTCTGTGTGTGTTTTTGTTTGTGTGTGTGTGTGTGTGTGTGTTTGTTTTTGTGTGTGTTTTTGTTTTCGTGTGTGTGTGTTTGTGTGCTTTTGTTTTTGTGTGTGTTTTTGTTTTTGTGTGTGTGTGTGTGTTTGGGTGCTTTTTTGTTTTTGTGTGTGTGTTGTTGTTTTTGTGTGTGTGTGCGTGTGTGTGTTTTTGTTTTTGTGTGTGTGTGTGCTTTTGTTTTTGTGTGTGTGTGGGTTTGTGTGTGTTTTTATTTTTGTGTCTGTGTGTGTGTTTGTTTTTGTGTGTGTTTTTGTTTTTGTGTGTGTGTGTTTGTTTTTGTGTGTGTTTTTGTTTTTGTGTGTGTGTGCGTGTGTGTGTTTTTTTATTGTGTGTGTGTTTGTTTTGTGTGCATTTTTGTTTGTGTGTGTGTTTGTTTTTGTGTGTGTTTTTGTTTGTGTGTGTGTGTGTTTGTTTTTGTGTGTGTTTTTGTTTTTGTGTGTGTGTGTGTGTATGTTTTTGTGTGTGTGTGAGTGTTTGTTTTTATTGTGTTTTTGTTTTTGTGTGTCTTTGTGTGCTTTTTTGTTTGTGTGTGTGTGTGTGTTTTTGTTTTTGTGTATGTTTTTGTTTTTGTGTGTGTGTGTGTTTGTGTGTGTGCTTTTGTTTATGTGTGTGTGTTTTTGTTTGTGTGTGTATGTTTGTTTTTGTGTGTGTGTGTGTTTTTGTGTGTGCGTGTTTGTGTGTGTGTTTTGTTTTTGTGTGTTTGTGCGTTTTTGTTTTTGTGTGTGTTTTTGTTTTTGTGTGTCTGTGTGTGTTTTTGTGTGTGTTTTTGTTTGTGTGTGTGTGTGTGTGTGTGTTTGTTTTTGTGTGTGTTTTTGTTTTCGTGTGTGTGTGTTTGTGTGCTTTTGTTTTTGTGTGTGTTTTTGTTTTTGTGTGTGTGTGTGTGTTTGTGTGCTTTTTTGTTTTTGTGTGTGTGTTGTTGTTTTTGTGTGTGTGTGCGTGTGTGTGTTTTTGTTTTTGTGTGTGTGTGTGCTTTTGTTTTTGTGTGTGTGTGGGTTTGTGTGCGTTTTTGTTTTTGTGTGTGTGTGTGTGTTTGTTTTTGTGTGTGTTTTTGTTTTTGTGTGTGTGTGCGTGTGTGTGTTTTTGTTTTTTTATTGTGTGTGTGTTTGTTTTTGTGTGCATTTTTGTTTGTGTGTGTGAGTGTTTGTTTTTATTGTGTTTTTGTTTTTGTGTGTCTTTGTGTGCTTTTTTGTTTTTGTGTGTGTGTGTGTGTTTGTTTTTGTGTATGTTTTTGTTTGTGTGTGTGTGTGTTTGTGTGTGTGTGCTTTTGTTTGTGTGTGTGTGTTTTTGTTTGTGTGTGTGTGTTTGTTTTTGTGTGTGTGTGTGTTTTCGTGTGTGCGTGTTTGTGTGTGTGTTTTGTTTTTGTGTGTGTGTGCGTTTTTGTTTTTGTGTGTGTGTGTTTTTGTTTTTGTGTGTGTTTTTGTTTTTGTGTGTCTGTGTGTGTTTTTGTGTGTGTTTTTGTTTGTGTGTATGTGTGTTTTTGTTTTTGTGTGTGTTTTTGTTTTCGTGTGTGTGTGTTTGTGTGTTTTTGTTTTTGTGTGTGTGTGTGTGTTTGTGTGCGTTTTTGTTTTTGTGTGTGTGTTTTTGTTTTTGTGTGTGTGTGCGTGTGTGTGTTTTTGTTTTTGTGTGTGTGTGTGCTTTTGTTTTTCTGTGTGTGTGGGTTTGTGTGCGTTTTTGTTTTTGTGTGTGTGTGTTTGTTTTTGTGCGTGTTATTGTTTTTCTGTGTGTGTGGGTTTGTGTGCGTTTTTGTTTTTGTGTGTGTGCTTTTGTTTTTGTGTGTGTGTGTTTTTGTTTTTGTTTTTGTGTGTGTGTGTGTTTGTTTTTGTGTATTTTTGTTTTTGTGTGAGTGTGTGTGTTTTTGTGTGTATTTTTGTTTGTGTGTGTGTTTGTTTTTGTGTGTGTTTTTGTTTTTGTGTGTGTGTGTTTGTGTGCGTTTTTGTTTTTGAGTGTGTTTTTGTTTTTGTGTATGCGTGTGTGTTTTTGTTTTTGTTATTGTGTGTGTGTGTGTTTGTTTTTGTGTGTGTTTTTCTTTGTGTGTGTGTGTGTTTGTTTTTGTCTGTGTTTTAGTTTTTGTGTGTGTGTGTTTGTTTTTGTGTGTTTTTTTGTTTTTGTGCGTGTGTTTGTGTCTGTGTTGTTTTGTTTTTGTGTGTGATTTTGTTTGTGTGTGTGTGTGTTTTTGTTTTTGTGTGTGTTTGTGAGTGTTTGATTTTGTGCGTTTTTTTGTTTTTGTGTGTCTGTGTGTTTTTGTTTTTGTGTATGTTTTTGTTTTTGTGTGTCTGCGTGTTTGTGTGTGTGCTTTTGTTTGTGTGTGTGTGTGTGTTTTTGTTTTTGTGTGTGTTTTTGTTTGTGTGTGCGTGTGTTTTTATGTGTGTGTGTGTTTTGTTTTTGTTTTTGTGTGAGTGTGTGTGTTTTTGTTTGTGTGTGTGTTTGTTTTTGTGTGTGTTTTTGTTTGTGTGTGTGTGTGTTTGTTTTTGTCTGTATTTTTGTTTTTGTGTGTGTGTGTTTGTTTTTGTGTGTGTGTGTTTGTTTTAGTGTGTGTTTTTGTTTTTGTGTGTCTGTGTGTGTCTTTGTGTGTTTTTTTGTTTTTGTGAGTGTGTGTGCTTTTGTTCTTGTGTGTGTTTTTATTTTTGTGTCTGAGTGTGTGTTTGTTTTTGTGTGTATTTTTGTTTTTGTGTGTGTGTGTTTGTTTTTGTGTGTGTTTTTGTTATTGTGTGTGTGTGTGTATTTGATTTGGTGTGCATTTTTGTTTGTGTTTGTGTGTGTTTGTTTTTGTGTGTGATTTTGTTTTTGTGTGTGCGTGTTTGTTTTTGTGTGTGTTTTTGTTTTTGTGTGTGTGTTTGTGTCTGTGTTGTTTTGTTTTTGTGTGTGATTTTGTTTTGTGTGTCTTTGTGTGTGTGTGTGTTTTTGTTTTTGTGTGTGTTTTTGTTTTTGTGTATGTTTTTGTTTTTGTGTGTGTGTGTTTTTGTGTGTGTGTGCTTTTGTTTGTGTGTGTGTGTTTTTGTTTGTGTGTGTGTGTTTGTTTTTGTGTGTGTGTGTTTTTGTGTGTGCGTGTTTGTGTGTGTGTTTTGTTTTTGTGTGTGTGTGCGTTTTTGTGTGTGTGTGTGTGTTTGTTTTTGTGTGTGTTTTTGTTTTTGTGTGTGTGTGTGTTTTTGTTTTTGTGTGTGTTTTTGTTTTCGTGTGTTTGTGTGCTTTTGTTTTTGTGTGTGTTTTTGTTTTTGTGTGTGTGTGTGTTTGTGTGCGTTTTGGTTTTGTGTGTGTGTGTTTTTGTTTTTGTGTGTGTGCGTGTGTGTGTTTTTGTTTTTGTTTTTGTGTGTGTTTTTGTTTTTGTGTGTGTGTGTGTTTGTGTGTGTGTGCTTTTGTTTTTGTGTGTGTTTTTGCTTGTGTGTGTGTGTTTTTGTTTTTGTGTGTGTGTGTGTGTTTGTGTGTGTGTGCTTTTGTTTTTGTGTGTGTGTGTTTTTGTTTTTGTTTTTGTGTGTGTGTGTGTTTGTTTTTGTGTATTTTTGTTTTTGTGTGAGTGTGTGTGTTTTTGTGTGTGTTTTTGTTTGTGTGTGTGTTTGTTTTTGTGTGTGTTTTTGTTTTTGTGTGTGTGTGTTTGTGTGCGTTTTTGTTTTTGAGTGTGTTTTTGTTTTTGTGTATGCGTGTGTGTTTTTGTTTTTGTTATTGTGTGTGTGTGTGTTTGTTTTTGTGTGTGTTTTTCTTTGTGTGTGTGTGTGTTTGTTTTTGTCTGTGTTTTAGTTTTTGTGTGTGTGCTTTTGTTCTTGTGTGTGTTTTTATTTTTGTGTCTGTGTGTGTGTTTGTTTTTGTGTGTGTTTTTGTTTTTGTGTGTGTGTGTTTGTTTTTGTGTGTGTTTTTGTTTTTGTGTGTGTGTGCGTGTGTGTGTTTTTTTTTATAGTGTGTGTGTTTGTTTTTGTGTGCATTTTTGTTTGTGTGTGTGTGTGTTTGTTTTTGTGTGTGTTTTTGTTTGTGTGTGTGTGTGTTTGTTTTTGTGTGTGTTTTTGTTTTTGTGTGTGTGTGTGTGTGTATGTTTTTGTGTGTGTGTGAGTGTTTGTTTTTATTGTGTTTTTGTTTTTGTGTGTCTTTGTGTGCTTTTTTGTTTGTGTGTGTGTGTGTTTTTGTTTTTGTGTATGTTTTTGTTTTTGTGTGTGTGTGTGTTTGTGTGTGTGCTTTTGTTTATGTGTGTGTGTTTTTGTTTGTGTGTGTGTGTGTGTGTGTGTTTGTTTTTGTGTGTGTTTTTGTTTTCGTGTGTGTGTGTTTGTGTGCTTTTGTTTTTGTGTGTGTTTTTGTTTTTGTGTGTGTGTGTGTGTTTGTGTGCGTTTTTGTTTTTGTGTGTGTGTTTTTGTTTTTGTGTGTGTGTGCGTGTGTGTGTTTTTGTTTTTGTGTGTGTGTGTGCTTTTGTTTTTGTGTGTGTGTGGGTTTGTGTGCGTTTTTGTTTTTGTGTGTGTGTGTGTGTTTGTTTTTGTGTGTGTTTTTGTTTTTGCGTGTGTGTGTTTTTGTTTTTTTATTGTGTGTGTGTTTGTTTTTGTGTGCATTTTTGTTTGTATGTGTGAGTGTTTGTTTTTATTGTGTTTTTGTTTTTGTGTGTCTTTGTGTGCTTTTTTGTTTTTGTGTGTGTGTGTGTGTTTGTTTTTGTGTATGTTTTTGTTTGTGTGTGTGTGTGTTTGTGTGTGTGTGCTTTTGTTTGTGTGTGTGTGTTTTTGTTTGTGTGTGTGTGTTTGTTTTTGTGTGTGTGTGTGTTTTTGTGTGTGCGTGTTTGTGTGTGTGTTTTGTTTTTGTGTGTGTGTGCGTTTTTGTTTTTGTGTGTGTGTGTTTTTGTTTTTGTGTGTGTTTTTGTTTTTGTGTGTCTGTGTGTGTTTTTGTGTGTGTTTTTGTTTGTGTGTGTGTGTGTTTTTGTTTTTGTGTGTGTTTTTGTTTTCGTGTGTGTGTGTTCGTGTGTTTTTGTTTTTGTGTGTGTGTGTGTGTTTGTGTGCGTTTTTGTTTTTGTGTGTGTGTGTTTTTGTTTTTGTGTGTGTGTGCGTGTGTGTGTTTTTGTTTTTGTGTGTGTGTGTGCTTTTGTTTTTCTGTGTGTGTGGGTTTGTGTGCGTTTTTGTTTTTGTGTGTGTGTGTTTGTTTTTGTGTGTGTTATTGTTTTTCTGTGTGTGTGGGTTTGTGTGCGTTTTTGTTTTTGTGTGTGTGCTTTTGTTTTTGTGTGTGTGTGTTTTTGTTTTTGTTTTTGTGTGTGTGTGTGTTTGTTTTTGTGTATTTTTGTTTTTGTGTGAGTGTGTGTGTTTTTGTGTGTGTTTTTGTTTGTGTGTGTGTTTGTTTTTGTGTGTGTTTTTGTTTTTGTGTGTGTGTGTTTGTGTGCGTTTTTGTTTTTGAGTGCGTTTTTGTTTTTGTGTATGCGTGTGTGTTTTTGTTTTTGTTATTGTGTGTGTGTGTGTTTGTTTTTGTGTGTGTTTTTCTTTGTGTGTGTGTGTGTTTGTTTTTGTCTGTGTTTTAGTTTTTGTGTGTGTGTGTTTGTTTTTGTGTGTTTTTTTGTTTTTGTGCGTGTGTTTGTGTCTGTGTTGTTTTGTTTTTGTGTGTGATTTTGTTTTTGTGTGTGTGTGTTTTTGTTTTTGTGTGTGTGTGTGAGTGTTTGATTTTGTGCGTTTTTTTGTTTTTGTGTGTCTGTGTGTTTTTGTTTTTGTGAATGTTTTTGTTTTTGTGTGTCTGTGTGTTTGTGTGTGTGCTTTTGTTTGTGTGTGTGTGTGTGTTTGTTTTTGTGTGTGTTTTTGTTTGTGTGTGCGTGTGTTTTTATGTGTGTGTGTGTTTTGTTTTTGTGTGAGTGTGTGTGTTTTTGTTTGTGTGTGTGTTTGTTTTTGTGTGTGTTTTTGTTTGTGTGTGTGTGTGTTTGTTTTTGTCTGTGTTTTTGTTTTTGTGTGTGTGTGTTTGTTTTTGTGTGTGTGTGTTTGTTTTTGTGTGTGTTTTTGTTTTTGTGTGTCTGTGTGTGTCTTTGTGTGTTTTTTTGTTTTTGTGAGTGTGTGTGCTTTTGTTCTTGTGTGTGTTTTTATTTTTGTGTCTGTGTGTGTGTTTGTTTTTGTGTGTATTTTTGTTTTTGTGTGTGTGTGTTTGTTTTTGTGTGTGTTTTTGTTATTGTGTGTGTGTGTGTGTTTGATTTGGTGTGCATTTTTGTTTGTGTTTGTGTGTGTTTGTTTTTGTGTGTGTTTTTGTTTTTGTGTGTGCGTGTTTGTTTTTGTGTGTGTTTTTGTTTTTGTGTGTGTGTTTGTGTCTGTGTTGTTTTGTTTTTGTGTGTGATTTTGTTTTTGTGTGTCTTTGTGTGTGTGTGTGTTTTTGTTTTTGTGTGTGTTTTTGTTTTTGTGTATGTTTTTGTTTTTGTGTGTGTGTGTTTTTGTGTGTGTGTGCTTTTGTTTGTGTGTGTGTGTTTTTGTTTGTGTGTGTGTGTTTGTTTTTGTGTGTGTGTGTTTTTGTGTGTGCGTGTTTGTGTGTGTGTTTTGTTTTTGTGTGTGTGTGCGTTTTTGTGTGTGTGTGTCTTTTTGTTTTTGTGTGTGTTTTTGTTTTTGTGTGTGTGTGTGTTTTTGTTTTTGTGTGTGTTTTTGTTTTCGTGTGTTTGTGTGCTTTTGTTTTTGTGTGTGTTTTTGTTTTTGTGTGTGTGTGTGTTTGTGTGCGTTTTGGTTTTGTGTGTGTGTGTTTTTGTTTTTGTGTGTGTGTGCGTGTGTGCGTTTTTGTTTTTGTGTGTGTTTTTGTTTTTGTGTGTCTGTGTGTGTTTTTGTGTGTGTCTTTGTTTGTGTGTGTGTGTGTGTGTGTGTGTTTGTTTTTGTGTGTGTTTTTGTTTTCGTGTGTGTGTGTTTGTGTGCTTTTGTTTTTGTGTGTGTTTTTGTTTTTGTGTGTGTGTGTGTGTTTGTGTGCGTTTTTGTTTTTGTGTGTGTGTTTTTGTTTTTGTGTGTGTGTGCGTGTGTGTGTGTTTGTTTTTGTGTGTGTGTGTGCTTTTGTTTTTGTGTGTGTGTGGGTTTGTGTGCGTTTTTGTTTTTGTGTGTGTGTGTGTGTTTGTTTTTGTGTGTGTTTTTGTTTTTGCGTGTGTGTGTTTTTGTTTTTTTATTGTGTGTGTGTTTGTTTTTGTGTGCATTTTTATTTGTGTGTGTGAGTGTTTGTTTTTATTGTGTTTTTGTTTTTGTGTGTCTTTGTGTGCTTTTTTGTTTTTGTGTGTGTGTGTGTGTTTGTTTTTGTGTATGTTTTTGTTTGTGTGTGTGTGTTTGTGTGTGTGTGCTTTTGTTTGTGTGTGTGTGTTTTTGTTTGTGTGTGTGTGTTTGTTTTTGTGTGTGTGTGTGTTTTTGTGTGTGCGTGTTTGTGTGTGTGTTTTGTTTTTGTGTGTGTGTGCGTTTTTGTTTTTGTGTGTGTGTGTTTTTGTTTTTGTGTGTGTTTTTGTTTTTGTGTGTCTGTGTGTGTTTTTGTGTGTGTTTTTGTTTGTGTGTGTGTGTGTGTTTTTGTTTTTGTGTGTGTTTTTGTTTTCGTGTGTGTGTGTTTGTGTGTTTTTGTTTTGTGTGTGTGTGTGTGTTTGTGTGCGTTTTTGTTTTTGTGTGTGTGTGTTTTTGTTTTTGTGTGTGTGTGCGTGTGTGTGTTTTTGTTTTTGTGTGTGTGTGTGCTTTTGTTTTTCTGTGTGTGTGGGTTTGTGTGCGTTTTTGTTTTTGTGTGTGTGTGTTTGTTTTTGTGTGTGTTATTGTTTTTCTGTGTGTGTGGGTTTGTGTGCGTTTTTGTTTTTGTGTGTGTGTGTTTGTTTTTGTGTGTGTTTTTGTTTTTGTGTGTGTGTGTGTTTTTGTTTTTGTGTGTGTTTTTGTTTTCGTGTGTTTGTGTGGTTTTGTTTTTGTGTGTGTTTTTGTTTTTGTGTGTGTGTGTGTTTGTGTGCGTTTTGGTTTTGTGTGTGTGTGTTTTTGTTTTTGTGTGTGTGTGCGTGTGTGTGTTTTTTTTTTGTTTTTGTGTGTGTTTTTGTTTTTGTGTGTGTGTGTGTTTGTGTGTGTGTGCTTTTGTTTTTGTGTGTGTTTTTGCTTGTGTGTGTGTGTTTTTGTTTTTGTGTGTGTGTGTGTGTTTGTGTGTGTGTGCTTTTGTTTTTGTGTGTGTGTGTTTTTGTTTTTGTTTTTGTGTGTGTGTGTGTTTGTTTTTGTGTATTTTTGTTTTTGTGTGAGTGTGTGTGTTTTTGTGTGTGTTTTTGTTTGTGTGTGTGTTTGTTTTTGTGTGTGTTTTTGTTTTTGTGTGTGTGTGTTTGTGTGCGTTTTTGTTTTTGAGTGTGTTTTTGTTTTTGTGTATGCGTGTGTGTTTTTGTTTTTGTTATTGTGTGTGTGTGTGTTTGTTTTTGTGTGTGTTTTTCTTTGTGTGTGTGTGTGTTTGTTTTTGTCTGTGTTTTAGTTTTTGTGTGTGTGTGTTTGTTTTTGTGTGTTTTTTTGTTTTTGTGCGTGTGTTTGTGTCTGTGTTGTTTTGTTTTTGTGTGTGATTTTGTTTTTGTGTGTGTGTGTTTTTGTTTTTGTGTGTGTGTGTGAGTGTTTGATTTTGTGCGTTTTTTTGTTTTTGTGTGTCTGTGTGTTTTTGTTTTTGTGAATGTTTTTGTTTTTGTGTGTCTGTGTGTTTGTGTGTGTGCTTTTGTTTGTGTGTGTGTGTGTGTTTGTTTTTGTGTGTGTTTTTGTTTGTGTGTGCGTGTGTTTTTATGTGTGTGTGTGTTTTGTTTTTGTGTGAGTGTGTGTGTTTTTGTTTGTGTGTGTGTTTGTTTTTGTGTGTGTTTTTGTTTGTGTGTGTGTGTGTTTGTTTTTGTCTGTGTTTTTGTTTTTGTGTGTGTGTGTTTGTTTTTGTGTGTGTGTTTTTGTTTTTGTGTGTGTTTTTGTTTTTGTGTGTCTGTGTGTGTCTTTGTGTGTTTTTTTGTTTTTGTGAGTGTGTGTGCTTTTGTTCTTGTGTGTGTTTTTATTTTTGTGTCTG
Source organism: Scyliorhinus torazame (assembly GCF_047496885.1). Taxonomy (NCBI): domain Eukaryota; kingdom Metazoa; phylum Chordata; class Chondrichthyes; order Carcharhiniformes; family Scyliorhinidae; genus Scyliorhinus; species Scyliorhinus torazame. The sequence continues at coordinate 242,254 of NW_027307873.1, read as the reverse complement.
TGTGTGTGTTTGTTTTTGTGTGTATTTTTGTTTTTGTGTGTGTGTGTTTGTTTTTGTATGTGTTTTTGTTATTGTGTGTGTGTGTGTGTTTGATTTAGTGTGCATTTTTGTTTGTGTTTGTGTGTGTTTGTTTTTGTGTGTGTTTTTGTTTTTGTGTGTGCGTGTTTGTTTTTGTGTGTGTTTTTGTTTTTGTGTGTGTGTTTGTGTCTGTGTTGTTTTGTTTTTGTGTGTGATTTTGTTTTTGTGTGTCTTTGTGTGTGTGTGTGTTTTTGTTTTTGTGTGTGTTTTTGTTTTTGTGTATGTTTTTGTTTTTGTGTGTGTGTGTTTTTGTGTGTGTGTGCTTTTGTTTGTGTGTGTGTGTTTTTGTTTGTGTGTGTGTGTTTGTTTTTGTGTGTGTGTGTTTTTGTGTGTGCGTGTTTGTGTGTGTGTTTTGTTTTTGTGTGTGTGTGCGTTTTTGTGTGTGTGTGTCTTTTTGTTTTTGTGTGTGTTTTTGTTTGTGTGTGTGTGTGTGTTTTTGTTTTTGTGTGTGTTTTTGTTTTCGTGTGTTTGTGTGCTTTTGTTTTTGTGTGTGTTTTTGTTTTTGTGTGTGTGTGTGTTTGTGTGCGTTTTGGTTTTGTGTGTGTGTGTTTTTGTTTTTGTGTGTGTGTGCGTGTGTGCGTTTTTGTTTTTGTGTGTGTTTTTGTTTTTGTGTGTCTGTGTGTGTTTTTGTGTGTGTCTTTGTTTGTGTGTGTGTGTGTGTGTGTGTGTTTGTTTTTGTGTGTGTTTTTGTTTTCGTGTGTGTGTGTTTGTGTGCTTTTGTTTTTGTGTGTGTTTTTGTTTTTGTGTGTGTGTGTGTGTTTGTGTGCGTTTTTGTTTTTGTGTGTGTGTTTTTGTTTTTGTGTGTGTGTGCGTGTGTGTGTGTTTGTTTTTGTGTGTGTGTGTGCTTTTGTTTTTGTGTGTGTGTGGGTTTGTGTGCGTTTTTGTTTTTGTGTGTGTGTGTGTGTTTGTTTTTGTGTGTGTTTTTGTTTTTGCGTGTGTGTGTTTTTGTTTTTTTATTGTGTGTGTGTTTGTTTTTGTGTGCATTTTTATTTGTGTGTGTGAGTGTTTGTTTTTATTGTGTTTTTGTTTTTGTGTGTCTTTGTGTGCTTTTTTGTTTTTGTGTGTGTGTGTGTGTTTGTTTTTGTGTATGTTTTTGTTTGTGTGTGTGTGTTTGTGTGTGTGTGCTTTTGTTTGTGTGTGTGTGTTTTTGTTTGTGTGTGTGTGTTTGTTTTTGTGTGTGTGTGTGTTTTTGTGTGTGCGTGTTTGTGTGTGTGTTTTGTTTTTGTGTGTGTGTGCGTTTTTGTTTTTGTGTGTGAGTGTTTTTGTTTTTGTGTGTGTTTTTGTTTTTGTGTGTCTGTGTGTGTTTTTGTGTGTGTTTTTGTTTGTGTGTGTGTGTGTTTTTGTTTTTGTGTGTGTTTTTGTTTTCGTGTGTGTGTGTTTGTGTGTTTTTGTTGTGTGTGTGTGTGTGTTTGTGTGCGTTTTTGTTTTTGTGTGTGTGTGTTTTTGTTTTTGTGTGTGTGTGCGTGTGTGTGTTTTTGTTTTTGTGTGTGTGTGTGCTTTTGTTTTTCTGTGTGTGTGGGTTTGTGTGCGTTTTTGTTTTTGTGTGTGTGTGTTTGTTTTTGTGTGTGTTATTGTTTTTCTGTGTGTGTGGGTTTGTGTGCGTTTTTGTTTTTGTGTGTGTGTGTTTGTTTTTGTGTGTGTTTTTGTTTTTGTGTGTGTGTGTGTTTTTGTTTTTGTGTGTGTTTTTGTTTTCGTGTGTTTGTGTGCTTTTGTTTTTGTGTGTGTTTTTGTTTTTGTGTGTGTGTGTGTTTGTGTGCGTTTTGGTTTTGTGTGTGTGTGTTTTTGTTTTTGTGTGTGTGTGCGTGTGTGTGTTTTTTTTTTGTTTTTGTGTGTGTTTTTGTTTTTGTGTGTGTGTGTGTTTGTGTGTGTGTGCTTTTGTTTTTGTGTGTGTTTTTGCTTGTGTGTGTGTGTTTTTGTTTTTGTGTGTGTGTGTGTGTTTGTGTGTGTGTGCTTTTGTTTTTGTGTGTGTGTGTTTTTGTTTTTGTTTTTGTGTGTGTGTGTGTTTGTTTTTGTGTATTTTTGTTTTTGTGTGAGTGTGTGTGTTTTTGTGTGTGTTTTTGTTTGTGTGTGTGTTTGTTTTTGTGTGTGTTTTTGTTTTTGTGTGTGTGTGTTTGTGTGCGTTTTTGTTTTTGAGTGTGTTTTTGTTTTTGTGTATGCGTGTGTGTTTTTGTTTTTGTTATTGTGTGTGTGTGTGTTTGTTTTTGTGTGTGTTTTTCTTTGTGTGTGTGTGTGTTTGTTTTTGTCTGTGTTTTAGTTTTTGTGTGTGTGTGTTTGTTTTTGTGTGTTTTTTTGTTTTTGTGCGTGTGTTTGTGTCTGTGTTGTTTTGTTTTTGTGTGTGATTTTGTTTTTGTGTGTGTGTGTTTTTGTTTTTGTGTGTGTGTGTGAGTGTTTGATTTTGTGCGTTTTTTTGTTTTTGTGTGTCTGTGTGTTTTTGTTTTTGTGAATGTTTTTGTTTTTGTGTGTCTGTGTGTTTGTGTGTGTGCTTTTGTTTGTGTGTGTGTGTGTGTGTTTTTGTTTTTGTGTGTGTTTTTGTTTGTGTGTGCGTGTGTTTTTATGTGTGTGTGTGTTTTGTTTTTGTTTTTGTGTGAGTGTGTGTGTTTTTGTTTGTGTGTGTGTTTGTTTTTGTGTGTGTTTTTGTTTGTGTGTGTGTGTGTTTGTTTTTGTGTGTGTTTTTGTTTTTGTGTGTTTGTGTTTTTGTTTGTGTGTGTGTGTTTGTTCTTGTGTGTGTTTTTGTTTTCGTGTGTGTGTGTTTGTGTGTTTTTGTTTTGTGTGTGTGTGTGTGTTTGTGTGCGTTTTTGTTTTTGTGTGTGTGTGTTTTTGTTTTTGTGTGTGTGTGCGTGTGTGTGTTTTTGTTTTTGTGTGTGTGTGTGCTTTTGTTTTTCTGTGTGTGTGGGTTTGTGTGCGTTTTTGTTTTTGTGTGTGTGTGTTTGTTTTTGTGTGTGTTATTGTTTTTCTGTGTGTGTGGGTTTGTGTGCGTTTTTGTTTTTGTGTGTGTGTGTTTGTTTTTGTGTGTGTTTTTGTTTTTGTGTGTGTGTGTGTTTTTGTTTTTGTGTGTGTTTTTGTTTTCGTGTGTTTGTGTGCTTTTGTTTTTGTGTGTGTTTTTGTTTTTGTGTGTGTGTGTGTTTGTGTGCGTTTTGGTTTTGTGTGTGTGTGTTTTTGTTTTTGTGTGTGTGTGCGTGTGTGTGTTTTTTTTTTGTTTTTGTGTGTGTTTTTGTTTTTGTGTGTGTGTGTGTTTGTGTGTGTGTGCTTTTGTTTTTGTGTGTGTTTTTGCTTGTGTGTGTGTGTTTTTGTTTTTGTGTGTGTGTGTGTGTTTGTGTGTGTGTGCTTTTGTTTTTGTGTGTGTGTGTTTTTGTTTTTGTTTTTGTGTGTGTGTGTGTTTGTTTTTGTGTATTTTTGTTTTTGTGTGAGTGTGTGTGTTTTTGTGTGTGTTTTTGTTTGTGTGTGTGTTTGTTTTTGTGTGTGTTTTTGTTTTTGTGTGTGTGTGTTTGTGTGCGTTTTTGTTTTTGAGTGTGTTTTTGTTTTTGTGTATGCGTGTGTGTTTTTGTTTTTGTTATTGTGTGTGTGTGTGTTTGTTTTTGTGTGTGTTTTTCTTTGTGTGTGTGTGTGTTTGTTTTTGTCTGTGTTTTAGTTTTTGTGTGTGTGTGTTTGTTTTTGTGTGTTTTTTTGTTTTTGTGCGTGTGTTTGTGTCTGTGTTGTTTTGTTTTTGTGTGTGATTTTGTTTTTGTGTGTGTGTGTTTTTGTTTTTGTGTGTGTGTGTGAGTGTTTGATTTTGTGCGTTTTTTTGTTTTTGTGTGTCTGTGTGTTTTTGTTTTTGTGAATGTTTTTGTTTTTGTGTGTCTGTGTGTTTGTGTGTGTGCTTTTGTTTGTGTGTGTGTGTGTGTGTTTTTGTTTTTGTGTGTGTTTTTGTTTGTGTGTGCGTGTGTTTTTATGTGTGTGTGTGTTTTGTTTTTGTTTTTGTGTGAGTGTGTGTGTTTTTGTTTGTGTGTGTGTTTGTTTTTGTGTGTGTTTTTGTTTGTGTGTGTGTGTGTTTGTTTTTGTCTGTGTTTTTGTTTGTGTGTGTGTGTTTGTTTTTGTGTGTGTGTGTTTGTTTTTGTGTGTGTTTTTGTTTTTGTGTGTCTGTGTGTGTCTTTGTGTGTTTTTTTGTTTTTGTGAGTGTGTGTGCTTTTGTTCTTGTGTGTGTTTTTATTTTTGTGTCTGTGTGTGTGTTTGTTTTTGTGTGTATTTTTGTTTTTGTGTGTGTGTGTTTGTTTTTGTGTGTGTTTTTGTTATTGTGTGTGTGTGTGTGTTTGTTTTGGTGTGCATTTTTGTTTGTGTTTGTGTGTGTTTGTTTTTGTGTGTGTTTTTGTTTTTGTGTGTGCGTGTTTGTTTTTGTGTGTGTTTTTGTTTTTGTGTGTGTGTGTTTGTTTTTGTGTGTGTGTGTTTGTTTTTGTGTGTGTTTTTGTTTTTGTGTGTCTGTGTGTGTCTTTGTGTGTTTTTTTGTTTTTGTGAGTGTGTGTGCTTTTGTTCTTGTGTGTGTTTTTATTTTTGTGTCTGTGTGTGTGTTTGTTTTTGTGTGTATTTTTGTTTTTGTGTGTGTGTGTTTGTTTTTGTGTGTGTTTTTGTTATTGTGTGTGTGTGTGTGTTTGATTTGGTGTGCATTTTTGTTTGTGTTTGTGTGTGTTTGTTTTTGTGTGTGTTTTTGTTTTTGTGTGTGCGTGTTTGTTTTTGTGTGTTTTTGTTTTTGTGTGTGTGTTTGTGTCTGTGTTGTTTTGTTTTTGTGTGTGATTTTGTTTTTGTGTGTCTTAGTGTGTGTGTGTGTTTTTGTTTTTGTGTGTGTTTTAGTTTTTTGTGTATGTTTTTGTTTTTGTGTGTTTTTGTGTGTGTGTGCTTTTGTTTGTGTGTGTGTGTTTTTGTTTGTGTGTGTGTGTTTGTTTTTGTGTGTGTGTGTTTTTGTGTGTGCGTGTTTGTGTGTGTGTTTTGTTTTGTGTGTGTGTGCGTTTTTGTGTGTGTGTGTGTTTTTGTTTTTGTGTGTGTTTTTGTTTTTGTGTGTGTGTGTGTTTTTGTTTTTGTGTGTGTTTTTGTTTTCGTGTGTTTGTGTGCTTTTGTTTTTGTGTGTGTTTTTGTTTGTGTGTGTGTGTGTGTTTGTGTGCGTTTTGGTTTTGTGTGTGTGTGTTTTTGTTTCTGTGTGTGTGTGCGTGTGTGTGTTTTTGTTTTTGTTTTTGTGTGTGTTTTTGTTTTTGTGTGTGTGTGTGTTTGTGTGTGTGTGCTTTTGTCTTTGTGTGTGTTTTTGCTTGTGTGTGTGAGTTTTTGTTTTTGTGTGTGTGTGTGTGTTTGTGTGTGTGTGCTTTTGTTTTTGTGTGTGTGTGTTTTTGTTTTTGTTTTTGTGTGTGTGTTTGTTTTTGTGTATTTTTGTTTTTGTGTGAGTGTGTGTGTTTTTGTGTGTGTTTTTGTTTGTGTGTGTGTTTGTTTTTGTGTGTGTTTTTGTTTTTGTGTGTGTGTGTTTGTGTGCGTTTTTGTTTTTGAGTGTGTTTTTGTTTTTGTGTATGCGTGTGTGTTTTTGTTTTTGTTATTGTGTGTGTGTGTGTTTGTTTTTGTGTGTGTTTTTCTTTGTGTGTGTGTGTGTTTGTTTTTGTCTGTGTTTTAGTTTTTGTGTGTGTGCTTTTGTTCTTGTGTGTGTTTTTATTTTTGTGTCTTTGTGTGCTTTTTTGTTTGTGTGTGTGTGTGTTTTTGTTTTTGTGTATGTTTTTGTTTTTGTGTGTGTGTGTGTTTGTGTGTGTGCTTTTGTTTATGTGTGTGTGTTTTTGTTTGTGTGTGTATGTTTGTTTTTGTGTGTGTGTGTGTTTTTGTGTGTGCGTGTTTGTGTGTGTGTTTTGTTTTTCTGTGTGTGTGCGTTTTTGTTTTTGTGTGTGTTTTTGTTTTTGTGTGTCTGTGTGTGTTTTTGTGTGTGTTTTTGTTTGTGTGTGTATGTGTGTTTGTTTTTGTGTGTGTTTTTGTTTTCGTGTGTGTGTGTTTGTGTGCTTTTGTTTTTGTGTGTGTTTTTGTTTTTGTGTGTGTGTGTGTGTTTGTGTGCGTTTTTGTTTTTGTGTGTGTGTTTTTGTTTTTGTGTGTGTGTGCGTGTGTGTGTTTTTGTTTTTGTGTGTGTGTGTGCTTTTGTTTTTGTGTGTGTGTGGGTTTGTGTGCGTTTTTGTTTTTGTGTGTGTGTGTGTGTTTGTTTTTGTGTGTGTTTTTGTTTTTGCGTGTGTGTGTTTTTGTTTTTTTATTGTGTGTGTGTTTGTTTTTGTGTGCATTTTTGTTTGTGTGTGTGAGTGTTTGTTTTTATTGTGTTTTTGTTTTTGTGTGTCTTTGTGTGCTTTTTTGTTTTTGTGTGTGTGTGTGTTTGTTTTTGTGTGTGTGTTTGTTTTTGTGTGTGTGTGTGTTTTTGTGTGTGCGTGTTTGTGTGTGTGTTTTGTTTTTGTGTGTGTGTGCGTTTTTGTTTTTGTGTGTGTGTGTTTTTGTTTTTGTGTGTGTTTTTGTTTTTGTGTGTCTGTGTGTGTTTTTGTGTGTGTTTTTGTTTGTGTGTGTGTGTGTTTTTGTTTTTGTGTGTGTTTTTGTTTTCGTGTGTGTGTGTTTGTGTGTTTTTGTTTTTGTGTGTGTGTGTGTGTTTGTGTGCGTTTTTGTTTTTGTGTGTGTGTGTTTTTGTTTTTGTGTGTGTGTGCGTGTGTGTGTTTTTGTTTTTGTGTGTGTGTGTGCTTTTGTTTTTCTGTGTGTGTGGGTTTGTGTGCGTTTTTGTTTTTGTGTGTGTGTGTTTGTTTTTGTGTGTGTTATTGTTTTTCTGTGTGTGGGTTTGTGTGCGTTTTTGTTTTTGTGTGTGTGCTTTTGTTTTTGTGTGTGTGTGTTTTTGTTTTTCTTTTTGTGTGTGTGTGTGTTTGTTTTTGTGTATTTTTGTTTTTGTGTGAGTGTGTGTGTTTTTGTGTGTGTTTTTGTTTGTGTGTGTGTTTGTTTTTGTGTGTGTTTTTGTTTTTGTGTGTGTGTGTTTGTGTGCGTTTTTGTTTTTGAGTGTGTTTTTGTTTTTGTGTATGCGTGTGTGTTTTTGTTTTTGTTATTGTGTGTGTGTGTGCTTTTGTTTGTGTGTGTGTGTGTTTGTTTTTGTCTGTGTTTTAGTTTTTGTGTGTGTGTGTTTGTTTTTGTGTGTTTTTTTGTTTTTGTGCGTGTGTTTGTGTCTGTGTTGTTTTGTTTTTGTGTGTGATTTTGTTTTTGTGTGTGTGTGTTTTTGTTTTTGTGTGTGTGTGTGAGTGTTTGATTTTGTGCGTTTTTTTGTTTTTGTGTGTCTGTGTGTTTTTGTTTTTGTGAATGTTTTTGTTTTTGTGTGTCTGTGTGTTTGTGTGTGTGCTTTTGTTTGTGTGTGTGTGTGTGTGTTTTTGTTTTTGTGTGTGTTTTTGTTTGTGTGTGCGTGTGTTTTTATGTGTGTGTGTGTTTTGTTTTTGTTTTTGTGTGAGTGTGTGTGTTTTTGTTTGTGTGTGTGTTTGTTTTTGTGTGTGTTTTTGTTTGTGTGTGTGTGTGTTTGTTTTTGTCTGTGTTTTTGTTTTTGTGTGTGTGTGTTTGTTTTTGTGTGTCTGTGTTTGTTTTTGTGTGTGTTTTTGTTTTTGTGTGTCTGTGTGTGTCTTTGTGTGTTTTTTTGTTTTTGTGAGTGTGTGTGCCTTTGTTCTTGTGTGTGTTTTTATTTTTGTGTCTGTGTGTGTGTTTGTTTTTGTGTGTATTTTTGTTTGTGTGTGTGTGTGTTTGTTTTGGTGTGCATTTTTGTTTGTGTTTGTGTGTGTTTGTTTTTGTGTGTGTTTTTGTTTTCGTGTGTTTGTGTGCTTTTGTTTTTGTGTGTGTTTTTGTTTCTGTGTGTGTGTGTGTTTGTGTGCGTTTTGGTTTTGTGTGTGTGTGTTTTTGTTTTTGTGTGTGTGTGCGTGTGTGTGTTTTAGTTTTTGTTCTGGGTGTGTTTTTGTTTTTGTGTGTGTGTGTGTTTGTGTGTGTGTGCTTTTGTTTTTGTGTGTGTTTTTGCTTGTGTGTGTGTGTTTTTGTTTTTGTGTGTGTGTGTGTTTGTGTGTGTGTGCTTTTGTTTTTGTGTGTGTGTGTTTTTGTTTTTGTGTTTGTGTGTGTGTGTGTTTGTTTTTGTGTATTTTTGTTTTTGTGTGAGTGTGAGTGTTTTTGTGTGTGTTTTTGTTTGTGTGTGTGTTTGTTTTTGTGTGTGTTTTTGTTTTTGTGTGTGTGTGTTTGTGTGCGTTTTTGTTTTTGAGTGTGTTTTTGTTTTTGTGTATGCGTGTGTGTTTTTGTTTTTGTTATTGTGTGTGTGTGTGTTTGTTTTTGTGTGTGTTTTTCTTTGTGTGTGTGTGTGTTTGTTTTTGTCTGTGTTTTAGTTTTTGTGTGTGTGCTTTTGTTCTTGTGTGTGTTTTTATTTTTGTGTCTGTGTGTGTGTTTGTTTTTGTGTGTGTTTTTGTTTTTGTGTGTGTGTGTTTGTTTTTGTGTGTGTTTTTGTTTTTGTGTGTGTGTGCGTGTGTGTGTTTTTTTTTATTGTGTGTGTGTTTGTTTTTGTGTGCATTTTTGTTTGTGTGTGTGTGTGTTTGTTTTTGTGTGTGTTTTTGTTTGTGTGTGTGTGTGTTTGTTTTTGTGTGTGTTTTTGTTTTTGTGTGTGTGTGTGTATGTTTTTGTGTGTGTGTGAGTGTTTGTTTTTATTGTGTTTTTGTTTTTGTGTGTCTTTGTGTGCTTTTTTGTTTGTGTGTGTGTGTGTGTTTTTGTTTGTGTGTGTGTTTTGTTTTTGTGTGTGTGTGCGTTTTTGTTTTTGTGTGTGTTTTTGTTTTTGTGTGTCTGTGTGTGTTTTTGTGTGTGTTTTTGTTTGTGTGTGTGTGTGTGTGTGTGTTTGTTTTTGTGTGTGTTTTTGTTTTCGTGTGTGTGTGTTTGTGTGCTTTTGTTTTTGTGTGTGTTTTTGTTTTTGTGTGTGTGTGTGTGTTTGTGTGCGTTTTTGTTTTTGTGTGTGTGTTTTTGTTTTTGTGTGTGTGTGCGTGTGTGTGTTTTTGTTTTTGTGTGTGTGTGTGCTTTTGTTTGTGTGTGTGTGTGGGTTTGTGTGCGTTTTTGTTTTTGTGTGTGTGTGTGTGTTTGTTTTTGTGTGTGTTTTTGTTTTTGCGCGTGTGTGTTTTTGTTTTTTTATTGTGTGTGTGTTTGTTTTTGTGTGCATTTTTGTTTGTGTGTGTGAGTGTTTGTTTTTATTATGTTTTTGTTTTTGTGTGTCTTTGTTTTTGTGTGTCTTTGTGTGCTTTTTTGTTTTTGTGTGTGTGTGTGTGTTTGTTTTTGTGTATGTTTTTGTTTGTGTGTGTGTGTGTTTGTGTGTGTGTGCTTTTGTTTGTGTGTGTGTGTTTTTGTTTGTGTGTGTGTGTTTGTTTTTGTGTGTGTGTGTGTTTTTGTGTGTGCGTGTTTGTGTGTGTGTTTTGTTTTTGTGTGTGTGTGCGTTTTTGTTTTTGTGTGTGTGTGTTTTTGTTTTTGTGTGTGTTTTTGTTTTTGTGTGTCTGTGTGTGTTTTTGTGTGTGCTTTTGTTTGTGTGTGTGTGTGTTTTTGTTTTTGTGTGTGTTTTTGTTTTCGTGTGTGTGTGTTTGTGTGTTTTTGTTTTTGTGTGTGTGTGTGTGTTTGTGTGCGTTTTTGTTTTTGTGTGTGTGTGTTTTTGTTTTTGTGTGTGTGTGCGTGTGTGTGTTTTTGTTTTTGTGTGTGTGTGTGCTTTTGTTTTTCTGTGTGTGTGGGTTTGTGTGCGTTTTTGTTTTTGTGTGTGTGTGTTTGTTTTTGTGTGTGTTATTGTTTTTCTGTGTGTGTGGGGTTGTGTGCCTTTTTGTTTTTGTGTGTGTGCTTTTGTTTTTGTGTGTGTGTGTTTTTGTTTTTGTTTTTGTGTGTGTGTGTGTTTGTTTTTGTGTATTTTTGTTTTTGTGTGAGTGTGTGTGTTTTTGTGTGTGTTTTTGTTTGTGTGTGTGTTTGTTTTTGTGTGTGTTTTTGTTTTTGTATGTGTGTGTTTGTGTGCGTGTTTGTTTTTGAGTGTGTTTTTGTTTTTGTGTATGCGTGTGTGTTTTTGTTTTTGTTATTGTGTGTGTGTGTGTTTGTTTTTGTGTGTGTTTTTCTTTGTGTGTGTGTGTGTTTGTTTTTGTCTGTGTTTTAGTTTTTGTGTGTGTGTGTTTGTTTTTGTGTGTTTTTTTGTTTTTGTGCGTGTGTTTGTGTCTGTGTTGTTTTGTTTTTGTGTGTGATTTTGTTTTTGTGTGTGTGTGTTTTTGTTTTTGTGTGTGTGTGTTTGTTTTTGTGTGTTTTTTTGTTTTTGTGCGTGTGTTTGTGTCTGTGTTGTTTTGTTTTTGTGTGTGATTTTGTTTTTGTGTGTGTGTGTTTTTGTTTTTGTGTGTGTGTGTGAGTGTTTGATTTTGTGCGTGTTTTTGTTTTTGTGTGTGTGTGTGTTTTTGTTTTTGTATATGTTTTTGTTTTTGTGTGTGTGTGTTTGTGTGTGTGCTTTTGTTTGTGTGTGTGTGTGTTTTTGTTTTTGTGTGTGTTTTTGTTTGTGTATGCGTGTGTTTTTTTGTGTGTGTGTTTTATTGTTTTTGTATGTGTGTATGTGTCTGTGTTGTTTTGTTTTTGTGTGTGATTTTGTTTTTGTGTGTGTGTGTGTTTGTTTTTGTGTGTGTGTGTGAGTGTTAGATTTTGTGTGTGTTTCTGTTTTTGTGTGTGTGTGTGTTTTTGTTTTTGTATATGTTTTTGTTTTTGTGTGTGTGTGTTTGTGTGTGTGCTTTTGTTTGTGTGTGTGTGTTTGTTTTTGTGTGTGTTTTTGTTTGTGTGTGCGTGTGTTTTTATGTGTTTGTGTGTGTGTTTTGTTTTGGTGTGTGTGTGCGTTTTTTAGTGTGTGTGTGTATGTTTGTTTTTGTTTTTGTGTGTGTTTTTGTTTTTGTGTGTCTGTGTGTGTTTTTGTTTGTGTTTTTGTTTGTGTGTGTGTGTTTTTTTTGTGTGTGTTTTTATTTTCGTAAGTGTTTTTGTTTTCGTGTGTGTGTGTTTGTGTGCGTTTTTGTTTTTGTGTGTGTGTGTTTTTTTGTTTTTGTGTGTGTGTGATTTTGTATTTGTTTGTGTGTGTGTTTGTTTCTGTGTGTGTTTTTGTTTTTGTGTGTGTGTGTTATTGATTTTGTGTGTGTTTTTGTTTGTGTGGGTGTGCGTTTGTTTTTGTGTGTGTTTTTGTTTGTGTGTGTGTTTGTTTTTGTGTGTGTTTTTGTTTGTGTGTGTGTTTGTTTTTGTGTGTGTTTTTGTTTTTGTGTGTGTGTGTTTGTGTGTGTGTGTGTGTTTTTGTTTTTGTGTGTATTTTTGATTTTGTGAGGGTGTGTGTTTGCTTTTGTTTTTTGAGTATGTGTGTTTTTGTTTTTATATGTGTTTTTGTTTGTGTGTGTGTTTTTGTTTTCGTGTATATTTTTGTTTTTGTGAGTGTGTGTGTTTGCTTTTGTTTTTTTTGTGTGTGTGTTTTTGATTTTGTGTGTGTTTTTGTTTGTGTGAGTGTGTGTGTTTGTGTGTGTGTGTTTTTGTTTTTGTGTATGTTTTTTTTTTGAGTGTGTGTGTTTTTGTTTTTGTGTGTATGTTTGTTTTTGTGTGTGTTTTAGTTTTTGTGCGTGTGTGTGTGTTTGTTCTTGTGTGCGTTTTTGTCTTTGTGTGTGTGTGTGTTTGTTTTTGTGTGTGTTTTTGTTTTGTGTGTGTGTGTGTTTTTGTTTGTGTGTGTGTGTGTTTGTTATTGTGTGTGTTTTTGTTTGTGTGTGTGTGTGTTTGTTTTTGTGTGTGTTTTTGTTTGTGTGTGTGTGCGTGTGTGTGTTTTTGTTTTTGTGTGTGTTTTTATTTTTGTGTCTGTGTGTGTGTTTGTTTTTGTGTGTGTTTTTGTTTTTGTGTGTCTGTGTTTGTTTTTGTGTGAGTTTTTGTTTTTGTGTGTGTGTGTGGGTGTGTGTTTTTGTTTTTGTGTGTGTGTTTTTGTTTTTGTGTGTGTGTGTGTTTGTTTTTGTGTGTGTTTTTGTTTTTGTGTGTCTGTGTGTGTCTTTGTGTGTTTTTTTGTTTTTGTGTGTGTGTGCTTTTGTTCTTGTGTGTGTTTTTATTTTTGTGTCTGTGTGTGTGTTTGTTTTTGTGTGTGTTTTTGTTTTTGTGTGTGTGTGTTTGTTTTTGTGTGTGTTTTTGTTTTTGTGTGTGTGTGCGTGTGTGTGTTTTTTTTATTGTGTGTGTGTTTGTTTTTGTGTGCATTTTTGTTTGTGTGTGTGTGTGTTTGTTTTTGTGTGTGTTTTTGTTTGTGTGTGTGTGTGTTTGTTTTTGTGTGTGTTTTTGTTTTTGTGTGTGTGTGTGTATGTTTTTGTGTGTGTGTGAGTGTTTGTTTTTATTGTGTTTTTGTTTTTGTGTGTCTTTGTGTGCTTTTTTGTTTGTGTGTGTGTGTGTGTTTTTGTTTTTGTGTATGTTTTTGTTTTTGTGTGTGTGTGTGTTTGTGTGTGTGCTTTTGTTTGTGTGTGTGTGTTTTTGTTTGTGTGTGTATGTTTGTTTTTGTGTGTGTGTGTTTTTGTGTGTGCGTGTTTGTGTGTGTGTTTTGTTTTTGTGTGTGTGTGCGTTTTTGTTTTTGTGTGTGTTTTTGTTTTTGTGTGTCTGTGTGTGTTTTTGTGTGTGTTTTTGTTTGTGTGTGTGTGTGTGTGTGTGTTTGTTTTTGTGTGTGTTTTTGTTTTCGTGTGTGTGTGTTTGTGTGCTTTTGTTTTTGTGTGTGTTTTTGTTTTTGTGTGTGTGTGTGTTTGTGTGCGTTTTTGTTTTTGTGTGTGTGTTTTTGTTTTTGTGTGTGTGTGCGTGTGTGTGTTTTTGTTTTTGTGTGTGTGTGTGTGTGCTTTTGTTTTTGTGTGTGTGTGGGTTTGTGTGCGTTTTTGTTTTTGTGTGTGTGTGTGTGTTTGTTTTTGTGTGTGTTTTTGTTTTTGTGTGTGTGTGTGTGTTTGTTTTTGTGTGTTTTTTTAATTTTTTGTCTGTGTGTGTGTTTGTTTTTGTGTGTGTTTTTGTTTTTGTGTGTGTGTGCTTGTTTTTGTGTGTGTTTTTGTTTTTGTGTGTGTGTGCGTGTGTGTGTTTTTGTTTTTTTATTGTGTGTGTGTTTGTTTTTGTGTGCATTTTTGTTTGTGTGTGTGAGTGTTTGTTTTTATTGTGTTTTTGTTTTTGTGTGTCTTTGTGTGCTTTTTTGTTTTTGTGTGTGTGTTTGTTTTTGTGTATGTTTTTGTTTTTGTGTGTGTGTGTGTTTGTGTGTGTGTGCTTTTGTTTGTGTGTGTGTGTTTTTGTTTGTGTGTGTGTTTTTGTTTTTGTGTGTGTGTGTGTTTGTGTGCGTTTTTGTTTTTTTGTGTGTGTGTTTTTGTTTTTGTGTGTGTGTGCGTGTGTGTGTTTTTGTTTTTGTGTGTGTGTGTGCTTTTGTTTTTCTGTGTGTGTGGGTTTGTGTGCGTTTTTGTTTTTGTGTGTGTGTGTTTTTGTTTTTTTTGTGTGTGTGTGTTTGTTTTTGTGTGTGTTTTGTTTGTGTGTGTGTGTGTTTGTTTTTGTGTGTGTTTTTGTTTGTGTGTGTGTGTTTCTTTGTTTGCGTTTTTGTTTTCGTGTGTGTGTGTGTGTGTTTTTGTTTTTGTGTGTGTGTGTTTTTGTTTTTGTGTGTGTGTGTGTTTTTGTTTTTGTGTGTGTGTGTGTTTTTGTTTTTGTGTATGTTTTTCTTTGTGTGTGTGTGTGCGTTTTTTTGTTTTTGTGTATGTGTGTTTTTGTTTTTGTGCATGTTTTTGTTTTTGTGTGTGTGTGTTTGTGTGTGTGTGCTTTTGTTTGTGTGTGTTTTTGATTTTGTGTGTGTTTTTGTTTGTGTGTGCGTGAGTGTGTGTGTTTTGTTTTTGCGTGTGTGTTTTTGTTTTTGCGCGTGTTTTTGTTTTTGTGTGTCTCTGTGTGTTTTTGTGTGTGTTTTTGTTTTTGTGTGTGTGTGTGTGTTTTTGTGTGTGTTTTTTTATTCGTGTGTGTGTGTTTGTGTGCTTTTGTTTTTGTGTGTGTTTTTGTTTTTGTGTGTGTTTGTGTGCATTTTTGTTTGTGTGTGTGTGTGTTTTTGTTTTTGTGTGTATGTTTGTTTTTGTTTTTGTGTTTTTTTGTTTCTGTGTTCATGTGTGTGTTTTTGTGTGTGTTTTTGTTTGTGTGTGTGTGTGTGTTTTTGTTTTTGTGCGTGTTTGTGTGTGTGTTTTTGTGTGTGTTTTTGTCTTTGTGTGTGTGTGTGTTTGTTTTTGTGTGTGTTTTTGTTTTTGTGTGTTTCTGTTTTTGTTTGTGTGTGTGTTTGTTCTTGTGTGTGTTTTTGTCTTTGTGGGTGTGTGTGTGTGTTTGTTTTTGTGTGTGTTTTTGTTTGTGTGTGTGTGCGTGTGTGTGTTTTTGTTTTTGTGTGTGTTTTTATTTTTGTGTCTGTGTGTGTGTTTGTTTTTGTGTGTGTTTTTGTTTTTGTGTGTGTGTTTGTTTTTGTGTGTGTTTTTGTTTTTGTGTGTGTGTGTGTTTTAGTTTTTGTGTGTGTGTGTTTTTGTTTTTGTGTCTGTGTGTTTGTTTTTGTGTGTGTTTTTGTGTTTGTGTGTGTGTGTGTGTCTTTGTGTGTTTTTTTGTTTTTGTGTGAGTGTGTGTTTTTGTTTTCGTGTGTGTTTTTGTTTTTGTGTGTTTGTGTGTGTGTGCTTTTGTTTTTGTGTGTGTTTTTGCTTGTGTGTGTGTTTTTGTTTTTGTGTGTGTGTGTTTTTATGTGTGTTTTTGTTTGTGTGTGTGTTTGTTTTTGTGTGTGTTTTTGTTTTTGTGTGTGTGTGTTTAAGTGCGTTTTTGTTTTTGAGTGTGTTTTTGTTTTTGTGTGTCTGTGTGTGTCTTTGTGTGTTTTTTTGTTTTTGTGTGTGTGTGTGCTTTTGTTTTTGTGTGTGTTTTTATTTTTGTGTCTGTGTGAGTGTTTGTTTTTGTGTGTGTTTTTGTTTTTGTGTGTGTGTGCGTGTGTGTGTTTTTGTTTTTGTTATTGTGTGTGTGTGTGTGTTTGTTTTTGTGTGCATTTTTGTTTGTGTGTGTGTTTGTTTTTGTGTGTGTTTTTGTTTTTGTGTGTGTGTGTTTGTTTTTGTGTGTGTTTTTGTTTTTGTGTGTGTGTTTGTGCCTGTGTTGTTTTGTTTTTGTGTGATTTTGTTTTTGTGTGTGTGTGTGTTTTTGTTTTTGTGTGTGTGTGTGTGAGTGTTTGTTTTTATTGTGTTTTTGTTTTTGTGTGTCTTTTTGTGTATGTGTGTGTGTGTGTTTTTGTGTATGTTTTTGTTTTTGTGTGTGTGTGTGTTTGTGTGTGTGCT
This sequence comes from Scyliorhinus torazame, assembly GCF_047496885.1. Classification (NCBI taxonomy): domain Eukaryota; kingdom Metazoa; phylum Chordata; class Chondrichthyes; order Carcharhiniformes; family Scyliorhinidae; genus Scyliorhinus; species Scyliorhinus torazame. The sequence continues at coordinate 226,868 of NW_027307873.1, read as the reverse complement.
TTTGTTTGTGTGTGTGTGTTTTTGTTTGTGTGTGTGTGTTTGGTTTTGTGTGTGTGTGTGTTTTTGTGTGTGCGTGTGGGTGTGTGTTTTTGTTTTTGTGTGTGTTTTTGTTTTTGTGTGTGTGTGTGTGTTTGTTTTTGTGTGTGTTTTTGTTTTTGTGTGTCTGTGTGTGTGTCTTTGTGTGTTTTTTTGTTTTTGTTTTTGTGTGTGTTTTTGTTTTTGTGCGTGTGTGTGTTTGTGTGTGTGTGCTTTTGTTTTTGTGTGTGTTATTGCTTGTGTGTGTGTGTTTTTGTTTTTGTTTTTGTGTGTGTGTGCGTGTGTGTGTTTTTGGTTTTGTTATTGTGTGTGTGTTTTTGTTTTTGTGTGTGTGAGTGTTTTTTTTGTGTGTTTTTGTTTTTGTGTGTCTGTGTGTGTGTCCTTGTGTGTTTTTTTGTTTTTGTGTGTGTGTGTGTTTTTGTTTTTGTGTATGTTTTTGTTTTTGTGTGTGTGTGTGTTTGTGTGAGTCTGCTTTTGTTTGTGTGTGTGTGTGTTTTAGTTTTTGTGTGTGTTTTTGTTTGTGTGTTTTTGTGTGTGTGTGTTTGTGTGTGTGTTTTTGTTTTTGTGTGTGTGTGCGTTTTTGTTTTTGTGTGTGTGTGTTCTTGTTTTTGTGTGTGTTTATGTTTTTGTGTGTGTGTGTGTTTGTTTTTGTGTGTGTTTTTGTTTTTGTGCGTGTTTGTGTGTGTGTTTTTGTGTGTGTTTTTGTCTTTGTGTGTGTGTGTGTTTGTTTTTGTGTGTGTTTTTGTTTTTGTGTGTTTGTGTTTTTGTTTGTGTGTGTGTGTTTGTTTTTGTGTGTATTTTTGTCTTTGTGGGTGTGTGTGTGTTTGTTTTTGTGTGTGTTTTTGTTTGTGTGTGTGTGCGTGTGTGTGTTTTTGTTTTTGTGTGTGTTTTTTTTTTGTGTCTGTGTGTGTGTTTGTTTTTGTGTGTGTTTTTGTTTTTGTGTGTGTGTGTTTGTTTTTGTGTGTGTTTTTGTTTTTGTGTGTGTGTGTGTTTTAGTTTTTGTGTGTGTGTGTTTTTGTTTTGTGTCTGTGTGTTTGTTTTTGTGTGTGTTTTTGTGTTTGTGTGTGTGTGTGTGCCTTTGTGTGTTTTTTTGTTTTTGTGTGTGTGTGTGTTTTTGTTTTCGTGTGTGTTTTTGTTTTTGTGTGTTTGTGTGTGTGTGCTTTTGTTTTTGTGTGTGTTTTTGCTTGTGTGTGTGTTTTTGTTTTTGTGTGTGTGTGTTTATATGTGTGTTTTTGTTTGTGTGTGTGTTTGTTTTTGTGTGTGTTTTTGTTTTTGTGTGTGTGTGTTTGTTTTTGTGTGTGTTTTTGTTTTTGTGTTTGTGTTTGTGCCTGTGTTGTTTTGTTTTTGTGTGTGATTTTGTTTTTGTGTGTGTGTGTGTTTTTGTTTTTGTGTGTGTGTGTGTGAGTGTTTGTTTTTATTGTGTTTTTGTTTTTGTGTGTCTTTTTGTGTTTGTGTGTGTGTGTGTTTTTGTGTATGTTTTTGTTTTTGTGTGTGTGTGTGTTTGTGTGTGTGTGCTTTTGTTTGTGTGTGTGTGTTTTTGTTTGTGTGTGTGTGTTTGGTTTTGTGTGTGTGTGTTTTTGTGTGTGCGTGTGGGTGGGTGTTTTTGTTTGTGTGTGTGTGTTTGTTTTTGTGTGTGTTTTTGTTTGTGTGTGTGTTTGTTTTTGTGTGTGTTTTTGTTTTTGTGTGTGTGTGTTTGTGTGTGTGTGTGTGTTTTTGTTTTTGTGTGTATTTTTGATTTTGTGAGGGTGTGTGTTTGCTTTTGTTTTTTGAGTATGTGTGTTTTTGTTTTTATATGTGTTTTTGTTTGTGTGTGTGTTTTTGTTTTCGTGTATATTTTTGTTTTTGTGAGTGTGTGTGTTTGCTTTTGTTTTTTTTGTGTGTGTGTTTTTGATTTTGTGTGTGTTTTTGTTTGTGTGAGTGTGTGTGTTTGTGTGTGTGTGTTTTTGTTTTTGTGTATGTTTTTTTTTGAGTGTGTGTGTTTTTGTTTTTGTGTGTATGTTTGTTTTTGTGTGTGTTTTAGTTTTTGTGTGTGTGTGTGTGTTTGTTCTTGTGTGCGTTTTTGTCTTTGTGTGTGTGTGTGTTTGTTTTTGTGTGTGTTTTTGTTTTGTGTGTGTGTGTGTTTTTGTTTATGTGTGTGTGTGTGTTTGTTCTTGTGTGTGTTTTTGTTTGTGTGTGTGTGTGTGTTTGTTTTTGTGTGTGTTTTTGTTTGTGTGTGTGTGCGTGTGTGTGTTTTTGTTTTTGTGTGTGTTTTTATTTTTGTTTCTGTGTGTGTGTTTGTTTTTGTGTGTGTTTTTGTTTTTGTGTGTCTGTGTTTGTTTTTGTGTGAGTTTTTGTTTTTGTGTGTGTGTGTGGGTGTGTGTTTTTGTTTTTGTGTGTGTGTGTGTTTTTGTTTTTGTGTGTGTGTGTGTTTGTTTTTGTGTGTGTTTTTGTTTTTGTGTGTCTGTGTGTGTCTTTGTGTGTTTTTTTGTTTTTGTGTGTGTGTGCTTTTGTTCTTGTGTGTGTTTTTATTTTTGTGTCTGTGTGTGTGTTTGTTTTTGTGTGTGTTTTTGTTTTTGTGTGTGTGTTTGTTTTTGTGTGTGTTTTTGTTTTTGTGTGTGTGTGCGTGTGTGTGTTTTTTTTATTGTGTGTGTGTTTGTTTTTGTGTGCATTTTTGTTTGTGTGTGTGTGTGTTTGTTTTTGTGTGTTTTTGTTTGTGTGTGTGTGTGTTTGTTTTTGTGTGTGTTTTTGTTTGTGTGTGTGTGTGTATGTTTTTGTGTGTGTGTGAGTGTTTGTTTTTATTGTGTTTTTGTTTTTGTGTGTCTTTGTGTGCTTTTTTGTTTGTGTGTGTGTGTGTGTGTTTGTTTTTGTGTATGTTTTTGTTTTTGTGTGTGTGTGTGTTTGTGTGTGTGCTTTTGTTTGTGTGTGTGTGTTTTTGTTTGTGTGTGTATGTTTGTTTTTGTGTGTGTGTGTTTTTGTGTGTGCGTGTTTGTGTGTGTGTTTTGTTTTTGTGTGTGTGTGCGTTTTTGTTTTTGTGTGTGTTTTTGTTTTCGTGTGTGTGTGTTTGTGTGCTTTTGTTTTTGTGTGTGTTTTTGTTTTTGTGTGTGTGTGTGTGTTTGTGTGCGTTTTTGTTTTTGTGTGTGTGTTTTTGTTTTTGTGTGTGTGTGCGTGTGTGTGTTTTTGTTTTTGTGTGTGTGTGTGCTTTTGTTTTTGTGTGTGTGTGGGTTTGTGTGTGTTTTTGTTTTTGTGTGTGTGTGTGTGTTTGTTTTTGTGTGTTTTTTTATTTTTGTGTCTGTGTGTGTGTTTGTTTTTGTGTGTGTTTTTGTTTTTGTGTGTGTGTGTTTGTTTTTGTGTGTGTTTTTGTTTTTGTGAGTGTGTGCGTGTGTGTGCTTTTGTTTTTTTATTGTGTGTGTGTTTGTTTTTGTGTGCATTTTTGTTTGTGTGTGTGAGTGTTTGTTTTTATTGTGTTTTTGTTTTTGTGTGTCTTTGTGTGCTTTTTTGTTTTTGTGTGTGTGTGTGTGTTTGTTTTTGTGTATGTTTTTGTTTTTGTGTGTGTGTGTGTTTGTGTGTGTGTGCTTTTGTTTGTGTGTGTGTGTTTTTGTTTGTGTGTGTGTGTTTGTTTTTGTGTGTGTGTGTGTTTTTGTGTGTGCGTGTTTGTGTGTGTGTTTTGTTTTTGTGTGTGTGTGCGTTTTTGTTTTTGTGTGTGTGTGTTTTTGTTTTTGTGTGTGTTTTTGTTTTTGTGTGTCTGTGTGTGTTTTTGTGTGTGTTTTTGTTTGTGTGTGTGTGTGTTTTTGTTTTTGTGTGTGTTTTTGTTTTCGTGTGTGTGTGTTTGTGTGCTTCTGTTTTTGTGTGTGTTTTTGTTTTTGTGTGTGTTTGTGTGCGTTTTTGTTTTTTTGTGTGTGTGTTTTTGTTTTTGTGTGTGTGTGCGTGTGTGTGTTTTTGTTTTTGTGTGTGTGTGTGCTTTTGTTTTTCTGTGTGTGTGGGTTTGTGTGCGTTTTTGTTTTTGTGTGTGTGTTTTTGTTTTTTTTGTGTGTGTGTGTTTGTTTTTGTGTGTGTTTTGTTTGTGTGTGTGTGTGTTTGTTTTTGTGTGTGTTTTTGTTTGTGTGTGTGTGTTTCTTTGTTTGCGTTTTTGTTTTCGTGTGTGTGTGTGTGTGTTTTTGTTTTTGTGTGTGTGTGTTTTTGTTTTTGTGTGTGTGTGTGTTTTTGTTTGTGTGTGTGTTTTTGTTTTTGTTTATGTTTTTCTTTGTGTGTGTGTGCGTTTTTTTGTTTTTGTGTATTTGTGTGTTTTTGTTTTTGTGCATGTTTTTGTTTTTGTGTGTGTGTGTTTGTGTGTGTGTGCTTTTGTTTGTGTGTGTTTTTGATTTTGTGTGTGTTTTTGTTTGTGTGTGCGTGTGTGTGTGTGTTTTTGTGTGTGTGTTGGTGTGTGTGTTTTGTTTTTGCGTGTGTGTTTTTGTTTTTGCGCGTGTTTTTGTTTTTGTGTGTCTCTGTGTGTTTTTGTGTGTGTTTTTGTGTGTGTGTGTGTGTTTTTGTTTTTGTGTGTATGTTTGTTTTTGTTTTTGTGTTTTTTTGTTTCTGTGTTCATGTGTGTGTTTTTGTGTGTGTTTTTGTTTGTGTGTGTGTGTGTGTTTTTGTTTGTGTGTGTGTGTTTTTGTTTTTGTGTGTATGTTTGTTTTTGTTTTTGTGTTTTTTTGTTTCTGTGTTCATGTGTGTGTTTTTGTGTGTGTTTTTGTTTGTGTGTGTGTGTGTGTTTTTGTTTTTGTGCGTGTTTGTGTGTGTGTTTTTGTGTGTGTTTTTGTCTTTGTGTGTGTGTTTGTTTTTGAGTGTGTTTTTGTTTTTGTGTGTTTGTGTTTTTGTTTGTGTGTGTGTGTTTGTTCTTGTGTGTGTTTTTGTCTTTGTGGGTGTGTGTGTGTGTTTGTTTTTGTGTGTGTTTTTGTTTGTGTGTGTGTGCGTGTGTGTGTTTTTGTTTTTGTGTGTGTTTTTATTTTTGTGTCTGTGTGTGTGTTTGTTTTTGTGTGTGTTTTAGTTTTTGTGTGTGTGTTTGTTTTTGTGTGTGTTTTTGTTTTTGTGTGTGTGTGTGTTTTAGTTTTTGTGTGTGTGTGTTTTTGTTTTTGTGTCTGTGTGTTTGTTTTTGTGTGTGTTTTTGTGTTTGTGTGTGTGTGTGTGTCTTTGTGTGTTTTTTTGTTTTTGTGTGAGTGTGTGTTTTTGTTTTCGTGTGTGTTTTTGTTTTTGTGTGTTTGTGTGTGTGTGCTTTTGTTTTTGTGTGTGTTTTTGCTTGTGTGTGTGTTTTTGTTTTTGTGTGTGTGTGTTTTTATGTGTGTTTTTGTTTGTGTGTGTGTTTGTTTTTGTGTGTGTTTTTGTTTTTGTGTGTGTGTGTTTGAGTGCGTTTTTGTTTTTGAGTGTGTTTTTGTTTTTGTGTGTCTGTGTGTGTCTTTGTGTGTTTTTTTGTTTTTGTGTGTGTGTGTGCTTTTGTTTTTGTGTGTGTTTTTATTTTTGTGTCTGTGTGAGTGTTTGTTTTTGTGTGTGTTTTTGTTTTTGTGTGTGTGTTTGTTTTTGTGTGTGTTTTTGTTTTTGTGTGTGTGTGCGTGTGTGTGTTTTTGTTTTTGTTATTGTGTGTGTGTGTGTGTTTGTTTTTGTGTGCATTTTTGTTTGTGTGTGTGTTTGTTTTTGTGTGTGTTTTTGTTTTTGTGTGTGTGTGTTTGTTTTTGTGTGTGTTTTTGTTTTTGTGTGTGTGTTTGTGCCTGTGTTGTTTTGTTTTTGTGTGTGATTTTGTTTTTGTGTGTGTGTGTGTTTTTGTTTTTGTGTGTGTGTGTGTGAGTGTTTGTTTTTATTGTGTTTTTGTTTTTGTGTGTCTTTTTGTGTACGTGTGTGTGTGTGTTTTTGTGTATGTTTTTGTTTTTGTGTGTGTGTGTGTTTGTGTGTGTGTGCTTTTGTTTGTGTGTGTGTGTTTTTGTTTGTGTGTGTGTGTTTGGTTTTGTGTGTGTGTGTGTTTTTGTGTGTGCGTGTGGGTGTGTGTTTTTGTTTTTGTGTGTGTGTTTTTTTGTTTTTGTGTGTGTGTGTGTTTGTTTTTGTGTGTGTTTTTGTTTTTGTGTGTCTGTGTGTGTGTCTTTGTGTGTTTTTTTGTTTTTGTTTTTGTGTGTGTTTTTGTTTTTGTGTGTGTGTGTGTTTGTGTGTGTGTGCTTTTGTTTTTGTGTGTGTTTTTGCTTGTGTGTGTGTGTTTTTGTTTTTGTTTTTGTGTGTGTGTGCGTGTGTGTGTTTTTGTTTTTGTGTGTCTGTGTGTGTGTCCTTGTGTGTTTTTTTGTTTTTGTGTGTGTGTTTTTGTTTTTGTGTATGTTTTTGTTTGTGTGTGTGTGTGTGTTTGTGTGAGTGTGCTTTTGTTTGTGTGTGTGTGTGTTTTAGTTTTTGTGTGTGTTTTTGTTTGTGTGTTTTTGTGTGTGTGTGTTTGTGTGTGTGTTTTTGTTTTTGTGTGTGTGTGCGTTTTTGTTTTTGTGTGTGTGTGTGTGTTTGTTTTTGTGTGTGTTTTTGTTTTTGTGCGTGTTTGTGTGTGTGTTTTTGTGTGTGTTTTTGTCTTTGTGTGTGTGTGTTTGTTTTTGTGTGTGTTTTTGTTTTTGTGTGTTTGTGTTTTTGTTTGTGTGTGTGTGTTTGTTCTTGTGTGTGTTTTTGTCTTTGTGGGTGTGTGTGTGTTTGTTTTTGTGTGTGTTTTTGTTTGTGTGTGTGTGCGTGTGTGTGTTTTTGTTTTTGTGTGTGTTTTTATTTTTGTGTCTGTGTGTGTGTTTGTTTTTGTGTGTGTTTTTGTTTTTGTGTGTGTGTGTTTGTTTTTGTGTGTGTTTTTGTTTTTGTGTGTGTGTGTGTTTTAGTTTTTGTGTGTGTGTGTTTTTGTTTTGTGTCTGTGTGTTTGTTTTTGTGTGTGTTTTTGTGTTTGTGTGTGTGTGTGTGCCTTTGTGTGTTTTTTTGTTTTTGTGTGTGTGTGTGTTTTTGTTTTCGTGTGTGTTTTTGTTTTTGTGTGTTTGTGTGTGTGTGCTTTTGTTTTTGTGTGTGTTTTTGCTTGTGTGTGTGTTTTTGTTTTTGTGTGTGTGTGTTTATATGTGTGTTTTTGTTTGTGTGTGTGTTTGTTTTTGTGTGTGTTTTTGTTTTTGTGTGTGTGTGTTTGAGTGCGTTTTTGTTTTTGTGTGTGTTATTGTTTTTGTGTGTGTTTTTGTTTTTGTGTGTCTGTGTGTGTTTTTGTGTGTGTTTTTGATTGTGTGTGTGTGTGTGTTTGTTTTTGTGTGTGTTTTTGTTTTTGTGTGTGTGTGGGTTTGTGTGCGTTTTTGTTTTTGTGTGTGTGTGTGTGTTTGTTTTTGTGTGTGTTTTTGTTTTTGTGTGTGTGTGTGTTTGTTTTTGTGTGTTTTTTTATTTTTGTGTCTGTGTGTGTGTTTGTTTTTGTGTGTGTTTTTGTTTTTGTGTCTGTGTGTGTGTTTGTTTTTGTGTGTGTTTTTGTTTTTGTGTGTGTGTGTTTGTTTTTGTGTGTGTTTTTGTTTTTGTGTGTGTGTGCGTGTGTGTGTTTTTGTTTTTTTATTGTGTGTGTGTTTGTTTTTGTGTGCATTTTTGTTTGTGTGTGTGAGTGTTTGTTTTTATTGTGTTTTTGTTTTTGTGTGTCTTTGTGTGCTTTTTTGTTTTTGTGTGTGTTTGTTTTTGTGTATGTTTTTGTTTTTGTGTGTGTGTGTGTTTGTGTGTGTGTGCTTTTGTTTGTGTGTGTGTGTTTTTGTTTGTGTGTGTGTGTTTGTTTTTGTGTGTGTGTGTGTTTTTGTGTGTGCGTGTTTGTGTGTGTGTTTTGTTTTTGTGTGTGTGTGCGTTTTTGTTTTTGTGTGTGTGTGTTTTTGTTTTTGTGTGTGTTTTTGTTTTTGTGTGTCTGTGTGTGTTTTTGTGTGTGTTTTTGTTTGTGTGTGTGTGTTTTTGTTTTTGTGTGTGTTTTTGTTTTCGTGTGTGTGTGTTTGTGTGCTTCTGTTTTTGTGTGTGTTTTTGTTTTTGTGTGTGTGTGTGTGTTTGTGTGCGTTTTTGTTTTTTTGTGTGTGTGTTTTTGTTTTTGTGTGTGTGTGCGTGTGTGTGTTTTTGTTTTTGTGTGTGTGTGTGCTTTTGTTTTTCTGTGTGTGTGGGTTTGTGTGCGTTTTTGTTTTTGTGTGTGTGTGTTTGTTTTTGTGTGTGTTATTGTTTTTGTGTGTGTGTGTTTTTGTTTTTTTTGTGTGTGTGTGTTTGTTTTTGTGTGTGTTTTGTTTGTGTGTGTGTGTGTTTGTTTTTGTGTGTGTTTTTGTTTGTGTGTGTGTGTTTCTTTGTTTGCGTTTTTGTTTTCGTGTGTGTGTGTGTGTTTTTGTTTTTGTGTGTGTGTTTTTGTTTTTGTGTGTGTGTGTGTTTTTGTTTTTGTGTGTGTGTGTGTTTTTGTTTTTGTGTATGTTTTTCTTTGTGTGTGTGTGTGCGTTTTTTTGTTTTTGTGTATGTGTGTGTTTTTGTTTTTGTGCATGTTTTTGTTTTTGTGTGTGTGTGTTTGTGTGTGTGTGCTTTTGTTTGTGTGTGTTTTTGATTTTGTGTGTGTTTTTGTTTGTGTGCGTGTGTGTGTCTGTTTTTGTGTGTGTGTTGGTGTGTGTGTTTTGTTTTTGCGTGTGTGTTTTTGTTTTTGCGCGTGTTTTTGTTTTTGTGTGTCTCTGTGTGTTTTTGTGTGTGTTTTTGTTTTTGTGTGTGTGTGTGTGTGTTTTTGTGTGTGTTTTTTTATTCGTGTGTGTGTGTTTGTATGCTTTTGTTTTTGTGTGTGTTTTTGTTTTTGTGTGTGTTTGTGTGCATTTTTGTTTGTGTGTGTGTTTTTGTTTTTGTGTGTATGTTTGTTTTTGTTTTTGTGTTTTTTTGTTTCTGTGTTCATGTGTGTGTTTTTGTGTGTGTTTTTGTTTGTGTGTGTGTGTGTTTTTGTTTTTGTGCGTGTTTGTGTGTGTGTTTTTGTGTGTGTTTTTGTCTTTGTGTGTGTGTGTGTTTGTTTTTGTGTGTGTTTTTGTTTTTGTGTGTTTGTGTTTTTGTTTGTGTGTGTGTGTTTGTTCTTGTGTGTGTTTTTGTCTTTGTGGGTGTGTGTGTGTTTGTTTTTGTGTGTGTTTTTGTTTGTGTGTGTGTGCGTGTGTGTGTTTTTGTTTTTGTGTGTGTTTTTATTTTTGTGTCTGTGTGTGTGTTTGTTTTTGTGTGTGTTTTTGTTTTTGTGTGTGTGTTTGTTTTTGTGTGTGTTTTTGTTTTTGTGTGTGTGTGTGTTTTAGTTTTTGTGTGTGTGTGTTTTTGTTTTTGTGTCTGTGTGTTTGTTTTTGTGTGTGTTTTTGTGTTTGTGTGTGTGTGTGTGTCTTTGTGTGTTTTTTTGTTTTTGTGTGTGTGTGTGTTTTTGTTTTCGTGTGTGTTTTTGTTTTTGTGTGTTTGTGTGTGTGTGCTTTTGTTTTTGTGTGTGTTTGTTTTTGTGTGTGTTTTTGTTTTTGTGTGTGTGTGTTTGAGTGCGTTTTTGTTTTTGAGTGTGTTTTTGTTTTTGTGTGTCTGTGTGTGTTTTTGTGTGTGTTTTTGATTGTGTGTGTGTGTGTGTTTGTTTTTGTGTGTGTTTTTGTTTTTGTGTGTGTGTGGGTTTGTGTGCGTTTTTGTTTTTGTGTGTGTGTGTGTTTGTTTTTGTGTGTGTTTTTGTTTTTGTGTGTGTGTGTGTTTGTTTTTGTGTGTTTTTTTATTTTTGTGTCTGTGTGTGTGTTTGTTTTTGTGTGTGTTTTTGTTTTTGTGTCTGTGTGTGTGTTTGTTTTTGTGTGTGTTTTTGTTTTTGTGTGTGTGTGTTTGTTTTTGTGTGTGTTTTTGTTTTTGTGTGTGTGTGCGTGTGTGTGTTTTTGTTTTTTTATTGTGTGTGTGTTTGTTTTTGTGTGCATTTTTGTTTGTGTGTGTGAGTGTTTGTTTTTATTGTGTTTTTGTTTTTGTGTGTCTTTGTGTGCTTTTTTGTTTTTGTGTGTGTTTGTTTTTGTGTATGTTTTTGTTTTTGTGTGTGTGTGTGTTTGTGTGTGTGTGCTTTTGTTTGTGTGTGTGTGTTTTTGTTTGTGTGTGTGTGTTTGTTTTTGTGTGTGTGTGTGTTTTTGTGTGTGCGTGTTTGTGTGTGTGTTTTGTTTTTGTGTGTGTGTGCGTTTTTGTTTTTGTGTGTGTGTGTTTTTGTTTTTGTGTGTGTTTTTGTTTTTGTGTGTCTGTGTGTGTTTTTGTGTGTGTTTTTGTTTGTGTGTGTGTGTTTTTGTTTTTGTGTGTGTTTTTGTTTTCGTGTGTGTGTGTTTGTGTGCTTCTGTTTTTGTGTGTGTTTTTGTTTTTGTGTGTGTGTGTGTGTTTGTGTGCGTTTTTGTTTTTTTGTGTGTGTGTTTTTGTTTTTGTGTGTGTGTGCGTGTGTGTGTTTTTGTTTTTGTGTGTGTGTGTGCTTTTGTTTTTCTGTGTGTGTGGGTTTGTGTGCGTTTTTGTTTTTGTGTGTGTGTGTTTGTTTTTGTGTGTGTTATTGTTTTTGTGTGTGTGTGTTTTTGTTTTTTTTGTGTGTGTGTGTTTGTTTTTGTGTGTGTTTTGTTTGTGTGTGTGTGTGTTTGTTTTTGTGTGTGTTTTTGTTTGTGTGTGTGTGTTTCTTTGTTTGCGTTTTTGTTTTCGTGTGTGTGTGTGTGTTTTTGTTTTTGTGTGTGTGTTTTTGTTTTTGTGTGTGTGTGTGTTTTTGTTTTTGTGTGTGTGTGTGTTTTTGTTTTTGTGTATGTTTTTCTTTGTGTGTGTGTGTGCGTTTTTTTGTTTTTGTGTATGTGTGTGTTTTTGTTTTTGTGCATGTTTTTGTTTTTGTGTGTGTGTGTTTGTGTGTGTGTGCTTTTGTTTGTGTGTGTTTTTGATTTTGTGTGTGTTTTTGTTTGTGTGCGTGTGTGTGTCTGTTTTTGTGTGTGTGTTGGTGTGTGTGTTTTGTTTTTGCGTGTGTGTTTTTGTTTTTGCGCGTGTTTTTGTTTTTGTGTGTCTCTGTGTGTTTTTGTGTGTGTTTTTGTTTTTGTGTGTGTGTGTGTGTGTTTTTGTGTGTGTTTTTTTATTCGTGTGTGTGTGTTTGTATGCTTTTGTTTTTGTGTGTGTTTTTGTTTTTGTGTGTGTTTGTGTGCATTTTTGTTTGTGTGTGTGTTTTTGTTTTTGTGTGTATGTTTGTTTTTGTTTTTGTGTTTTTTTGTTTCTGTGTTCATGTGTGTGTTTTTGTGTGTGTTTTTGTTTGTGTGTGTGTGTGTTTTTGTTTTTGTGCGTGTTTGTGTGTGTGTTTTTGTGTGTGTTTTTGTCTTTGTGTGTGTGTGTGTTTGTTTTTGTGTGTGTTTTTGTTTTTGTGTGTTTGTGTTTTTGTTTGTGTGTGTGTGTTTGTTCTTGTGTGTGTTTTTGTCTTTGTGGGTGTGTGTGTGTTTGTTTTTGTGTGTGTTTTTGTTTGTGTGTGTGTGCGTGTGTGTGTTTTTGTTTTTGTGTGTGTTTTTATTTTTGTGTCTGTGTGTGTGTTTGTTTTTGTGTGTGTTTTTGTTTTTGTGTGTGTGTTTGTTTTTGTGTGTGTTTTTGTTTTTGTGTGTGTGTGTGTTTTAGTTTTTGTGTGTGTGTGTTTTTGTTTTTGTGTCTGTGTGTTTGTTTTTGTGTGTGTTTTTGTGTTTGTGTGTGTGTGTGTGTCTTTGTGTGTTTTTTTGTTTTTGTGTGTGTGTGTGTTTTTGTTTTCGTGTGTGTTTTTGTTTTTGTGTGTTTGTGTGTGTGTGCTTTTGTTTTTGTGTGTGTTTGTTTTTGTGTGTGTTTTTGTTTTTGTGTGTGTGTGTTTGAGTGCGTTTTTGTTTTTGAGTGTGTTTTTGTTTTTGTGTGTCTGTGTGTCTTTGTGTGTTTTTTTGTTTTTGTGTGTGTGTGTGCTTTTGTTTTTGTGTGTGTTTTTATTTTTGTGTCTGTGTGAGTGTTTGTTTTTGTGTGTGTTTTTGTTTTTGTGTGTGTGTGTTTGTTTTTGTGTGTGTTTTTGTTTTTGTGTGTGTGTGCGTGTGTGTGTTTTTGTTTTTGTTATTGTGTGTGTGTGTGTGTTTGTTTTTGTGTGCATTTTTGTTTGTGTGTGTGTTTGTTTTTGTGTGTGTTTTTGTTTTTGTGTGTGTGTGTTTGTTTTTGTGTGTGTTTTTGTTTTTGTATGTGTGTTTGTGCCTGTGTTGTTTTGTTTTTGTGTGTGATTTTGTTTTTGTGTGTGTGTGTGTTTTTGTTTTTGTGTGTGTGTGTGTGAGTGTTTGTTTTTATTGTGTTTTTGTTTTTGTGTGTCTTTTTGTGTATGTGTGTTTTTGTGTATGTTTTTGTTTTTGTGTGTGTGTGTGTTTGTGTGTGTGTGCTTTTGTTTGTGTGTGTGTGTTTTTGTTTGTGTGTGTGTGTTTGGTTTTGTGTGTGTGTGTGTTTTTGTGTGTGCGTGTGGGTGTGTGTTTTTGTTTTTGTGTGTGTGTGTTTTTGTTTTTGTGTGTGTGTGTGTTTGTTTTTGTGTGTGTTTTTGTTTTTGTGTGTCTGTGTGTGTGTCTTTGTGTGTTTTTTTTTGTTTTTGTTTTTGTGTGTGTTTTTGTTTTTGTGTGTGTGTGTGTTTGTGTGTGTGTGCTTTTGTTTTTGTGTGTGTTTTTGCTTGTGTGTGTGTGTTTTTGTTTTTGTGTGTGTGTGCGTGTGTGTGTTTTTGGTTTTGTTATTGTGTGTGTGTTTTTGTTTTTGTGTGTGTGAGTGTTTTTTTTTGTGTGTTTTTGTTTTTGTGTGTCTGTGTGTGTGTCCTTGTGTGTTTTTTTGTTTTTGTGTGTGTTTTTGTTTTTGTGTATGTTTTTGTTTTTGTGTGTGTGTGTGTTTGTGTGAGTGTGCTTTTGTTTGTGTGTGTGTGTGTTTTAGTTTTTGTGTGTGTTTTTGTTTGTGTGTTTTTGTGTGTGTGTGTTTGTGTGTGTGTTTTTGTTTTTGTGTGTGTGTGCGTTTTTGTTTTTGTGTGTGTGTGTTCTTGTTTTTGTGTGTGTTTATGTTTTTGTGTGTGTGTGTGTGTTTGTTTTTGTGTGTGTTTTTGTTTTTGTGCGTGTTTGTGTGTGTGTTTTTGTGTGTGTTTTTGTCTTTGTGTGTGTGTGTTTGTTTTTGTGTGTGTTTTTGTTTTTGTGTGTTTGTGTTTTTGTTTGTGTGTGTGTGTTTGTTCTTGTGTGTGTTTTTGTCTTTGTGGGTGTGTGTGTGTGTTTGTTTTTGTGTGTGTTTTTGTTTGTGTGTGTGTGCGTGTGTGTGTTTTTGTTTTTGTGTGTGTTTTTATTTTTGTGTCTGTGTGTGTGTTTGTTTTTGTGTGTGTTTTTGTTTTTGTGTGTGTGTGTTTGTTTTTGATGTGTGTTTTTGTTTTTGTGTGTGTGTGTGTTTTAGTTTTTGTGTGTGTGTGTTTTTGTTTTGTGTCTGTGTGTTTGTTTTTGTGTGTGTTTTTGTGTTTGTGTGTGTGTGTGTGCCTTTGTGTGTTTTTTTGTTTTTGTGTGTGTGTGTGTTTTTGTTTTCGTGTGTGTTTTTGTTTTTGTGTGTTTGTGTGTGTGTGCTTTTGTTTTTGTGTGTGTTTTTGCTTGTGTGTGTGTTTTTGTTTTTGTGTGTGTGTGTTTATATGTGTGTTTTTGTTTGTGTGTGTGTTTGTTTTTGTGTGTGTTTTTGTTTCTGTGTGTGTGTGTTTGAGTGCGTTTTTGTTTTTGAGTGTGTTTTTGTTTTTGTGTGTCTGTGTGTGTCTTTGTGTGTTTTTTTGTTTTTGTGTTTGTGTGTGCTTTTGTTTTTGTGTGTGTTTTTATTTTTGTGTGTGTGTGCGTGTGTGTGTTTTTGTTTTTGTTATTGTGTGTGTGTGTGTTTGTTTTTGTGTGCATTTTCGTTTGTGTGTGTGTGTTTCTTTTTGTGTGTGTTTTTGTTTTTGTGTGTGTGTGTTTGTTTTTGTGTGTGTTTTGTTTTTGTGTTTGTGTTTGTGCCTGTATTGTTTTGTTTTTGTGTGTGATTTTGTTTTTGTGTGTGTGTGTGTTTTTGTTTTTGTGTGTGTGTGTGTGAGTGTTTGTTTTTATTGTGTTTTTGTTTTTGTGTGTCTTTTTGTGTTTGTGTGTGTGTGTGTTTTTGTGTATGTTTTTGTTTTTGTGTGTGTGTGTGTTTGTGTGTGTGCTTTTGTTTGTGTGTGTGTGTTTTTGTTTGTGTGTGTGTTTGGTTTTGTGTGTGTGTGTTTTTGTGTGTGCGTGTGGGTGTGTGTTTTTGTTTTTGTGTGTGTGTGTTTTTGTTTTTGTGTGTGTGTGTGTTTGTTTTTGTGTGTGTTTTTGTTTTTGTGTGTCTGTGTGTGTGTCTTTGTGTGTTTTTTTGTTTTTGTTTTTGTGTGTGTTTTTGTTTTTGTGTGTGTTTTTGTTTTTGTGTGTGTGTGTGTTTGTGTGTGTGTGCTTTTGTATTTGTGTGTGTTTTTGCTTGTGTGTGTGTGTTTTTGTTTTTGTTTTTGTGTGTGTGTGCGTGTGTGTGTTTTTGGTTTTGTTATTGTGTGTGTGTTTTTGTTTTTGTGTGTGTGTGTGTGTGAGTGTTTTTTTTGTGTGTTTTTGTTTTTGTGTGTCTGTGTGTGTGTCCTTGTGTGTTTTTTTGTTTTTGTGTGTGTGTGTGTTTTTGTTTTTGTGTATGTTTTTGTTTATGTGTGTGTGTGTGTTTGTGTGTGTGTGCTTTTGTTTGTGTGTGTGTGTGTTTTTGTTTGTGTGTGCGTGTGTGTGTGTGTTTTTGTGTGTGTGTGTTTGTGTGTGTGTTTTTGTTTTTGTGTGTGTGTGCGTTTTTGTTTTTGTGTGTGTGTGTTCTTGTTTTTGTGTGTGTTTTTGTTTTTGTGTGTCTGTGTGTGTTTTTGTGTGTGTTTTTGTTTTTGTGTGTCTGTGTGTGTGTCTTTGTGTGTTTTTTTTTTTTTTTTTGTGTGTGTTTTTATTTTTGTGTGTGTGTGTGTTTTAGTTTTTGTGTGTGTGTGTGTTTGTGTGTGTGTGCTTTTGTTTGTGTGTGTGTGTTTTTGTTTGTGTGTGTGTGTTTGGTTTTGTGTGTGTGTGTGTTTTTGTGTGTGCGTGTGGGTGTGTGTTTTTGTTTTTGTGTGTGTGTTTTTTTGTTTTTGTGTGTGTGTGTGTTTGTTTTTGTGTGTGTTTTTGTTTTTGTGTGTCTGTGTGTGTGTCTTTGTGTGTTTTTTTGTTTTTGTTTTTGTGTGTGTTTTTGTTTTTGTGTGTGTGTGTGTTTGTGTGTGTGTGCTTTTGTTTTTGTGTGTGTTTTTGCTTGTGTGTGTGTGTTTTTGTTTTTGTTTTTGTGTGTGTGTGCGTGTGTGTGTTTTTGGTTTTGTTATTGTGTGTGTGTTTTTGTTTTTGTGTGTGTGAGTGTTTTTTTTGTGTGTTTTTGTTTTTGTGTGTCTGTGTGTGTGTCCTTGTGTGTTTTTTTGTTTTTGTGTGTGTGTTTTTGTTTTTGTGTATGTTTTTGTTTGTGTGTGTGTGTGTGTTTGTGTGAGTGTGCTTTTGTTTGTGTGTGTGTGTGTTTTAGTTTTTGTGTGTGTTTTTGTTTGTGTGTTTTTGTGTGTGTGTGTTTGTGTGTGTGTTTTTGATTTTGTGTGTGTGTGCGTTTTTGTTTTTGTGTGTGTGTGGTCTTGTTTTTGTGTGTGTTTATGTTTTTGTGTGTGTGTGTGTGTTTGTTTTTGTGTGTGTTTTTGTTTTTGTGCGTGTTTGTGTGTGTGTTTTTGTGTGTGTTTTTGTCTTTGTGTGTGTGTGTTTGTTTTTGTGTGTGTTTTTGTTTTTGTGTGTTTGTGTTTTTGTTTGTGTGTGTGTGTTTGTTCTTGTGTGTGTTTTTGTCTTTGTGGGTGTGTGTGTGTTTGTTTTTGTGTGTGTTTTTGTTTGTGTGTGTGTGCGTGTGTGTGTTTTTGTTTTTGTGTGTGTTTTTATTTTTGTGTCTGTGTGTGTGTTTGTTTTTGTGTGTGTTTTTGTTTTTGTGTGTGTGTGTTTGTTTTTGTGTGTGTTTTTGTTTTTGTGTGTGTGTGTGTTTTAGTTTTTGTGTGTGTGTGTTTTTGTTTTGTGTCTGTGTGTTTGTTTTTGTGTGTGTTTTTGTGTTTGTGTGTGTGTGTGTGCCTTTGTGTGTTTTTTTGTTTTTGTGTGTGTGTGTGTTTTTGTTTTCGTGTGTGTTTTTGTTTTTGTGTGTTTGTGTGTGTGTGCTTTTGTTTTTGTGTGTGTTTTTGCTTGTGTGTGTGTTTTTGTTTTTGTGTGTGTGTGTTTATATGTGTGTTTTTGTTTGTGTGTGTGTTTGTTTTTGTGTGTGTTTTTGTTTTTGTGTGTGTGTGTTTGAGTGCGTTTTTGTTTTTGTGTGTGTTATTGTTTTTGTGTGTGTTTTTGTTTTTGTGTGTCTGTGTGTGTTTTTGTGTGTGTTTTTGATTGTGTGTGTGTGTGTGTTTGTTTTTGTGTGTGTTTTTGTTTTCGTGTGTGTGTGTTTGTGTGCTTTTGTTATTGTGTGTGTTTTTGTTTTTGTGTGTGTGTGTGTGTTTGTGTGCGTTTTTGTTTTTGTGTGTGTGTTTTTGTTTTTGTGTGTGTGTGCGTGTGTGTGTTTTTGTTTTTGTGTGTGTGTGTGCTTTTGTTTTTGTGTGTGTGTGGGTTTGTGTGCGTTTTTGTTTTTGTGTGTGTGTGTGTGTTTGTTTTTGTGTGTGTTTTTGTTTTTGTGTGTGTGTGTGTTTGTTTTTGTGTGTTTTTTTATTTTTGTGTCTGTGTGTGTGTTTGTTTTTGTGTGTGTTTTTGTTTTTGTGTGTGTGTGTTTGTTTTTGTGCGTGTTTTTGTTTTTGTGTGTGTGTGCGTGTGTGTGTTTTTGTTTTTTTATTGTGTGTGTGTTTGTTTTTGTGTGCATTTTTGTTTGTGTGTGTGAGTGTTTGTTTTTATTGTGTTTTTGTTTTTGTGTGTCTTTGTGTGCTTTTTTGTTTTTGTGTGTGTTTGTTTTTGTGTATGTTTTTGTTTTTGTGTGTGTGTGTGTTTGTGTGTGTGTGCTTTTGTTTGTGTGTGTGTGTTTTTGTTTGTGTGTGTGTGTTTGTTTTTGTGTGTGTGTGTGTTTTTGTGTGTGCGTGTTTGTGTGTGTGTTTTGTTTTTGTGTGTGTGTGCGTTTTTGTGTGTGTGTGTTTTTGTTTTTGTGTGTGTTTTTGTTTTTGTGTGTCTGTGTGTGTTTTTGTGTGTGTTTTTGTTTGTGTGTGTGTGTGTTTTTGTTTTTGTGTGTGTTTTTGTTTTCGTGTGTGTGTGTTTGTGTGCTTCTGTTTTTGTGTGTGTTTTTGTTTTTGTGTGTGTGTGTGTGTTTGTGTGCGTTTTTGTTTTTTTGTGTGTGTGTTTTTGTTTTTGTGTGTGTGTGCGTGTGTGTGTTTTTGTTTTTGTGTGTGTGTGTGCTTTTGTTTTTCTGTGTGTGTGGGTTTGTGTGCGTTTTTGTTTTTGTGTGTGTGTGTTTGTTTTTGTGTGTGTTATTGTTTTTGTGTGTGTGTGTTTTTGTTTTTTTTGTGTGTGTGTGTTTGTTTTTGTGTGTGTTTTGTTTGTGTGTGTGTGTGTTTGTTTTTGTGTGTGTTTTTGTTTGTGTGTGTGTGTTTCTTTGTTTGCGTTTTTGTTTTCGTGTGTGTGTGTGTGTTTTTGTTTTTGTGTGTGTGTTTTTGTTTTTGTGTGTGTGTGTGTTTTTGTTTTTGTGTGTGTGTGTGTTTTTGTTTTTGTGTATGTTTTTCTTTGTGTGTGTGTGTGCGTTTTTTTGTTTTTGTGTATGTGTGTGTTTTTGTTTTTGTGCATGTTTTTGTTTTTGTGTGTGTGTGTTTGTGTGTGTGTGCTTTTGTTTGTGTGTGTTTTTGATTTTGCTTGTGTGTGTGTTTTTGTTTTTGTGTGTGTGTGTTTATATGTGTGTTTTTGTTTGTGTGTGTGTGTGTTTTTGTTTTCGTGTGTGTTTTTGTTATTGTGTGTTTGTGTGTGTGTGCTTTTGTTTTTGTGTGTGTTTTTGCTTGTGTGTGTGTTTTTGTTTTTGTGTGTGTGTGTTTATATGTGTGTTTTTGTTTGTGTGTGTGTTTGTTTTTGTGTGTGTTTTTGTTTTTGTGTGTGTGTGTTTGAGTGCGTTTTTGTTTTTGAGTGTGTTTTTGTTTTTGTGTGTCTGTGTGTTTTAGTTTTTGTGTGTGTGTGTTTTTGTTTTGTGTCTGTGTGTTTGTTTTTGTGTGTGTTTTTGTGTTTGTGTGTGTGTGTGTGCCTTTGTGTGTTTTTTTGTTTTTGTGTGTGTGTGTGTTTTTGTTTTCGTGTGTGTTTTTGTTTTTGTGTGTTTGTGTGTGTGTGCTTTTGTTTTTGTGTGTGTTTTTGCTTGTGTGTGTGTTTTTGTTTTTGTGTGTGTGTGTTTATATGTGTGTTTTTGTTTGTGTGTGTGTTTGTTTTTGTGTGTGTGTGTTTGAGTGCGTTTTTGTTTTTGAGTGTGTTTTTGTTTTTGTGTGTCTGTGTGTGTCTTTGTGTGTTTTTTTGTTTTTGTGTTTGTGTGTGCTTTTGTTTTTGTGTGTGTTTTTATTTTTGTGTCTGTGTGAGTGTTTGTTTTTGTGTGTGTTTTTGTTTTTGTGTGTGTGTGTTTGTTTTTGTGTGTGTTTTTGTTTTTGTGTGTGTGTGCGTGTGTGTGTTTTTGTTTTTGTTATTGTGTGTGTGTGTGTGTTTGTTTTTGTGTGCATTTTCGTTTGTGTGTGTGTGTTTGTTTTTGTGTGTGTTTTTGTTTTGTGTGTGTGTGTTTGTTTTTGTGTGTGTTTTTGTTTTTGTGTTTGTGTTTGTGCCTGTGTTGTTTTGTTTTTGTGTGTGATTTTGTTTTTGTGTGTGTGTGTGTTTTTGTTTTTGTGTGTGAGTGTTTGTTTTTATTGTGTTTTTGTTTTTGTGTGTCTTTTTGTGTTTGTGTGTGTGTGTTTTTGTGTATGTTTTTGTTTTTGTGTGTGTGTGTGTTTGTGTGTGTGTGCTTTTGTTTGTGTGTGTGTGTTTTTGTTTGTGTGTGTGTGTTTGGTTTTGTGTGTGTGTGTTTTTGTGTGTGCGTGTGGGTGTGTGTTTTTGTTTTTGTGTGTGTGTGTTTTTGTTTTTGTGTGTGTGTGTGTTTGTTTTTGTGTGTGTTTTTGTTTTTGTGTGTCTGTGTGTGTGTCTTTGTGTGTTTTTTTGTTTTTGTTTTTGTGTGTGTTTTTGTTTTTGTGTGTGTTTTTGTTTTTGTGTGTGTGTGTGTTTGTGTGTGTGTGCTTTTGTTTTTGTGTGTGTTATTGCTTGTGTGTGTGTGTTTTTGTTTTTGTTTTTGTGTGTCTGTGCGTGTGTGTGTTTTTGGTTTTGTTATTGTGTGTGTGTTTTTGTTTTTGTGTGTGTGTGTGTGTGAGTGTTTTTTTTTGTGTGTTTTTGTTTTTGTGTGTCTGTGTGTGTGTCCTTGTGTGTTTTTTTGTTTTTGTGTGTGTGTGTGTTTTTGTTTTTGTGTATGTTTTTGTTTATGTGTGTGTGTGTGTTTGTGTGTGTGTGCTTTTGTTTGTGTGTGTGTGTGTTTTTGTTTGTGTGTGCGTGTGTGTGTGTGTGTTTGTGTGTGTGTTTGTGTGTGTGTTTTTGTTTTTGTGTGTGTGTGCGTTTTTGTTTTTGTGTGTGTGTGTTCTTGTTTTTGTGTGTGTTTTTGTTTTTGTGTGTGTGTGTGTTTGTTTTTGTGTGTGTGTTTGTTTTTGTGTGTCTGTGTGTGTGTCTTTGTGTGTTTTATTGTTTTTGTTTTTGTGTGTGTTTTTGTTTTTGTGTGTGTTTTTGTTTTTGTGTGTGTGTGTGTTTGTGTGTGTGTGCTTTTGTTTTTGTGTGTGTTTTTGCTTGTGTGTGTGTGTTTTTGTTTTTGTTTTTGTGTGTGTGTCCGTGTGTGTGTTTTTGGTTTTGTTATTGTGTGTGTGTTTTTGTTTTTGTGTGTGTGAGTGTTTTTTTTGTGTGTTTTTGTTTTTGTGTGTCTGTGTGTGTGTCCTTGTGTGTTTTTTTGTTTTTGTGTGTGTGTGTGTTTTTGTTTTTGTGTATGTTTTTGTTTTTGTGTGTGTGTGTGTTTGTGTGAGTGTGCTTTTGTTTGTGTGTGTGTGTGTTTTAGTTTTTGTGTGTGTTTTTGTTTGTGTGTTTTTGTGTGTGTGTGTTTGTGTGAGTGTTTTTGTTTTTGTGTGTGTGTGCGTTTTTGTTTTTGTGTGTGTGTGTTCTTGTTTTTGTGTGTGTTTATGTTTTTGTGTGTGTGTGTGTGTTTGTTTTTGTGTGTGTTTTTGTTTTTGTGCGTGTTTGTGTGTGTGTTTTTGTGTGTGTTTTTGTCTTTGTGTGTGTGTGTTTGTTTTTGTGTGTGTTTTTGTTTTTTTTTTTTGGTTTTTGTTTGTGTGTGTGTGTTTGTTCTTGTGTGTGTTTTTGTCTTTGTGGGTGTGTGTGTGTTTGTTTTTGTGTGTGTTTTTGTTTGTGTGTGTGTGCGTGTGTGTGTTTTTGTTTTTGTGTGTGTTTTTATTTTTGTGTCTGTGTGTGTGTTTGTTTTTGTGTGTGTTTTTGTTTTTGTGTGTGTGTGTTTGTTTTTGTGTGTGTTTTTGTTTTTGTGTGTGTGTGTGTTTTAGTTTTTGTGTGTGTGTGTTTATGTTTTGTGTCTGTGTGTTTGTTTTTGTGTGTGTTTTTGTGTTTGTGTGTGTGTGTGTTTTTGTTTTCGTGTGTTTTTGTTTTTGTGTGTTTGTGTGTGTGTGCTTTTGTTTTTGTGTGTGTTTTTGCTTGTGTGTGTGTTTTTGTTTTTGTGTGTGTGTGTTTATATGTGTGTTTTTGTTTGTGTGTGTGTTTGTTTTTGTGTGTGTTTTTGTTTTTGTGTGTGTGTGTTTGAGTGCGTTTTTGTTTTTGAGTGTGTTTTTGTTTTTGTGTGTCTGTGTGTGTCTTTGTGTGTTTTTTTGTTTTTGTGTTTGTGTGTGCTTTTGTTTTTGTGTGTGTTTTTATTTTTGTGTCTGTGTGAGTGTTTGTTTTTGTGTGTGTTTTTGTTTTTGTGTGTGTGTGTTTGTTTTTGTGTGTGTTTTTGTTTTTGTGTGTGTGTGCGTGTGTGTGTTTTTGTTTTTGTTATTGTGTGTGTGTGTGTGTTTGTTTTTGTGTGCATTTTCGTTTGTGTGTGTGTGTTTGTTTTTGTGTGTGTTTTTGTTTTTGTGTGTGTGTGTTTGTTTTTGTGTGTGTTTTTGTTTTTGTGTTTGTGTTTGTGCCTGTGTTGTTTTGTTTTTGTGTGTGATTTTGTTTTTGTGTGTGTGTGTGTTTTTGTTTTTGTGTGTGTGTGTGTGAGTGTTTGTTTTTATTGTGTTTTTGTTTTTGTGTGTCTTTTTGTGTTTGTGTGTGTGTGTGTTTTTGTGTATGTTTTTGTTTTTGTGTGTGTGTGTGTTTGTGTGTGTGTGCTTTAGTTTATGTGTGTGTGTTTTTGTTTGTGTGTGTGTGTTTGGTTTTGTGTGTGTGTGTTTTTGTGTGTGCGTGTGTGTGTGTGTGTTTGTTTTTGTGTGTGCTTTTGTTTCTGTGTGTCTGTGTGTGTCTTTGTGTGTTTTTTTGCTTTTGTTTTTGTGTGTGTTTTTGTTTTTGTGTGTGTTTTTGTTTTTGTGTGTGTGTGTGTTTGTGTGTGTGTGCTTTTGTTTTTGTGTGTGTTTTTGCTTGTGTGTGTGTGTTTTTGTTTTTGTTTTTGTGTGTGTGTGCGTGTGTGTGTTTTTGGTTTTGTTATTGTGTGTGTGTTTTTGTTTTTGTGTGTGTGTGTGTGTGAGTGTTTTTTTTTGTGTGTTTTTGTTTTTGTGTGTCTGTGTGTGTGTCCTTGTGTGTTTTTTTGTTTTTGTGCGTGTGTGTGTTTTTGTTTTTGTGTATGTTTTTGTTTATGTGTGTGTGTGTGTTTGTGTGTGTGTGCTTTTGTTTGTGTGTGTGTGTGTTTTTGTTTGTGTGTGCGTGTGTGTGTGTGTTTTTGTGTGTGTGTGTTTGTGTGTGTGTTTTTGTTTTTGTGTGTGTGCGTTTTTGTTTTTGTGTGTGTGTGTTCTTGTTTTTGTGTGTGTTTATGTTTTTGTGTGTCTGTGTGTGTTTTTGTGTGTGTTTTTATTTTTGTGTGTGTGTGTGTGTTTTTGTTTTTGTGTGTGTTTTTGTTTTCGTGAGTGTGTGTTTGTGTGCTTTTGTTTTTGTGTTTGTTTTAGTTTTGTGTGTGTTTCTGTACGTTTTTGTTTGTGTGTGTGTGTGTTTTTGTGTGTGTTTTTGTTTTTGTGTGTGTTTTTGTTTTTGTGTGTGTGTGTGTGTTTTTGTTTGTGTGTGGGTGTGTGTTTGTTCTTGTGTGTGTTTTTGTTTTTGTGTGTGTGTGTTTGTTTTTGTGTGTGTATTTGTTTGTGTGTGTGCGTGTGTGTGTTTTTGTTTTTGTGTGTGTTTTTATTTTTCTGACTATGTGTGTTTTTGTGTGTGTTTTTGTTTTTGTGTGTGTGTGTTTGTTTTTGTGTGTGTTTTTGTTTTTGTGGGTGTGTGTCTTTGTTTTTGTGTGTGTGTGTGTGTTTTTGTTTTTGTGTGTGTGTGTTTGTTTTTGTTTGTGTTTTTGTTTTTGTGTGTCTTTGTGTGTTTTTTTGTTTTTGTGTGTGTGTGTGTGTGTTTTTGTTTTGTGTGTGTTTTTGTTTTTGTGTGTGTGTGTGTTTGTGTGTGTGTGCTTTTGTTTTTGTATGTGTTTTTGCTTGTGTGTGTGTTTTTGTTTTTGTGTGTGTGTTTGTGTGCGTTTTTGTTTGTGTGTGTGTGTGTGTGTGTGTGTGTGTTTGTTTGTGTGTGTGCGTGTGTGTGTATTTGTTTTTGTGTGTGTTTCTTTTTTTCTGTCTATGTGTGTTTTTGTGTGTGTTTTTGTTTTTGTGTGTGTGTGTTTGTTTTTGTGTGTGTTTTTGTTTTTGAGGGTGTGTGTGTTTGTGTGTGTGTGCTTTTGTTTTTGTATGTGTTTTTGCTTGTGTGTGTGTTTCTGTTTTTGTGTGTGTTTTTGTTTTTGTGTGTGTGTGTTTTTGTTTTTGTTTGTATGTTTGTTTTTGTGTGTGTGTGTTTGTTTTTGTGTGTATTTTTGTTTGTGTGTGTGTGTGTGTTTTTGTTTTTGTGTGTGTTTTTATTTTTGTGTCTGTGTGGGTGTTTGTTTTTGTGTGTGTTTTTGTTTTTGTGTGTGTGTGTTTGTTTTTGTGTGTGTTTTTGTTTTTGTGTGTGTGTGTGTGTTTTAGTTTTTGTGTGTGTGTCTTTTTGTTTTGTGTCTGTGTGTTTGTTTTTGTGTGTGTTTTTGTGTTTGTGTGTGTGTGTGTGAGTGTTTGTTTTTATTGTGTTTTTGTTTTTGTGTGTCTTTTTGTGTTTGTGTGTGTGTGTGTTTTTGTGTATGTTTTTGTTTTTGTGTGTGTGTGTGTTTGTGTGTGTGTGTTTGGTTTTGTGTGTGTGTGTTTTTGTGTGTGCGTGTGGGTGTGTGTTTTTGTTTTTGTGTGTGTGTGTTTTTGTTTTTGTGTGTGTGTGTGTTTGTTTTTGTGTGTGTTTTTGTTTTTGTGTGTCTGTGTGTGTGTCTTTGTGTGTTTTTTTGTTTTTGTTTTTGTGTGTGTTTTTGTTTTTGTGTGTGTTTTTGTTTTTGTGTGTGTGTGTGTTTGTGTATGTGTGCTTTTGTTTTTGTGTGTGTTTTTGCTTGTGTGTGTGTGTTTTTGTTTTTGTGTGTGTGTGCGTGTGTGTGTTTTTGGTTTTGTTATTGTGTGTGTGTTTTTGTTTTTGTGTGTGTGTGTGTGTGAGTGTTTTTTTTTGTGTGTTTTTGTTTTTGTGTGTCTGTGTGTGTGTCCTTGTGTGTTTTTTTGTTTTTGTGTGTGTGTGTGTTTTTGTTTTTGTGTATGTTTTTGTTTATGTGTGTGTGTGTGTTTGTGTGTGTGTGCTTTTGTTTGTGTGTGTGTGTGTTTTTGTTTGTGTGTGCGTGTGTGTGTGTGTTTTTGTGTGTGTGTGTTTGTGTGTGTGTTTTTGTTTTTGTGTGTGTGTGCGTTTTTGTTTTTGTGTGTGTGTGTTCTTGTTTTTGTGTGTGTTTTTGTTTTTGTGTGTCTGTGTGTGTTTTTGTGTGTGTTTTTGTTTTTGTGTGTCTGTGTGTGTGTCTTTGTGTGTTTATTTGTTTTTGTTTTTGTGTGTGTTTTTGTTTTTGTGTGTGTGTGTGTTTTAGTTTTTGTGTGTGTGTGTTTTTGTTTTGTGTGTGTGTGTTTGTTTTTGTGCGTGTTTTTGTGTTTGTGTGTGTGTGTGTGTGCCTTTGTGTGTTTTTTTGTTTTTGTGTGTGTGTGTGTTTTTGTTTTCGTGTGTGTTTTTGTTTTTGTGTGTTTGTGTGTGTGTGCTTTTGTTTTTGTGTGTATTTTTGCTTGTGTGTGTGTTTTTGTTTTTGTGTGTGTGTGTTTATATGTGTGTTTTTGTTTGTGTGTGTGTTTGTTTTTGTGTGTGTTTTTGTTTTTGTGTGTGTGTGTTTGAGTGCGTTTTTGTTTTTGAGTGTGTTTTTGTGTGTCTGTGTGTGTCTTTGTGTGTGTTTTTGTTTTTGTGTGTGTGTGTTTGTTTTTGTGTGTGTTTTTGTTTTTGTGTGTGTGTGCGTGTGTGTGTTTTTGTTTTTGTTATTGTGTGTGTGTGTGTGTTTGTTATTGTGTGCATTTTCGTTTGTGTGTGTGTGTTTGTTTTTGTGTGTGTTTTTGTTTTTGTGTGTGTGTGTTTGTTTTTGTGTGTGTTTTTGTTTTTGTGTTTGTGTTTGTGCCTGTGTTGTTTTGTTTTTGTGTGTGATTTTGTTTTTGTGTGTGTGTGTGTTTTTGTTTGTGTGTGTGTGTGTGTGAGTGTTTGTTTTTATTGTGTTTTTGTTTTTGTGTGTCTTTTTGTGTTTGTGTGTGTGTGTCTTTTTGTGTTTGTGTGTGTGTGTGTTTTTGTGTATGTTTTTGTTTTTGTGTGTTTGTGTGTTTGTGTGTGTGCTTTTGTTTTTGTGTGTTTTTGCTTGTGTGTGTGTGTTTTTGTTTTTGTTTTTGTGTGTGTGTGCGTGTGTGTGTTTTTGGTTTTGTTATTGTGTGTGTGTTTTTGTTTTTGTGTGTGTGTGTGTGTGAGTGTTTTTTTTTGTGTGTTTTTGTTTTTGTGTGTCTGTGTGTGTGTCCTTGTGTGTTTTTTTGTTTTTGTGTGTGTGTGTGTGTTTGTTTTTGTGTATGTTTTTGTTTATGTGTGTGTGTGTGTTTGTGTGTGTGTGCTTTTGTTTGTGTGTGTGTGTGTGTGTTTTTATTTGTGTGTGCGTGTGTGTGTGTGTTTTTGTGTGTGTGTGTTTGTGTGTGTGTTTTTGTTTTTGTGTGTGTGTGCGTTTTTGTTTTTGTGTGTGTGTGTTCTTGTTTTTGTGTGTGTTTTTGTTTTTGTGTGTCTGTGTGTGTTTTTGTGTGTGTTTTTGTTTTTGTGTGTCTGTGTGTGTGTCTTTGTGTGGTTTTTTGTTTTTGTTTTTGTGTGTGTTTTTGTTTTTGTGTGTGTGTGTGTTTTAGTTTTTGTGTGTGTGTGTTTTTGTTTTGTGTGTGTGTGTTTGTTTTTGTGCGTGTTTTTGTGTTTGTGTGTGTGTGCCTTTGTGTGTTTTTTTGTTTTTGTGTGTGTGTGTGTTTTTGTTTTCGTGTGTGTTTTTGTTTTTGTGTGTTTGTGTGTGTGTGCTTTTGTTTTTGTGTGTATTTTTGCTTGTGTGTGTTTTTTTGTTTTTGTGTGTGTGTGTTTATATGTGTGTTTTTGTTTGTGTGTGTGTTTGTTTTTGTGTGTGTTTTTGTTTTTGTGTGTGTGTGTTTGAGTGCGTTTTTGTTTTTGAGTGTGTTTTTGTGTGTCTGTGTGTGTCTTTGTGTGTTTTTTTGTTTTTGTGTTTGTGTGTGCTTTTGTTTTTGTGTGTGTTTTTATTTTTGTGTCTGTGTGAGTGTTTGTTTTTGTGTGTGTTTTTGTTTTTGTGTGTGTGTGTTTGTTTTTGTGTGTGTTTTTGTTTTTGTGCGTGTGTGCGTGTGTGTGTTTTTGTTTTAGTTATTGTGTGTGTGTGTGTGTTTGTTTTTGTGTGCATTTTCGTTTGTGTGTGTGTGTTTGTTTTTGTGTGTGTTTTTGTTTTTGTGTGTGTGTGTTTGTTTTTGTGTGTGTTTTTGTTTTTGTGTTTGTGTTTGTGCCTGTGTTGTTTTGTTTTTGTGTGTGATTTTGTTTTTGTGTGTGTGTGTTTTTGTTTTTGTGTGTGTGTGTGTGAGTGTTTGTTTTTATTGTGTTTTTGTTTTTGTGTGTCTTTTTGTGTTTGTGTGTGTGTGTGTTTTTGTGTATGTTTTTGTTTTTGTGTGTGTGTGTGTTTGTGTGTGTGTGTGGGTGTGTGTTTTTGTTTTTGTGTGTGTGTGTTTTTGTTTTTGTGTGTGTGTGTGTTTGTTTTTGTGTGTGTTTTTGTTTTTGTGTGTCTGTGTGTGTGTCTTTGTGTGTTTTTTTGTTTTTGTTTTTGTGTGTGTTTTTGTTTTTGTGTGTGTTTTTGTTTTTGTGTGTGTGTGTGTTTGTGTGTGTGTGCTTTTGTTTTTGTGTGTGTTTTTGCTTGTGTGTGTGTGTTTTTGTTTTTGTTTTTGTGTGTGTGTGCGTGTGTGTGTTTTTGGTTTTGTTATTGTGTGTGTGTTTTTGTTTTTGTGTGTGTGTGTGTGTGTGTTTTTTTTGTGTGTTTTTGTTTTTGTGTGTCTGTGTGTGTGTCCTTGTGTGTTTTTTTGTTTTTGTGTGTGTGTGTGTTTTTGTTTTTGTGTATGTTTTTGTTTATGTGTGTGTGTGTGTTTGTGTGTGTGTGCTTTTGTTTGTGTGTGTGTGTGTTTTTGTTTGTGTGTGCGTGTGTGTGTGTGTTTTTGTGTGTGTGTGTGTTTGTGTGTGTGTTTTTGTTTTTGTGTGTGTGTGCGTTTTTGTTTTTGTGTGTGTGTGTTCTTGTTTTTGTGTGTGTTTTTGTTTTTGTGTGTGTGTGTGTTTGTTTTTGTGTGTGTTTTTGTTTTTGTGTGTCTGTGTGTGTGTCTTTGTGTGTTTGTTTGTTTTTGTTTTTGTGTGTGTTTTTGTTTTTGTGTGTGTTTTTGTTTTTGTGTGTGTGTGTGTTTGTGTGTGTGTGCTTTTGTTTTTGTGTGTGTTTTTGCTTGTGTGTGTGTGTTTTTGTTTTTGTTTTTGTGTGTGTGTGCGTGTGTGTGTTTTTGGTTTTGTTATTGTGTGTGTGTTTTTGTTTTTGTGTGTGTGAGTGTTTTTTTTGTGTGTTTTTGTTTTTGTGTGTCTGTGTGTGTGTCCTTGTGTGTTTTTTTGTTTTTGTGTATGTGTGTGTTTTTGTTTTTGTGTATGTTTTTGTTTTTGTGTGTGTGTGTGTTTGTGTGAGTGTGCTTTTGTTTGTGTGTGTGTGTGTTTTAGTTTTTGTGTGTGTTTTTGTTTGTGTGTTTTTGTGTGTGTGTGTTTGTGTGTGTGTTTTTGTTTTTGTGTGTGTGTGCGTTTTTGTTTTTGTGTGTGTGTGTTCTTGTTTTTGTGTGTGTTTATGTTTTTGTGTGTGTGTGTTTGTTTTTGTGTGTGTTTTTGTTTTTGTGCGTGTTTGTGTGTGTGTTTTTGTGTGTGTTTTTGTCTTTGTGTGTGTTTGTTTTTGTGTGTGTTTTTGTTTTTGTGTGTTTGTGTTTTTGTTTGTGTGTGTGTGTTTGTTCTTGTGTGTGTTTTTGTCTTTGTGGGTGTGTGTGTTTGTTTTTGTGTGTGTTTTTGCTTGTGTGTGTGTGCGTGTGTGTGTTTTTGTTTTTGTGTGTGTTTTTATTTTTGTGTCTGTGTGTGTGTTTGTTTTTGTGTGTGTTTTAGTTTTTGTGTGTGTGTTTGTTTTTGTGTGTGTTTTTGTTTTTGTGTGTGTGTGTGTTTTAGTTTTTGTGTGTGTGTGTTTTTGTTTTTGTGTCTGTGTGTTTGTTTTTGTGTGTGTTTTTGTATTTGTGTGTGTGTGTCTTTGTGTGTTTTTTTGCTTTTGTGTGTGTGTGTGTTTTTGTTTTCGTGTGTGTTTTTGTTTTTGTGTGTTTGTGTGTGTGTGCTTTTGTTTTTGTGTGTGTTTTTGCTTGTGTGTGTGTTTTTGTTTTTGTGTGTGTGTGTTTTTATGTGTGTTTTTGTTTGTGTGTGTGTTTGTTTTTGTGTGTGTTTTTGTTTTTGTGTGTGTGTGTTTGAGTGCGTTTTTGTTTTTGAGTGTGTTTTTGTTTTTGTGTGTCTGTGTGTGTCTTTGTGTGTTTTTTTGTTTTTGTGTGTGTGTGTTTTAGTTTTTGTGTGTGTGTGTTTTTGTTTTGTGTGTGTGTGTTTGTTTTTGTGCGTGTTTTTGTGTTTGTGTGTGTGTGCGTGCCTTTGTGTGTTTTTTTGTTTTTGTGTGTGTGTGTGTTTTTGTTTTCGTGTGTGTTTTTGTTTTTGTGTGTTTGTGTGTGTGTGCTTTTGTTTTTGTGTGTATTTTTGCTTGTGTGTGTGTTTTTGTTTTTGTGTGTGTGTGTTTATATGTGTGTTTTTGTTTGTGTGTGTGTTTGTTTTTGTGTGTGTTTTTGTTTTTGTGTGTGTGTGTTTTTGTTTTTGTGTATGTTTTTGTTTTTGTGTGTGTGTGTGTTTGTGTGAGTGTGCTTTTGTTTGTGTGTGTGTGTTTTAGTTTTTGTGTGTGTTTTTGTTTGTGTGTTTTTGTGTGTGTGTGTTTGTGTGTGTGTTTTTGTTTTTGTGTGTGTGTGCGTTTTTGTTTTTGTGTGTGTGTGTTCTTGTTTTTGTGTGTGTTTATGTTTTTGTGTGTGTGTGTTTGTTTTTGTGTGTGTTTTTGTTTTTGTGCGTGTTTGTGTGTGTGTTTTTGTGTGTGTTTTTGTCTTTGTGTGTGTGTGTGTTTGTTTTTGTGTGTGTTTTTGTTTTTGTGTGTTTGTGTTTTTGTTTGTGTGTGTGTGTTTGTTCTTGTGTGTGTTTTTGTCTTTGTGGGTGTGTGTGTGTGTTTGTTTTTGTGTGTGTTTTTGTTTGTGTGTGTGTGCGTGTGTGTGTTTTTGTTTTTGTGTGTGTTTTTATTTTTGTGTCTGTGTGTGTGTTTGTTTTTGTGTGTGTTTTAGTTTTTGTGTGTGTGTTTGTTTTTGTGTGTGTTTTTGTTTTTGTGTGTGTGTGTGTTTTAGTTTTTGTGTGTGTGTGTTTTTGTTTTTGTGTCTGTGTGTTTGTTTTTGTGTGTGTGTGTTTTTGTTTTGTGTGTGTGTGTTTGTTTTTGTGCGTGTTTTTGTGTTTGTGTGTGTGTGTGTGCCTTTGTGTGTTTTTTTGTTTTTGTGTGTGTGTGTGTTTTTGTTTTCGTGTGTGTTTTTGTTTTTGTGTGTTTGTGTGTGTGTGCTTTTGTTTTTGTGTGTATTTTTGCTTGTGTGTGTGTTTTTGTTTTTGTGTGTGTGTGTTTATATGTGTGTTTTTGTTTGTGTGTGTGTTTGTTTTTGTGTGTGTTTTTGTTTTTGTGTGTGTGTGTTTGAGTGCGTTTTTGTTTTTGAGTGTGTTTTTGTGTGTCTGTGTGTGTCTTTGTGTGTTTTTTTGTTTTTGTGTTTGTGTGTGCTTTTGTTTTTGTGTGTGTTTTTATTTTTGTGTCTGTGTGAGTGTTTGTTTTTGTGTGTGTTTTTGTTTTTGTGTGTGTGTGTTTGTTTTTGTGTGTGTTTTTGTTTTTGTGTGTGTGTGCGTGTGTGTGTTTTTGTTTTAGTTATTGTGTGTGTGTGTGTGTTTGTTTTTGTGTGCATTTTCGTTTGTGTGTGTGTGTTTGTTTTTGTGTGTGTTTTTGTTTTTGTGTGTGTGTGTTTGTTTTTGTGTGTGTTTTTGTTTTTGTGTTTGTGTTTGTGCCTGTGTTGTTTTGTTTTTGTGTGTGATTTTGTTTTTGTGTGTGTGTGTGTTTTTGTTTTTGTGTGTGTGTGTGTGAGTGTTTGTTTTTATTGTGTTTTTGTTTTTGTGTGTCTTTTTGTGTTTGTGTGTGTGTGTGTTTTTGTGTATGTTTTTGTTTTTGTGTGTGTGTGTGTTTGTGTGTGTGTGTTTGGTTTTGTGTGTGTGTGTGTTTTTGTGTGTGCGTGTGGGTGTGTGTTTTTGTTTTTGTGTGTGTGTGTTTTTGTTTTTGTGTGTGTGTGTGTTTGTTTTTGTGTGTGTTTTTGTTTTTGTGTGTCTGTGTGTGTGTCTTTGTGTGTTTTTTTGTTTTTGTTTTTGTGTGTGTTTTTGTTTTTGTGTGTGTTTTTGTTTTTGTGTGTGTGTGTGTTTGTGTGTGTGTGCTTTTGTTTTTGTGTGTGTTTTTGCTTGTGTGTGTGTGTTTTTGTTTTTGTTTTTGTGTGTGTGTGCGTGTGTGTGTTTTTGGTTTTGTTATTGTGTGTGTGTTTTTGTTTTTGTGTGTGTGTGTGAGTGTTTTTTTTGTGTGTTTTTGTTTTTGTGTGTCTGTGTGTGTGTCCTTGTGTGTTTTTTTGTTTTTGTGTGTGTGTGTGTTTTTGTTTTTGTGTATGTTTTTGTTTATGTGTGTGTGTGTGTTTGTGTGTGTGTGCTTTTGTTTGTGTGTGTGTGTGTTTTTGTTTGTGTGTGCGTGTGTGTGTGTGTTTTTGTGTGTGTGTGTTTGTGTGTGTGTGTGCGTTTTTGTTTTTGTGTGTGTGTGTTCTTGTTTTTGTGTGTGTTTTTGTTTTTGTGTGTGTGTGTGTTTGTTTTTGTGTGTGTTTTTGTTTTTGTGTGTCTGTGTGTGTGTCTTTGTGTGTTTGTTTGTTTTTGTTTTTGTGTGTGTTTTTGTTTTTGTGTGTGTTTTTGTTTTTGTGTGTGTGTGTGTTTGTGTGTGTGTGCTTTTGTTTTTGTGTGTGTTTTTGCTTGTGTGTGTGTGTTTTTGTTTTTGTTTTTGTGTGTGTGTGCGTGTGTGTGTTTTTGGTTTTGTTATTGTGTGTGTGTTTTTGTTTTTGTGTGTGTGAGTGTGTGTCCTTGTGTGTTTTTTTGTTTTTGTGTGTGTGTGTGTTTTTGTTTTTGTGTATGTTTTTGTTTTTGTGTTTGTGTGTGTTTGTGTGAGTGTGCTTTTGTTTGTGTGTGTGTGTGTTTTAGTTTTTGTGTGTGTTTTTGTTTGTGTGTTTTTGTGTGTGTGTGTTTGTGTGTGTGTTTTTGTTTTTGTGTGTGTGTGCGTTTTTGTTTTTGTGTGTGTGTGTTCTTGTTTTTGTGTGTGTTTATGTTTTTGTGTGTGTGTGTTTGTTTTTGTGTGTGTTTTTGTTTTTGTGCGTGTTTGTGTGTGTGTTTTTGTGTGTGTTTTTGTCTTTGTGTGTGTGTGTGTTTGTTTTTGTGTGTGTTTTTGTTTTTGTGTGTTTGTGTTTTTGTTTGTGTGTGTGTGTTTGTTCTTGTGTGTGTTTTTGTCTTTGTGGGTGTGTGTGTGTGTTTGTTTTTGTGTGTGTTTTTGTTTGTGTGTGTGTGCGTGTGTGTGTTTTTGTTTTTGTGTGTGTTTTTATTTTTGTGTCTGTGTGTGTGTTTGTTTTTGTGTGTGTTTTTGTTTTTGTGTGTGTGTGTTTTTGTTTTGTGTCTGTGTGTTTGTTTTTGTCTGTTTTTTTGTGTTTGTGTGTGTGTGTGTTTTTGTTTTCGTGTGTGTTTTTGTTTTTGTGTGTTTGTGTGTGTGTGCTTTTGTTTTTGTGTGTGTTTTTGCTTGTGTGTGTGTTTTTGTTTTTGTGTGTGTGTGTTTATATATGTGTTTTTGTTTGTGTGTGTGTTTGTTTTTGTGTGTGTTTTTGTTTTTGTGTGTGTGTGTTTGAGTGCGTTTTTGTTTTTGAGTGTGTTTTTGTTTTTGTGTGTCTGTGTGTGTCTTTGTGTGTTTTTTTGTTTTTGTGTTTGTGTGTGCTTTTGTTTTTGTGTGTGTTTTTATTTTTGTGTATGTGTGAGTGTTTGTTTTTGTGTGTGTTTTTGTTTTTGTGTGTGTGTGTTTGTTTTTGTGTGTGTTTTTGTTTTTGTGTGTGTGTGCGTGTGTGTGTTTTTGTTTTTGTTATTGTGTGTGTGTGTGTGTTTGTTTTTGTGTGCATTTTCGTTTGTGTGTGTGTGTTTGTTTTTGTGTGTGTTTTTGTTTTTGTGTGTGTGTGTTTGTTTTTGTGTGTGTTTTTGTTTTTGTGTTTGTGTTTGTGCCTGTGTTGTTTTGTTTTTGTGTGTGTTTTTGTCTTTGTGTGTGTGTGTGTTTGTTTTTGTGTGTGTTTTTGTTTTTGTGTGTTTGTGTTTTTGTTTGTGTGTGTGTGTTTGTTCTTGTGTGTGTTTTTGTCTTTGTGGGTGTGTGTGTGTGTTTGTTTTTGTGTGTGTTTTTGTTTGTGTGTGTGTGCGTGTGTGTGTTTTTGTTTTTGTGTGTGTTTTTATTTTTGTGTCTGTGTGTGTGTTTGTTTTTGTGTGTGTTTTAGTTTTTGTGTGTGTGTTTGTTTTTGTGTGTGTTTTTGTTTTTGTGTGTGTGTGTGTTTTAGTTTTTGTGTGTGTGTGTTTTTGTTTTTGTGTCTGTGTGTTTGTTTTTGTGTGTGTGTGTTTTTGTTTTGTGTGTGTGTGTTTGTTTTTGTGCGTGTTTTTGTGTTTGTGTGTGTGTGTGTGCCTTTGTGTGTTTTTTTGTTTTTGTGTGTGTGTGTGTTTTTGTTTTCGTGTGTGTTTTTGTTTTTGTGTGTTTGTGTGTGTGTGCTTTTGTTTTTGTGTGTATTTTTGCTTGTGTGTGTGTTTTTGTTTTTGTGTGTGTGTGTTTATATGTGTGTTTTTGTTTGTGTGTGTGTTTGTTTTTGTGTGTGTTTTTGTTTTTGTGTGTGTGTGTTTGAGTGCGTTTTTGTTTTTGAGTGTGTTTTTGTGTGTCTGTGTGTGTCTTTGTGTGTTTTTTTGTTTTTGTGTTTGTGTGTGCTTTTGTTTTTGTGTGTGTTTTTATTTTTGTGTCTGTGTGAGTGTTTGTTTTTGTGTGTGTTTTTGTTTTTGTGTGTGTGTGTTTGTTTTTGTGTGTGTTTTTGTTTTTGTGTGTGTGTGCGTGTGTGTGTTTTTGTTTTAGTTATTGTGTGTGTGTGTGTGTTTGTTTTTGTGTGCATTTTCGTTTGTGTGTGTGTGTTTGTTTTTGTGTGTGTTTTTGTTTTTGTGTGTGTGTGTTTGTTTTTGTGTGTGTTTTTGTTTTTGTGTTTGTGTTTGTGCCTGTGTTGTTTTGTTTTTGTGTGTGATTTTGTTTTTGTGTGTGTGTGTGTTTTTGTTTTTGTGTGTGTGTGTGTGAGTGTTTGTTTTTATTGTGTTTTTGTTTTTGTGTGTCTTTTTGTGTTTGTGTGTGTGTGTGTTTTTGTGTATGTTTTTGTTTTTGTGTGTGTGTGTGTTTGTGTGTGTGTGTTTGGTTTTGTGTGTGTGTGTGTTTTTGTGTGTGCGTGTGGGTGTGTGTTTTTGTTTTTGTGTGTGTGTGTTTTTGTTTTTGTGTGTGTGTGTGTTTGTTTTTGTGTGTGTTTTTGTTTTTGTGTGTCTGTGTGTGTGTCTTTGTGTGTTTTTTTGTTTTTGTTTTTGTGTGTGTTTTTGTTTTTGTGTGTGTTTTTGTTTTTGTGTGTGTGTGTGTTTGTGTGTGTGTGCTTTTGTTTTTGTGTGTGTTTTTGCTTGTGTGTGTGTGTTTTTGTTTTTGTTTTTGTGTGTGTGTGCGTGTGTGTGTTTTTGGTTTTGTTATTGTGTGTGTGTTTTTGCTTTTGTGTGTGTGTGTGAGTGTTTTTTTTGTGTGTTTTTGTTTTTGTGTGTCTGTGTGTGTGTCCTTGTGTGTTTTTTTGTTTTTGTGTGTGTGTGTGTTTTTGTTTTTGTGTATGTTTTTGTTTATGTGTGTGTGTGTGTTTGTGTGTGTGTGCTTTTGTTTGTGTGTGTGTGTGTTTTTGTTTGTGTGTGCGTGTGTGTGTGTGTTTTTGTGTGTGTGTGTTTGTGTGTGTGTGTGCGTTTTTGTTTTTGTGTGTGTGTGTTCTTGTTTTTGTGTGTGTTTTTGTTTTTGTGTGTGTGTGTGTTTGTTTTTGTGTGTGTTTTTGTTTTTGTGTGTCTGTGTGTGTGTCTTTGTGTGTTTGTTTGTTTTTGTTTTTGTGTGTGTTTTTGTTTTTGTGTGTGTTTTTGTTTTTGTGTGTGTGTGTGTTTGTGTGTGTGTGCTTTTGTTTTTGTGTGTGTTTTTGCTTGTGTGTGTGTGTTTTTGTTTTTGTTTTTGTGTGTGTGTGCGTGTGTGTGTTTTTGGTTTTGTTATTGTGTGTGTGTTTTTGTTTTTGTGTGTGTGAGTGTGTGTCCTTGTGTGTTTTTTTGTTTTTGTGTGTGTGTGTGTTTTTGTTTTTGTGTATGTTTTTGTTTTTGTGTTTGTGTGTGTTTGTGTGAGTGTGCTTTTGTTTGTGTGTGTGTGTGTTTTAGTTTTTGTGTGTGTTTTTGTTTGTGTGTTTTTGTGTGTGTGTGTTTGTGTGTGTGTTTTTGTTTTTGTGTGTGTGTGCGTTTTTGTTTTTGTGTGTGTGTGTTCTTGTTTTTGTGTGTGTTTATGTTTTTGTGTGTGTGTGTTTGTTTTTGTGTGTGTTTTTGTTTTTGTGCGTGTTTGTGTGTGTGTTTTTGTGTGTGTTTTTGTCTTTGTGTGTGTGTGTGTTTGTTTTTGTGTGTGTTTTTGTTTTTGTGTGTTTGTGTTTTTGTTTGTGTGTGTGTGTTTGTTCTTGTGTGTGTTTTTGTCTTTGTGGGTGTGTGTGTGTGTTTGTTTTTGTGTGTGTTTTTGTTTGTGTGTGTGTGCGTGTGTGTGTTTTTGTTTTTGTGTGTGTTTTTATTTTTGTGTCTGTGTGTGTGTTTGTTTTTGTGTGTGTTTTTGTTTTTGTGTGTGTGTGTTTTTGTTTTGTGTCTGTGTGTTTGTTTTTGTCTGTTTTTTTGTGTTTGTGTGTGTGTGTGTTTTTGTTTTCGTGTGTGTTTTTGTTTTTGTGTGTTTGTGTGTGTGTGCTTTTGTTTTTGTGTGTGTTTTTGCTTGTGTGTGTGTTTTTGTTTTTGTGTGTGTGTGTTTATATATGTGTTTTTGTTTGTGTGTGTGTTTGTTTTTGTGTGTGTTTTTGTTTTTGTGTGTGTGTGTTTGAGTGCGTTTTTGTTTTTGAGTGTGTTTTTGTTTTTGTGTGTCTGTGTGTGTCTTTGTGTGTTTTTTTGTTTTTGTGTTTGTGTGTGCTTTTGTTTTTGTGTGTGTTTTTATTTTTGTGTCTGTGTGAGTGTTTGTTTTTGTGTGTGTTTTTGTTTTTGTGTGTGTGTGTTTGTTTTTGTGTGTGTTTTTGTTTTTGTGTGTGTGTGCGTGTGTGTGTTTTTGTTTTTGTTATTGTGTGTGTGTGTGTGTTTGTTTTTGTGTGCATTTTCGTTTGTGTGTGTGTGTTTGTTTTTGTGTGTGTTTTTGTTTTTGTGTGTGTGTGTTTGTTTTTGTGTGTGTTTTTGTTTTTGTGTTTGTGTTTGTGCCTGTGTTGTTTTGTTTTTGTGTGTGATTTTGTTTTTGTGTGTGTGTGTGTTTTTGTTTTTGTGTGTGTGTGTGTGAGTGTTTGTTTTTATTGTGTTTTTGTTTTTGTGTGTCTTTTTGTGTTTGTGTGTGTGTGTGTTTTTGTGTATGTTTTTGTTTTTGTGTGTGTGTGTGTTTGTGTGTGTGTGCTTTTGTTTGTGTGTGTGTGTTTTTGTTTGTGTGTGTGTTTGGTTTTGTGTGTGTGTGTTTTTGTGTGTGCGTGTGGGTGTGTGTTTTTGTTTTTGTGTGTGTGTGTTTTTGTTTTTGTGTGTGTGTGTGTTTGTTTTTGTGTGTGTTTTTGTTTTTGTGTGTCTGTGTGTCTGTCTTTGTGTGTTTTTTTGTTTTTGTTTTTGTGTGTGTTTTTGTTTTTGTGTGTGTTTTTGTTTTTGTGTGTGTTTTTGTTTTTGTGTGTGTGTGTGTTTGTGTGTGTGTGCTTTTGTTTTTGTGTGTGTTTTTGCTTGTGTGTGTGTGTTTTTGTTTTTGTGTGTGTGTGCGTGTGTGTGTTTTTGGTTTTGTTATTGTGTGTGTGTTTTTGTTTTTGTGTGTGTGTGTGTGAGTGTTTTTTTTTGTGTGTTTTTGTTTTTGTGTGTCTGTGTGTGTGTCCTTGTGTGTTTTTTTGTTTTTGTGTGTGTGTGTGTTTTTGTGTATGTTTTTGTTTATGTGTGTGTGTGTGTTTGTGTGTGTGTGCTTTTGTTTGTGTGTGCGTGTGTGTGTGTGTTTTTGTGTGTGTGTGTTTGTGTGTGTGTTTTTGTTTTTGTGTGTGTGTGCGTTTTTGTTTTTGTGTGTGTGTGTTCTTGTTTTTGTGTGTGTTTATGTTTTTGTGTGTCTGTGTGTGTTTTTGTGTGTGTTTTTATTTTTGTGTGTGTGTGTGTGTTTTTGTTTTTGTGTGTGTTTTTGTTTTCGTGAGTGTGTGTTTGTGTGCTTTTGTTTTTGTGTTTGTTTTAGTTTTGTGTGTGTTTCTGTGCGTTTTTGTTTGTGTGTGTGTGTGTTTTTGTGTGTGTTTTTGTTTTTGTGTGTGTTTTTGTTTTTGTGTGTGTGTGTGTGTTTTTGTTTGTGTGTGGGTGTGTGTTTGTTCTTGTATGTGTTTTTGATTTTGTGTGTGTGTGTGTGTTTTTGTGTATGTTTTTGTTTTTGTGGGTGTGTGTTTTTGTTTTTGTGTGTGTGTGTGTGTTTGTTTTTGTGTATGTTTTTGTTTATGTGTGTGTGTGTGTTTGTGTGTGTGTGCTTTTGTTTGTGTGTGTGTGTGTTTTTGTTTGTGTGTGCATGTGTGTGTGTGTTTTTGTGTGTGTGTGTTTGTGTGTGTGTTTTTGTTTTTGTGTGTGTGTGCGTTTTTGTTTTTGTGTGTGTGTGTTCTTGTTTTTGTGTGTGTTTATGTTTTTGTGTGTCTGTGTGTTTTTGTGTGTGTTTTTATTTTTGTGTCTGTGTGTGTGTTTTTGTTTTTGTGTGTGTTTTTGTTTTCGTGAGTGTGTGTTTGTGTGCTTTTGTTTTTGTGTTTGTTTTAGTTTTGTGTGTGTTTCTGTGCGTTTTTGTTTGTGTGTGTGTGTGTTTTTGTGTGTGTTTTTGTTTTTGTGTGTGTTTTTGTTTTTGTGTGTGTGTGTGTGTTTTTGTTTGTGTGTGGGTGTGTGTTTGTTCTTGTGTGTGTTTTTGTTTTTGTGTGTGTGTGTTTGTTTTTGTGTATGTTTTTGTTTTTGTGGGTGTGTGTTTTTGTTTTTGTGTGTGTGTGTGTTTTTGTTTTTGTGTGTGTGTGTTTGTTTTTGTTTGTGTTTTTGTTTTTGTGTGTCTTTGTGTGTTTTTTTGTTTTTGTGTGTGTGTGTGTGTTTTTGTTTTGTGTGTGTTTTTGTTTTTGTGTGTGTGTGTGTTTGTGTGTGTGTGCTTTTGTTTTTGTATGTGTTTTTGCTTGTGTGTGTGTTTTTGTTTTTGTGTGTGTGTGTTTGTGTGCGTTTTTGTTTGTGTGTGTGTGTGTGTGTGTGTTTGTTTGTGTGTGTGCGTGTGTGTGTTTTTGTTTTTGTGTGTGTTTTTATTTTTCTGTCTATGTGTGTTTTTGTGTGTGTTTTTGTTTTTGTGTGTGTGTGTTTGTTTTTGTGTGTTTTTTTTTTGAGGGTGTGTGTTTTTGTTTTTGTGTGTGTGTGTGTGTTTTTGTTTTTGTGTGTGTGTGTGTTTGTTTTTGTGTGTGTTTTTGTTTTTGTGTGTGTGTTTTTGTTTGTGTGTGTGTGTTTGGTTTTGTGTGTGTGTGTGTTTGTTTTTGTGTGTGTTTTTGTTTTTGTGTGTCTGTGTGTGTGTCTTTGTGTGTTTTTTTGTTTTTGTTTTTGTGTGTGTTTTTGTTTTTGTGTGTGTTTTTGTTTTTGTGTGTGTGTGTGTTTGTGTGTGTGTGCTTTTGTTTTTGTGTGTGTTTTTGCTTGTGTGTGTGTGTTTTTGTTTTTGTTTTTGTGTGTGTGTGCGTGTGTGTGTTTTTGGTTTTGTTATTGTGTGTGTGTTTTTGTTTTTGTGTGTGTGTGTGTGTGAGTGTTTTTTTTTGTGTGTTTTTGTTTTTGTGTGTCTGTGTGTGTCCTTGTGTGTTTTTTTGTTTTTGTGTGTGTGTGTGTTTTTGTTTTTGTGTATGTTTTTGTTTATGTGTGTGTGTGTGTTTGTGTGTGTGTGCTTTTGTTTGTGTGTGTGTGTGTTTTTGTTTGTGTGTGCGTGTGTGTGTGTTTTTGTGTGTGTGTGTTTGTGTGTGTGTTTTTGTTTTTGTGTGTGTTTTTGTTTTTGTGTGTGTGTGTGTTTGTTTTTGTGTGTGTTTTAGTTTTTGTGTGAAGTTTTTGTTTGTGTGTTTTTGTGTGTGTGTGTTTGTGTGTGTGTTTTTGTTTTTGTGTGTGTGTGCGTTTTTGTTTTTGTGTGTGTTTTTGTTTTTGTTTTTGTGTGTGTGTGTGCGTGTGTGTGTTTTTGGTTTTGTTATTGTGTGTGTGTTTTTGTTTTTGTGTGTGTGAGTGTTTTTTTTGTGTGTTTTTGTTTTTGTGTGTCTGTGTGTGTGTCCTTGTGTGTTTTTTTGTTTTTGTGTGTGTGTGTGTTTTTGTTTTTGTGTATGTTTTTGTTTTTGTGTGTGTGTGTGTTTGTGTGAGTGTGC
Source organism: Scyliorhinus torazame (assembly GCF_047496885.1). Taxonomy (NCBI): domain Eukaryota; kingdom Metazoa; phylum Chordata; class Chondrichthyes; order Carcharhiniformes; family Scyliorhinidae; genus Scyliorhinus; species Scyliorhinus torazame. The sequence goes on along the minus strand of NW_027307873.1, from coordinate 188,401 downwards.
TTTTGTTTGTGTGTGTGTGTGTTTTAGTTTTTGTGTGATGTTTTTGTTTGTGTGTTTTTGTTTGTGTGTGTTTGTGTGTGTGTTTTTGTTTTTGTGTGTGTGTGCGTTTTTGTTTTTGTGTGTGTGTGTTCTTGTTTTTGTGTGTGTTTATGTTTTTGTGTGTGTGTGTGTGTTTGTTTTTGTGTGTGTTTTTGTTTTTGTGCGTGTTTGTGTGTGTGTTTTTGTGTGTGTTTTTGTCTTTGTGTGTGTGTGTGTTTGTTTTTGTGTGTGTTTTTGTTTTTGTGTGTTTGTGTTTTTGTTTGTGTGTGTGTGTTTGTTCTTGTGTGTGTTTTTGTCTTTGTGGGTGTGTGTGTGTGTTTGTTTTTGTGTGTGTTTTTGTTTGTGTGTGTGTGCGTGTGTGTGTTTTTGTTTTTGTGTGTGTTTTTATTTTTGTGTCTGTGTGTGTGTTTGTTTTTGTGTGTGTTTTTGTTTTTGGGTGTGTGTGTTTGTTTTTGTGTGTGTTTTTGTTTTTGTGTGTGTGTGTGTTTTAGTTTTTGTGTGTGTGTGTTTTTGTTTTGTGTCTGTGTGTTTGTTTTTGTCTGTGTTTTTGTGTTTGTGTGTGTGTGTGTTTTTGTTTTCGTGTGTGTTTTTGTTTTTGTGTGTTTGTGTGTGTGTGCTTTTGTTTTTGTGTGTGTTTTTGCTTGTGTGTGTGTTTTTGTTTTTGTGTGTGTGTGTTTATATGTGTGTTTTTGTTTGTGTGTGTGTTTGTTTTTGTGTGTGTTTTTGTTTTTGTGTGTGTGTGTTTGAGTGCGTTTTTGTTTTTGAGTGTGTTTTTGTCTTTGTGTGTCTGTGTGTGTCTTTGTGTGTTTTTTTGTTTTTGTGTTTGTGTGTGCTTTTGTTTTTGTGTGTGTTTTTATTTTTGTGTCTGTGTGAGTGTTTGTTTTTGTGTGTGTTTTTGTTTTTGTGTGTGTGTGTTTGTTTTTGTGTGTGTTTTTGTTTTTGTGTGTGTGTGCGTGTGTGTGTTTTTGTTTTTGTTATTGTGTGTGTGTGTGTTTGTTTTTGTGTGCATTTTCGTTTGTGTGTGTGTGTTTGTTTTTGTGTGTGTTTTGTTTTTGTGTGTGTGTGTTTGTTTTTGTGTGTGTTTTTGTTTTTGTGTTTGTGTTTATGCCTGTGTTGTTTTGTTTTTGTGTGTGATTTTGTTTTTGTGTGTGTGTGTGTTTTTGTTTTTGTGTGTGTGTGTGTGAGTGTTTGTTTTTATTGTGTTTTTGTTTTTGTGTGTCTTTTTGTGTTTGTGTGTGTGTGTGTTTTTGTGTATGTTTTTGTTTTTGTGTGTGTGTGTGTTTGTGTGTGTGTGCTTTTGTTTGTGTGTGTGTGTTTTTGTTTGTGTGTGTGTGTTTTTGTGTGTGCGTGTGGGTGTGTGTTTTTGTTTTTGTGTGTGTGTGTTTTTGTTTTTGTGTGTGTGTGTGTTTGTTTTTGTGTGTGTTTTTGTTTTTGTGTGTCTGTGTGTGTGTCTTTGTGTGTTTTTTTGTTTTTGTATTTGTGTGTGTTTTTGTTTTTGTGTGTGTTTTTGTTTTTGTGTGTGTGTGTGTTTGTGTGTGTGTGCTTTTGTTTTTGTGTGTGTTTTTGCTTGTGTGTGTGTGTTTTTGTTTTTGTTTTTGTGTGTGTGTGCGTGTGTGTGTTTTTGGTTTTGTTATTGTGTGTGTGTTTTTGTTTTTGTGTGTGTGTGTGTGAGTGTTTTTTTTTGTGTGTTTTTGTTTTTGTGTGTCTGTGTGTGTGTCCTTGTGTGTTTTTTTGTTTTTGTGTGTGTGTGTGTTTTTGTTTTTGTGTATGTTTTTGTTTATGTGTGTGTGTGTTTGTGTGTGTTTGCTTTTGTTTGTGTGTGTGTGTGTTTTTGTTTGTGTGTGCGTGTGTGTGTGTGTTTTTGTGTGTGTGTGTTTGTGTGTGTGTTTTTGTTTTTGTGTGTGTGTGCGTTTTTGTTTTTGTGTGTGTGTGTTCTTGTTTTTGTGTGTGTTTATGTTTTTGTGTGTCTGTGTGTGTTTTTGAGTGTGTTTTTATTTTTGTGTGTGTGTGTGTGTTTTTATTTTTGTGTGTGTTTTTGTTTTCGTGAGTGTGTGTTTGTGTGCTTTTGTTTTTGTGTTTGTTTTAGTTTTGTGTGTGTTTCTGTGCGTTTTTGTTTGTGTGTGTGTGTGTTTTTGTGTGTGTTTTTGTTTTTGTGTGTGTTTTTGTTTTTGTGTGTGTGTGTGTTTTTGTTTGTGTGTGGGTGTGTGTTTGTGCTTGTGTGTGTTTTTGTTTTTGTGTGTGTGTGTGTGTTTGTTTTTGTGTGTGTTTTTGTTTGTGTGTGTGCGTGTGTGTGTTTTTGTTTTTGTGTGTGTTTTTATTTTTCTGTCTATGTGTGTTTTTGTGTGTGTTTTTGTTTTTGTGTGTGTGTGTTTGTTTTTGTGTATGTTTTTGTTTTTGTGGGTGTGTGTTTTTGTTTTTGTGTGTGTGTGTGTGTTTTTGTTTTTGTGTGTGTGTGTTTGTTTTTGTTTGTGTTTTTGTTTTTGTGTGTCTTTGTGTGTTTTTTTGTTTTTGTGTGTGTGTGTGTGTGTTTGTTTTGTGTGTGTTTTTGTTTTTGTGTGTGTGTGTGTTTGTGTGTGTGTGCTTTTGTTTCTGTATGTGTTTTTGCTTGTGTGTGTGTTTTTGTTTTTGTGTGTGTGTGTTTGTGTGCGTTTTTGTTTGTGTGTGTGTGTGTGTGTGTGTTTGTTTGTGTGTGTGCGTGTGTGTGTTTTTGTTTTTGTGTGTGTTTTTATTTTTCTGTCTATGTGTGTTTTTGTGTGTGTTTTTGTTTTTGTGTGTGTGTGTTTGTTTTTGTGTGTTTTTGTTTTTGAGGGTGTGTGTTTTTGTTTTTGTGTGTGTGTGTGTGTTTTTGTTTTTGTGTGTGTGTGTGTTTGTTTTTGTGTGTGTTTTTGTTTTTGTGTGTCTTTGTGTGTTTTTTTGTTTTTATGTGTGTGTGTGTGTTTTTGTTTTGTGTGTGTTTTTGTTTTTGTGTGTGTGTGTGTTTGTGTGTGTGTGCTTTTGTTTTTGTATGTGTTTTTGCTTGTGTGTGTGTTTCTGTTTTTGTGTGTGTTTTTGTTGTTGTATGTGTGTGTTTTTGTTTTTGTTTGTATGTTTGTTTTTGTGTGTGTGTGTTTGTTTTTGTGTGTGTTTTTGTTTGTGTGTGTGTGCGTGTGTGTGTTTTTGTTATTGTGTGTGTTTTTATTTTTGTGTCTGTGTGGGTGTTTGTTTTTGTGTGTGTTTTTGTGTTTGTGTGTGTGTGTTTGTTTTTGTGTGTGTTTTTGTGTTTGTGTGTGAGCGTTTGTTTTTGTGTGTGTTTTTGTTTTTGTGTGTCTGTGTGTGTGTCTTTGTGTGTTTTTTTGTTTCTGTGTATGTTTTTGTTTTTTTGTGTGTGTGTGTGCTTTTGTTTGTGTGTGTGTGCGTGTGTGCTTTTGTTTTTGTGTGTGTTTTTGTTTGTTTGTGCGTGTGTGTGTATTTGTGTGTGTGTTTGTGTGTGTGTTTTGCTTTTCTGTGTGTGTGCGTTTTTGTTTTTGTGTGTGTGTGTGTGTTTTTGTTTTTGTGTGTGTTTTTGTTTTCGTGTGTGTGTGTTTTTTTGTTTTTGTGTGTGTGTGTGTGTGTCTTTGTGTGTTTTTTTGTTTCTGTGTATGTTTTTGTTTTTTTGTGTGTGTGTGTGCTTTTGTTTGTGTGTGTGTGCGTGTGTGCTTTTGTTTTTGTGTGTGTTTTTGTTTGTTTGTGCGTGTGTGTGTATTTGTGTGTGTGTTTGTGTGTGTGTTTTGCTTTTCTGTGTGTGTGCGTTTTTGTTTTTGTGTGTGTGTGTGTGTTTTTGTTTTTGTGTGTGTTTTTGTTTTCGTGTGTGTGTGTTTGTGTGCTTTTGTTTTGGTGTGTGTTTTTGTGTTTGTGTGCGTTTTTGTTTGTGTGTGTGTGTGTTTTTGTGTGTGTTTTTGTTTTTGTGTGTGTTTTTGTTTTTATGTGTGTGTGTTTTTGTTTTTGTGTGTATGTTTGTTTTTGTGTGTGTGTCTTTGTTTTTGTGTGTGTTTTTGTTTTTGTGCGTGTGTGTGTGTTTGTTTTTTCGTGTGTCTTTGTCTTTGTGTGTGTGTGTGTTTGTTCTTGTCTGTGTTTTTGTTTGTGTGTGTGTGCTTTTTTTTTTGTGTGTGTATGTGTTTGTTCTTGTGTGTGTTTTTGTTTTTTTGTGTGTGTGCGTTTGTTTTTGTGTGTGTTATTGTTTGTGTGTTTTTGCTGTGTGTGTTTTTGTTTTTGTGTGTGTTTTTATTTTTCTGTCTGTGTGTGTGTTTGTTTTTGTGTGTGTTTTTGTTTTTGTGTGTGTGTGTTTGTTTTTCTGTGTGTTTTTGTTTTTGTGTGTATGTTTGTTTTTGTGTGTGTGTTTGTTTTTGTCTGTGTTTTTGTTTTTGTGCGTGTGTGTGTTGGTTTTTGTGTGTGTTTTTGTCTTTGTGTGTGTGTGTTTGTTTTTGTGTGTGTTTTTGTTTTTGTGTGTGTGTGTGTTTTTGTTTTTGTGTGTGTGTGTTTGTTTTTGTTTGTGTTTTTGTTTTTGTGTGTCTTTGTGTGTTTTTTTTGTTTTTGTGTGTGTGTGTGTGTTTTTGTTTTTGTGTGTGTTTTTGTTTTTGCGTGTGTGTGTGTTTGTGTGTGTGTGCTTTTGTTTTTGTGTGTGTTTTTGCTTGTGTGTGTGTGTGTTTTTGTTTTTGTGTGTGTGTTTGTGTGCGCTTTTGTTTGTGTGTGTGTGTGTGTTTTTGTGTGTGTTTTTGTTTTTTTGTGTGTGTGCGTTTGTTTTTGTGTGTGTTATTGTTTGTGTGTTTTTGCTGTGTGTGTTTTTGTTTTTGTGTGTGTTTTTATTTTTCTGTCTGTGTGTGTGTTTGTTTTTGTGTGTGTTTTTGTTTTTGTGTGTGTGTGTTTGTTTTTGTGTGTGTTTTTGTTTTTGTGTGTGTGTGTGTTTTTGTTTTTGTGTGTGTGTGTTTGTTTTTGTTTGTGTTTTTGTTTTTGTGTGTCTTTGTGTGTTTTTTTTGTTTTTGTGTGTGTGTGTGTGTTTTTGTTTTTGTGTGTGTTTTTGTTTTTGCGTGTGTGTGTGTTTGTGTGTGTGTGCTTTTGTTTTTGTGTGTGTTTTTGCTTGTGTGTGTGTGTGTTTTTGTTTTTGTGTGTGTGTTTGTGTGCGCTTTTGTTTGTGTGTGTGTGTGTGTTTTTGTGTGTGTTTTTGTTTTTGTGTGTGTTTTTGTTTTTTTCTGTGTGTGTTTTTGTTTCTGTGTGTATGTTTGTTTTTGTGTGTGTGTTTGTTTTTGTCTGTGTTTTTGTTTTTGTGCGTGTGTGTGTTGGTTTTTGTGTGTGTTTTTGTCTTTGTGTGTGTGTGTTTGTTTTTGTGTGTGTTTTTGTTTTTGTGTGTGTGTGTGTTTTTGTTTGTGTGTGTGTGTTTGTTCTTGTGTGTGTTTTTGTTTTTGTGGGTGTGTGTGTGTTTGTTTTTGTGTGTGTGTGCGTGTGTGTGTTTTTGTTTTTGTGTGTGGTTTTATTTTTGTGTCTGTGTGTGTTTGTTTTTGTGTTTTTTTTGTATTTGTGTGTGTGTGTTTTTGTTTTTGTGTGTGTGTGTTTTTGTTTGTGTGTGTGTGTTTGTTCTTGTGTGTGTTTTTGTCTTTGTGGGTGTGTGTGTTTGTTTTTGTGTGTGTTTTTGTTTGTGTGTGTTTTTTTTTGTGTGTCTGTGTGTGTTTTTGTTTGTGTGTGTGTGTTTGTTTTTGTGTGTGTTTTTGTTTTTGTGTGTGTGTGTTTGTTTTTGTGTGTGTTTTTGTTTTTGTGTGTGTGTGGGTGTGTGTTTTAGTTTTTGTGTGTGTGTGTGTTTTTGTTTTTGTGTGTGTGTGTTTGTTTTTGTGTGTGTTTTTGTTTTTGTGTGTCTGTCTTTGTGTGTTTTTTTGTTTTTGTGTGTGTGTGTGTTTTTGTTTTTGTGTGTGTTTTTGTTTTTGTGTGTTTGTGTGTGTGTGCTTTTGTTTTTGTGTGTGTGTGTGTGTTTGTTTTTGTGTGTGTTTTTGTTTTTGTGTGTGTGTGTTTGAGTGCGTTTTTGTTTTTGAGTGTTTTTTGTTTTTGTGTGTGTGTGCGTGTGTGTTTTTGTTTTTGTTATTGTTTGTGTGTGTTTGTTTTTGTGCGTGTTTTTGTTTGTGTGTGTGTGTGTGTTTGTTTTTGTGTGTGTTTTTGTTTTTGTGTGTGTGTTTGTTTTTGTGTGTGTTTTTGTTATTGTGTGTGTGTTTGTTTTTGTGTGTGTTTTGTTTTTGTGTGTGTGTCTGCGTTGTTTTGTTTTCGTGTGTGATTTTTTTTTGTTTGTGTGTGTTTTTGTTTTTGTGTGTGTGAGTGTTTGTTTTTGTGTGTGTGTGTGCCTTTGTGTGTTTTTTTGTTTTTGTGTGTGTGTGTGTTTTTGTGTGTGTGTGTGTATTTTTGTTTTTGTGTGTGTTTTTGTTTTTGTGTGTCTGTGTGTGTTTTTGTGTGTGTTTTTGTTTTTGTGTGTGTGTGTGTGTTTTTGTTTTTGTGTGTGTTTTTGTTTGAGTGTGCGTGTGTGTGTGTTTTTGTGTGTGTGTGTTTTGTTTTGGTATGTGTGTGCGTTTTTGTTTTTGTGTGTCTGTGTGTGTTTTTGTGTGTGTTTTTGTTTTTGTGTGTGTGTGTGTTTTTGTTTTTGTGTGTGTTTTTGTTTGAGTGTGCGTGTGTGTGTGTTTTTGTGTGTGTGTGTTTTGTTTTGGTATGCGTGTGCGTTTTTGTTTTTGTGTGTGTGTGTGTTTTTGTTTTTGTGTGTCTGTGTGTGTCTTTGTGTGTGTTTTTGTTTTTGTGTGTGTGTGTTTTTGCGTGTGTTTTTGTTTGTGTGTGCGTGTGTGTGTGTTTTTGTGTGTGTGTGTTTGTGTATGTGTGCTTTTGTTTTTGTGTGTGTTTTTGCTTGTGTGTGTGTGTTTTTGTTTTTGTGTGTGTGTTTTTGTGCGTTTTTGTTTGTGTGTGTGTGTGTGTTTTTGTTTTTGTGTGTGTTTTTGTTTTTTTCTGAGTGTGTTTTTGTTTTTGTGTGTATGTTTGTTTTTGTGTGTGTGTGTTTGTTTTTGTGTGTGATTTGTTTTTGTGCGTGTGTGTGTGTTTGTTTTTGTGTGTATTTTTGTTTTTGTGTGTGTGTGTGTGTTTTTGTTTGTGTGTGTGTGTTTGTTCTTGTGTGTGTTTTTATTTTTGTGGGTGTGTGTGTGTTTGTTTTTGTGTGTTTTTTTGTTTGTTTGTGTGTGCGTGTGTGTGTTTTTGTGTGTTTTTATTTTTGTGTCTGTGTGTGGGTTTGTTTTTGTGTGTGTTTTTGTATTTGTGTGTGTGTGTTTGTTTTTGTGTGTGTTTTTGTTTTTGTGTGTGTGTGTGTGTTTTTGTTTGTGTGTGTGTGTGTTTGTTCTTGTTTGTGTGTGCATGTGTGTTTTTTTGTTTTTGTGTGTGTGTTTGTTTTTGTGTGTGTTTTTGTTTTTGTGTGTCTGTGTGCGTGTCTTTGTGTGTGTTTTTGTTTTTGTGTGTGTTTTTGTTTTGTGTATGTTTTTGTTTTTGTGTGTGTGTGTGTTTGTGTGTGTGTGCTTTTGTTTGTGTGTGTGTGTGCGTGTGTTTTTGTTGTTGTGTGTATGTTTGTTTTTATGTGTGTGTGTGTGTTTGTTTTTGTGTGAGTTTTAGTTTTTGTGCGTGTGTGTGTGTTTGTTTTTGTGTGCGTTTTTGTCTTTGTGTGTGTGTGTGTGTGTGTTTTTGTTTTTGTGCGTGTTTTTATTTTTGTGTCTGTGTGTGTTTGTTTTTGTGTGTGTTTCTGTTTTTGTGTGTGTGTGTGTGTGTTTTTGTTTGTGTGTGTGTGTGTTTGTTCTTGTGTGTGTTTTTGTTTTTGTGTGTGTGTGTGTGTTTGTTTTCGTGTGTGTTTTTGTTTGTGTGTGTGTGCGTGTGTGTTTTTGTTTTTGTGTGTGTTTTTATTTTTGTGTCTGTGTGTGTGTTTGTTTTTGTGTGTGTTTTTGTTTTTGTGTGTCTGTGTTTGTTTTTGTGTGTGTTTTTGTTTTTGTGTGTGTGTGTGGGTGTGTGTTTTTGTTTTTGTGTGTGTGTGTGTGTTTGTTTTTGTGTGTGTGTGTGTTTGTTTTTGTGTGTGTTTTTGTTTTTGTGTGTCTGTGTGTGTCTTTGTGTGTTTTTTTGTTTTTGTGAGTGTGTGTGCTTTTGTTTTTGTGTGTGGGTGTGTGTGTTTTTGTTTGTGTGTGTGTGTTTGTTCTTGTGTGTGTTTTTATTTTTGTGGGTGTGTGTGTGTTTGTTTTTGTGTGTTTTTTTGTTTGTTTGTGTGTGCGTGTGTGTGTTTTTGTGTGTTTTTATTTTTGTGTCTGTGTGTGGGTTTGTTTTTGTGTGTGTTTTTGTATTTGTGTGTGTGTGTTTGTTTTTGTGTGTGTTTTTGTTTTTGTGTGTGTGTGTGTGTTTTTGTTTGTGTGTGTGTGTGTTTGTTCTTGTGTGTGTGTGCATGTGTGTGTTTTTGTTTTTGTGTGTGTGTTTGTTTTTGTGTGTGTTTTTGTTTTTGTGTGTCTGTGTGCGTGTCTTTGTGTGTGTTTTTGTTTTTGTGTGTGTTTTTGTTTTGTGTATGTTTTTGTTTTTGTGTGTGTGTGTGTTTATGTGTGTGTGCTTTTGTTTGTGTGTGTGTGTGTGCGTGTGTTTTTGTTGTTGTGTGTATGTTTGTTTTTATGTGTGTGTGTTTGTTTTTGTATGTGTTTTTGTTTTTGTGCGTGTGTGTGTGTTTGTTTTTGTGTGTGTTTTTGTCTTTGTGTGTGTGTGTTTGTTTTTGTGTGAGTTTTAGTTTTTGTGCGTGTGTGTGTGTTTGTTTTTGTGTGCGTTTTTGTCTTTGTGTGTGTGTGTGTTTTTGTTTTTGTGTGTGTTTTTATTTTTGTGTCTGTGTGTGTTTGTTTTTGTGTGTGTTTCTGTTTTTGTGTGTGTGTGTGTGTGTGTGTTTTTGTTTGTGTGTGTGTGTGTTTGTTCTTGTGTGTGTTTTTGTTTTTGTGTGTGTGTGTGTGTTTGTTTTCGTGTGTGTTTTTGTTTGTGTGTGTGTGCGTGTGTGTTTTTGATTTTGTGTGTGTTTTTATTTTTGTGTCTGTGTGTGTGTTTGTTTTTGTGTGTGTTTTTGTTTTTGTGTGTCTGTGTTTGTTTTTGTGTGTGTTTTTGTTTTTGTGTGTGTGTGTGGGTGTGTGTTTTTGTTTTTGTGTGTGTGTGTTTGTTTTTGTGTGTGTTTTTGTTTTTGTGTGTCTGTGTTTGTTTTTGTGTGTGTTTTTGTTTTTGTGTGTGTGTGTGGGTGTGTGTTTTTGTTTTTGTGTGTGTGTGTTTGTTTTTGTGTGTGTGTGTGTTTGTTTTTGTGTGTGTTTTTGTTTTTGTGTGTCTGTGTGTGTCTTTGTGTGTTTTTTTGTTTTTGTGAGTGTGTGTGCTTTTGTTCTTGTGTGTGTTTTTATTTTTGTGTCTGTGTGTGTGATTGTTTTTGTGTGTGTTTTTGTTTTTGTGTGTGTGTGTTTGTTTTTGTGTGTGTTTTTGTTTTTGTGTGTGTGTGCGTGTGTGTGTTTTTGTTTTTGTTATTGTGTGTGTGTGTGTTTATTTTTGTGTGCATTTTTGTTTGTGTTTGTGTGTGTTTGTTTTTGTGTGTGTTTTTGTTTTTGTGTGTGTGTGTTTGTTTTTGTGTGTGTTTTTGTTTTTGTGTGTGTGTTTGTGTCTGTGTTGTTTTGTTTTTGTGTGTGATTTTGTTTTTGTGTGTGTGTGTTTTTTTTTTTTGTGTGTGTGTGTGTGTGAGTGTTTGTTTTTATTGTGTTTTTGTTTTTGTGTGTCTTTGTGTGTTTTTTTGTTTTGTGTGTGTGTGATTTTGTTTTTGTGTATGTTTTTGTTTTTGTGTGTGTGTGTTTTTGTGTGTGTGTGCTTTTGTTTTTGTGTGTGTGTTTGTTTGTGTGTGTGTGTTTGTTTGTGTGTGTGTGTGTGTTTTTGTGTGTGCGTGTTTGTGTGTGTGTTTTGTTTTTGTGTGTGTGTGCGTTTTTGTTTTTGTGTGTGTGTGTGTTTTTGTTTTTGTGTGTGTTTTTGTTTTTGTGTGTCTGTGTTTGTTTTTGTGTGTGTTTTTGTTTTTGTTTTTGTGTGTGTGTGTTTTTGTGTGTGTGTGCTTTTGTTTGTGTGTGTGTGTTTGTTTGTGTGTGTGTGTTTGTTTGTGTGTGTGTGTGTGTGTTTTTGTGTGTGCGTGTTTGTGTGTGTGTTTTGTTTTTGTGTGTGTGTTCGTTTTTGTTTTTGTGTGTGTGTGTGTTTTTGTTTTTGTGTGTGTTTTTGTTTTTGTGTGTCTGTGTTTGTTTTTGTGTGTGTTTTTGTTTTTGTTTTTGTGTGTGTGTGTGTTTTTGTTTTTGTGTGTGTTTTTGTTTTTGTGTGTCTGTGTTTGTTGTTGTGTGTATGTTTGTTTTTGTGTGAGTTTTAGTTTTTGTGCGTGTGTGTGTGTTTGTTTTTGTGTGCGTTTTTGTCTTTGTGTGTGTGTGTGTGTGTGTTTTTGTTTTTGTGTGTGTTTTTATTTTTGTGTCTGTGTGTGTGTTTGTTTTTGTGTGTGTTTCTGTTTTTGTGTGTGTGTGTGTGTGTTTTTGTTTGTGTGTGTGTGTGTTTGTTCTTGTGTGTGTTTTTGTTTTTGTGTGTGTGTGTGTGTTTGTTTTCGTGTGTGTTTTTGTTTGTGTGTGTGTGCGTGTGTGTTTTTGTTTTTGTGTGTGTTTTTATTTTTGTGTCTGTGTTTGTTTTTGTGTGTGTTTTTGTTTTTGTGTGTCTGTGTTTGTTTTTGTGTGTGTTTTTGTTTTTGTGTGTGTGTGTGGGTGTGTGTTTTTGTTTTTGTGTGTATGTGTGTGTTTGTTTTTGTGTGTGTGTGTGTTTGTTTTTGTGTGTGTTTTTGTTTTTGTGTGTCTGTGTGTGTCTTTGCGTGTTTTTTTGTTTTTGTGAGTGTGTGTGCTTTTGTTCTTGTGTGTGTTTTTATTTTTGTGTCTGTGTGTGTGATTGTTTTTGTGTGTGTTTTTGTTTTTGTGTGTGTGTGTTTGTTTTTGTGTGTGTTTTTGTTTTTGTGTGTGTGTGCGTGTGTGTGTTTTTGTTTTTGTTTTTGTGTGTGTGTGTGTTTGTTTTTGTGTGCATTTTTGTTTGTGTTTGTGTGTGTTTGTTTTTGTGTGTGTTTTTGTTTTTGTGTGTGTCTGTTTGTTTTTGTGTGTGTTTTTGTTTTTGTGTGTGTGTTTGTGTCTGTGTTGTTTTGTTTTTGTGTGTGATTTTGTTTTTGTGTGTGTGTGTGTGATTTTGTTTTTGTGTGTGTGTGTGTGAGTGTTTGTTTTATTGTGTTTTTGTTTTTGTGTGTCTTTGTGTGTTTTTTTGTTTTTGTGTGTGTGTGTGATTTTGTTTTTGTGTGTGTTTTTGTTTTTGTGTGTGTGTGTTTTTGTGTGTGTGTGCTTTTGTTTGTGTGTGTGTGTTTTTGTTTGTGTGTGTGTGTTTGTTTGTGTGTGTGTGTGTGTTTTTGTGTGTGCGTGTTTGTGTGTGTGTTTTGTTTTTGTGTGTGTGTGCGTTTTTGTTTTTGTGTGTGTGTGTTTTTGTTTTTGTGTGTGTTTTTGTTTTTGTGTGTCTGTGTGTGTTTTTGTTTTTGTGTGTGTGTGTGTTTTTGTTTTTGTGTGTGTTTTTGTTTTCGTGTGTGTGTGTTTGTGTGCTTTTGTTTTTGTGTGTGTTTTTGTTTTTGTGTGTGTGTGTGTGTTTGTGTGCGTTTTGGTTTTGTGTGTGTGTGTTTTTGTTTTTGTGTGTGTGTGCGTGTGTGTGTTTTTGTTTTTGTTTGTGTGTGTGTGTGTTTGTTTTTGTGTGTGTGTGTGCTTTTGTTTTTGTGTGTGTGTGTTTTTGTGTGTGTTTTTGTTTTTGTGTGTGTGTGTGTGTTTGTGTGAGTTTTGGTTTTGTGTGTGTGTGTTTTTGTTTTTGTGTGTGTGTGCGTGTGTGTGTTTTTGTTTTTGTTTGTGTGTGTGTGTTTGTTTTTGTGTATGTGTGTGCTTTTGTTTTTGTGTGTGTGTGTGTTTTTGTTTTTGTGTGTGTGTGTGTGTTTTTGTTTTTGTGTGTGTGTGTGTTTGTTTTTGTGTGTGTGTGTGTTTTTTTGTTTTTGTGAGTGTGTGCGTTTTTGTTTTTGTGTGTGTGTGTTTTTGTTTTTGTGTGTGCGTGTGTGTGTTTGTTTTTGTGTGTGTTTTTGTTTTTGTGTCTGTGTGTGTGTTTATTTTTGTGTGTGTTTTTGTTTTTGTGTGTGTGTGTTTGTTTTTGTGTTTGTTTTTGTTTTTGTGTATGTGTGGGTGGGTGTTTTTGTTTTTGTGTGTGTGTGTTTTTGTTTTTGTGTGTTTGTGTGTTTGTTTTTGTGTGTGTTTTTGTTTTTGTGTGTGTGTGTGTCTTTGTGTGCATTTTTGTTCTTGTGTGTGTGTGTGTTTTTTTTGTGTGTGTTTTTATTTTTGTGTGTGTGTGTGTGTTTGTGTGTGTGTGCTTTTGATTTTGTGTGTGTTTTTGCTTGTGTGTGTGTGTTTTTGTTTTTGTTTTTGTGTGTGTGTGTGTTTGCTTTTGTGTGTTTTTGTTTTTGTGTGAGTGTGTGTGTTTTTGTGTGTGTTTTTGTTTGTGTGTGTGTTTGTTTTTGTGTGTGTTTTTGTTTTTGTGTGTGTGTGTTTGTGTGCGTTTTTGATTTTGAGTGTGTTTTTGTTTTTGTGTGTGCGTGTGTGTTTTTGTTTTTGTTATTGTGTGTGTGGTGTTTGTTTTTGTGTGTGTTTTTGTTTGTGTGTGTGTGTGTTTGTTTTTGTCTGTGTTTTTGTTTTTGTGTGTGTGTGTTTGCTTTTGTGTGTTTTTTTGTTTTTGTGCGTGTGTTTCTGTCTGTGTTGTTTTGTTTTTGTGTGTGATTTTGTTTTTGTGTGTGTGTGTTTTTGTTTTTGTGTGTGTGTGTGTGAGTGTTTGATTTTGTGCGTGTTTTTGTTTTTGTGTGTCTGTGTGTTTTTGTTTTTGTGTATGTTTTTGTGTGTCTGTGTGTTTGTGTGTGTGCTTTTGTTTGTGTGTGTGTGTGTGTTTTTGTTTTTGTGTGTGTTTGTGTTTGTGTGTGCGTGTGTTTTTATGTGTGTGTGTTTGTGTGTGTGTGCTTTTGTTTTTGTGTGTGTTTTTGCTTGTGTGTGTGTGTGTTTTTGTTTTTGTGTGTGTGTTTGTGTGCGCTTTTGTTTGTGTGTGTGTGTGTGTTTTTGTGTGTGTTTTTGTTTTTGTGTGTGTTTTTGTTTTTTTCTGTGTGTGTTTTTGTTTTTGTGTGTATGTTTGTTTTTGTGTGTGTGTTTGTTTTTGTCTGTGTTTTTGTTTTTGTGCGTGTGTGTGTTGGTTTTTGTGTGTGTTTTTGTCTTTGTGTGTGTGTGTTTGTTTTTGTGTGTGTTTTTGTTTTTGTGTGTGTGTGTTTTTGTTTGTGTGTGTGTGTTTGTTCTTGTGTGTGTTTTTGTTTTTGTGGGTGTGTGTGTGTTTGTTTTTGTGTGTGTGTGCGTGTGTGTGTTTTTGTTTTTGTGTGTGGTTTTATTTTTGAGTCTGTGTGTGTGTTTGTTTTTGTGTTTTTTTTGTATTTGTGTGTGTGTGTTTGTTTTTGTGTGTGATTTTGTTTGTGTGTGTGTGTGTTTTTGTTTTTGTGTGTGTTTTTATTTTTGTGTCTGTGTGGGTGTTTGTTTTTGTGTGTGTTTTTGTTTTTGTGTGTGTGTGTTTGTTTTTGTATGTGTTTTTGTTTTTGTGTGTGTGTGTTTTTGTTTTTGTGTGTGTGTGAGTGTTTGTTTTTGTGTTTTTTTATTTTTGTGTGTCTGTGTCTTTGTGTGTTTTTTTGTTTTTGTGTGTATGTGTGTTTTTGTTTTTGTGTATGTTTTTGTCTTTGTGTGTGTGTGTGTGTGCTTTTGTTTGTGTGTGTGTGCGTGTGTGTGTTTTTGTTTTTGTGTGTGTTTTTGTTTGTGTGTGCTTGTGTGTGTGAATTTTTGTGTGTGCGTGTTTGTGTGTGTGTTTTATTTTTCTGTGTGTGTGCGTTTTTGTTTTTGTGTGTGTGTGTGTTTTTGTTTTTGTGTGTGTTTTTGTTTTTGTGTGTCTGTGTATGTTTTTGTTTTTGTGTGTGTGTTTGTTTTTGTTTTTGTTTTTGTGTGTGTTTTTGTCTTTGTGTGTGTGTTTGTTTTTGTGTGTGTTTTTGATTTTGTGTGTGTTTGTGTGTTTTTGTTTGTGTGTGTGTGTTTGTTCTTGTGTGTGTTTTTGTTTTTGTGTGTGTGTGTGTTTTTGTTTGTGTGTGTGTGTGTGTTTGTTTTTGTGTGTTTTTGTTTGTGTGTGTGTGCGTGTGTGTGTTTTTGTTTTTGTGTGTGTTTTTATTTTTGTGTCTGTGTGTGTGTTTGTTTTTGTTGTGTTTTTGTATTTGTGTGTGTGTGTTTTTGTGTGTGTGTTTGTTCTTGTTTTTGTGTGTGTTTTTATTTTTGTGTCTGTGTGTGTGTTTGTTTTTGTGTGTGTTTTTGTGTGTGTTTTTGTTTTTGTGTGTGTGTTTGTGTGTGTGTGCTTTTGTTTGTGTGTGTGTGTGTGCGTGTGTTTTTGTTGTTGTGTGTGTTTTTGTTTGTGTGTGTGTGTTTGTTCTTGTGTGTGTTTTTGTTTGTGTGTGTGTGTGTGTGTGTTTGTTTTTGTGTGTGTGTGTGTTTTTGTTTGTGTGTGTGTGTTTGTTCTTGTTTTTGTGTGTGTTTTTATTTTTGTGTCTGTGTGTGTGTTTGTTTTTGTGTGTGTTTTTGTTTTTGTGTGTGTGTTTGTGTGTGTGTGCTTTTGTTTGTGTGTGTGTGTGTGCGTGTGTTTTTGTTGTTGTGTGTGTTTTTGTTTGTGTGTGTGTGTGGTTTTTTTAGTGTGTGTTTTTGTCTTTGTGTGTGTGTGTTTGTTTTTGTGTGTATTTTTGTTTTTGTGTGTGTGTGTTTTTGTTTGTGTGTGTGTGTTTGTTCTTGTGTGTGTTTTTGTCTTTGTGGGTGTGTGTGTTTGTTTTTGTGTGTGTTTTTGTTTTTGTGTGTGTGTGTGTGTGTTTGTTTTTGTGTGTGTTTTTGTTTCGTGTGTGTGTGTTTGTGTGCTTTTGTTTTTGTGTGTTTTTGTTTTTGTATGTGTGTGTGTTTGTGTGCGTTTTTGTTTGTGTGTGTGTGTTTTTGTGTGTGTTTTTGTTTTTGTGTGTGTTTTTGTTTTTGTGTGTGTGTGGTTTTTTTGGTGTGTTTTTGTCTTTGTGTGTGTGTGTGTTTGTTTTTGTGTGTATTTTTGTTTTTGTGTGTGTGTGTTTTTGTTTGTGTGTGTGTGTTTGTTCTTGTGTGTGTTTTTGTCTTTGTGGGTGTGTGTGTTTGTTTTTGTGTGTGTTTTTGTTTGTGTGTGTTTTTTTTTTGTGTCTGTGTGTGTTTTTGTTTGTGTGTGTGTGTTTGTTTTTGTGTGTGTTTTTGTTTTTGTGTGTGTGTGTTTGTTTTTGTGTGTGTTTTTGTTTTTGTGTGTGTGTGGGTGTGTGTTTTTGTTTTTGTGTGTGTGTGTGTTTTTGTTTTTGTGTGTGTGTTTGTTTTTGTGTGTGTTTTTGTTTTTGTGTGTCTGTCTTTGTGTGTTTTTTTGTTTTTGTGTGTGTGTGTGTTTTTGTTTTTGTGTGTGTTTTTGTTTTTGTGTATTTGTGTGTGTGTGCTTTTGTTTTTGTGTGTGTGTGTGTGTTTGTTTTTGTGTGTGTTTTTGTTTTTGTGTGTGTGTGTTTGAGTGCGTTTTTGTTTTTGAGTGTTTTTTGTTTTTGTGTGTGTGTGCGTGTGTGTTTTTGTTTTTGTTATTGTTTGTGTGTGTTTGTTTTTGTGCGTGTTTTTGTTTGTGTGTGTGTGTGTTTGTTTTTGTGTGTGTTTTTGTTTTTGTGTGTGTGTTTGTTTTTGTGTGTGTTTTTGTTATTGTGTGTGTGTTTGTTTTTGTGTGTGTTTTGTTTTTGTGTGTGTGTCTGCGTTGTTTTGTTTTCGTGTGTGATTTTTTTTTGTTTGTGTGTGTTTTTGTTTTTGTGTGTGTGAGTGTTTGTTTTTGTGTGTGTGTGTGCCTTTGTGTGTTTTTTTGTTTTTGTGTGTGTGTGTGTTTTTGTGTGTGTGTGTGTATTTTTGTTTTTGTGTGTGTTTTTGTTTTTGTGTGTCTGTGTGTGTTTTTGTGTGTGTTTTTGTTTTTGTGTGTGTGTGTGTGTTTTTGTTTTTGTGTGTGTTTTTGTTTGAGTGTGCGTGTGTGTGTGTTTTTGTGTGTGTGTGTTTTGTTTTGGTATGTGTGTGCGTTTTTGTTTTTGTGTGTCTGTGTGTGTTTTTGTGTGTGTTTTTGTTTTTGTGTGTGTGTGTGTGTTTTTGTTTTTGTGTGTGTTTGTGTTTTTGTTTTTGTGTGTCTGTGTTTGTTGTTGTGTGTATGTTTGTTTTTGTGTGAGTTTTAGTTTTTGTGCGTGTGTGTGTGTTTGTTTTTGTGTGCGTTTTTGTCTTTGTGTGTGTGTATGTGTGTGTTTTTGTTTTTGTGTGTGTTTTTATTTTTGTGTCTGTGTGTGTGTTTGTTTTTGTGTGTGTTTCTGTTTTTGTGTGTGTGTGTGTGTGTTTTTGTTTGTGTGTGTGTGTGTTTGTTCTTGTGTGTGTTTTTGTTTTTGTGTGTGTGTGTGTGTT
This sequence comes from Scyliorhinus torazame, assembly GCF_047496885.1. Taxonomy (NCBI): domain Eukaryota; kingdom Metazoa; phylum Chordata; class Chondrichthyes; order Carcharhiniformes; family Scyliorhinidae; genus Scyliorhinus; species Scyliorhinus torazame. The sequence goes on along the minus strand of NW_027307873.1, from coordinate 171,743 downwards.
TGTTTTCGTGTGTGTTTTTGTTTGTGTGTGTGTGCGTGTGTGTTTTTGTTTTTGTGTGTGTTTTTATTTTTGTGTCTGTGTTTGTTTTTGTGTGTGTTTTTGTTTTTGTGTGTCTGTGTTTGTTTTTGTGTGTGTTTTTGTTTTTGTGTGTGTGTGTGGGTGTGTGTTTTTGTTTTTGTGTGTATGTGTGTGTTTGTTTTTGTGTGTGTGTGTGTTTGTTTTTGTGTGTGTTTTTGTTTTTGTGTGTCTGTGTGTGTCTTTGTGTGTTTTTTTGTTTTTGTGAGTGTGTGTGCTTTTGTTCTTGTGTGTGTTTTTATTTTTGTGTCTGTGTGTGTGATTGTTTTTGTGTGTGTTTTTGTTTTTGTGTGTGTGTGTTTGTTTTTGTGTGTGTTTTTGTTTTTGTGTGTGTGTGCGTGTGTGTGTTTTTGTTTTTGTTTTTGTGTGTGTGTGTGTTTGTTTTTGTGTGCATTTTTGTTTGTGTTTGTGTGTGTTTGTTTTTGTGTGTGTTTTTGTTTTTGTGTGTGTCTGTTTGTTTTTGTGTGTGTTTTTGTTTTTGTGTGTGTGTTTGTGTCTGTGTTGTTTTGTTTTTGTGTGTGATTTTGTTTTTGTGTGTGTGTGTGTGATTTTGTTTTTGTGTGTGTGTGTGTGAGTGTTTGTTTTATTGTGTTTTTGTTTTTGTGTGTCTTTGTGTGTTTTTTTGTTTTTGTGTGTGTGTGTGATTTTGTTTTTGTGTATGTTTTTGTTTTTGTGTGTGTGTGTTTTTGTGTGTGTGTGCTTTTGTTTGTGTGTGTGTGTTTTTGTTTGTGTGTGTGTGTTTGTTTGTGTGTGTGTGTGTGTTTTTGTGTGTGCGTGTTTGTGTGTGTGTTTTGTTTTTGTGTGTGTGTGCGTTTTTGTTTTTGTGTGTGTGTGTTTTTGTTTTTGTGTGTGTTTTTGTTTTTGTGTGTCTGTGTGTGTTTTTGTTTTTGTGTGTGTGTGTGTTTTTGTTTTTGTGTGTGTTTTTGTTTTCGTGTGTGTGTGTTTGTGTGCTTCTGTTTTTGTGTGTGTTTTTGTTTTTGTGTGTGTGTGTGTGTTTGTGTGCGTTTTGGTTTTGTGTGTGTGTGTTTTTGTTTTTGTGTGTGTGTGCGTGTGTGTGTTTTTGTTTTTGTTTGTGTGTGTGTGTGTTTGTTTTTGTGTGTGTGTGTGCTTTTGTTTTTGTGTGTGTGTGTTTTTGTGTGTGTTTTTGTTTTTGTGTGTGTGTGTGTGTTTGTGTGAGTTTTGGTTTTGTGTGTGTGTGTTTTTGTTTTTGTGTGTGTGTGCGTGTGTGTGTTTTTGTTTTTGTTTGTGTGTGTGTTTTTGTTTTTGTGTGTGTGTGTGTGTTTTTGTTTTTGTGTGTGTGTGTGTTTGTTTTTGTGTGTGTGTGTGTTTTTTTGTTTTTGTGAGTGTGTGCGTTTTTGTTTTTGTGTGTGTGTGTTTTTGTTTTTGTGTGTGCGTGTGTGTGTTTGTTTTTGTGTGTGTTTTTGTTTTTGTGTCTGTGTGTGTGTTTATTTTTGTGTGTGTTTTTGTTTTTGTGTGTGTGTGTTTGTTTTTGTGTTTGTTTTTGTTTTTGTGTATGTGTGGGTGGGTGTTTTTGTTTTTGTGTGTGTGTGTTTTTGTTTTTGTGTGTTTGTGTGTTTGTTTTTGTGTGTGTTTTTGTTTTTGTGTGTGTGTGTGTCTTTGTGTGCATTTTTGTTCTTGTGTGTGTGTGTGTGTTTTTTGTGTGTGTTTTTATTTTTGTGTGTGTGTGTGTGTTTGTGTGTGTGTGCTTTTGATTTTGTGTGTGTTTTTGCTTGTGTGTGTGTGTTTTTGTTTTTGTTTTTGTGTGTGTGTGTGTTTGTTTTTGTGTGTATTTTTGTTTTTGTGTGTGTGTGTTTTTGTTTGTGTGTGTGTGTTTGTTCTTGTGTGTGTTTTTGTCTTTGTGGGTGTGTGTGTTTGTTTTTGTGTGTGTTTTTGTTTGGGTGTGTTTTTTTTTTGTGTCTGTGTGTGTTTTTGTTTGTGTGTGTGTGTTTGTTTTTGTGTGTGTTTTTGTTTTTGTGTGTGTGTGTTTGTTTTTGTGTGTGTTTTTGTTTTTGTGTGTGTGTGGGTGTGTGTTTTAGTTTTTGTGTGTGTGTGTGTTTTTGTTTTTGTGTGTGTGTGTTTGTTTTTGTGTGTGTTTTTGTTTTTGTGTGTCTGTCTTTGTGTGTTTTTTTGTTTTTGTGTGTGTGTGTGTTTTTGTTTTTGTGTGTGTTTTTGTTTTTGTGTTTTTGTGTGTGTGTGCTTTTGTTTTTGTGTGTGTGTGTGTGTTTGTTTTTGTGTGTGTTTTTGTTTTTGTGTGTGTGTGTTTGAGTGCGTTTTTGTTTTTGAGTGTTTTTTGTTTTTGTGTGTGTGTGCGTGTGTGTTTTTGTTTTTGTTATTGTTTGTGTGTGTTTGTTTTTGTGCGTGTTTTTGTTTGTGTGTGTGTGTGTTTGTTTTTGTGTGTGTTTTTGTTTTTGTGTGTGTGTTTGTTTTTGTGTGTGTTTTTGTTATTGTGTGTGTGTTTGTTTTTGTGTGTGTTTTGTTTTTGTGTGTGTGTCTGCGTTGTTTTGTTTTCGTGTGTGATTTTTTTTTGTTTGTGTGTGTTTTTGTTTTTGTGTGTGTGAGTGTTTGTTTTTGTGTGTGTGTGTGCCTTTGTGTGTTTTTTTGTTTTTGTGTGTGTGTGTGTTTTTGTGTGTGTGTGTGTATTTTTGTTTTTGTGTGTGTTTTTGTTTTTGTGTGTCTGTGTGTGTTTTTGTGTGTGTTTTTGTTTTTGTGTGTGTGTGTGTGTTTTTGTTTTTGTGTGTGTTTTTGTTTGAGTGTGCGTGTGTGTGTGTTTTTGTGTGTGTGTGTTTTGTTTTGGTATGTGTGTGCGTTTTTGTTTTTGTGTGTCTGTGTGTGTTTTTGTGTGTGTTTTTGTTTTTGTGTGTGTGTGTGTGTTTTTGTTTTTGTGTGTGTTTTTGTTTGAGTGTGCGTGTGTGTGTGTTTTTGTGTGTGTGTGTTTTGTTTTGGTATGCGTGTGCGTTTTTGTTTTTGTGTGTGTGTGTGTTTTTGTTTTTGTGTGTCTGTGTTTGTTGTTGTGTGTATGTTTGTTTTTGTGTGAGTTTTAGTTTTTGTGCGTGTGTGTGTGTTTGTTTTTGTGTGCGTTTTTGTCTTTGTGTGTGTGTGTGTGTTTTTGTTTTTGTGTGTGTTTTTATTTTTGTGTCTGTGTGTGTGTTTGTTTTTGTGTGTGTTTCTGTTTTTGTGTGTGTGTGTGTGTGTTTTTGTTTGTGTGTGTGTGTGTTTGTTCTTGTGTGTGTTTTTGTTTTTGTGTGTGTGTGTGTGTTTGTTTTCGTGTGTGTTTTTGTTTGTGTGTGTGTGCGTGTGTGTTTTTGTTTTTGTGTGTGTTTTTATTTTTGTGTCTGTGTTTGTTTTTGTGTGTGTTTTAGTTTTTGTGTGTCTGTGTTTGTTTTTGTGTGTGTTTTTGTTTTTGTGTGTGTGTGTTGGTGTGTGTTTTTGTTTTTGTGTGTATGTGTGTGTTTGTTTTTGTGTGTGTGTGTGTTTGTTTTTGTGTGTGTTTTTGTTTTTGTGTGTCTGTGTGTGTCTTTGTGTGTTTTTTTGTTTTTGTGAGTGTGTGTGCTTTTGTTCTTGTGTGTGTTTTTATTTTTGTGTCTGTGTGTGTGATTGTTTTTGTGTGTGTTTTTGTTTTTGTGTGTGTGTGTTTGTTTTTGTGTGTGTTTTTGTTTTTGTGTGTGTGTGCGTGTGTGTGTTTTTGTTTTTGTTTTTGTGTGTGTGTGTGTTTGTTTTTGTGTGCATTTTTGTTTGTGTTTGTGTGTGTTTGTTTTTGTGTGTGTTTTTGTTTTTGTGTGTGTCTGTTTGTTTTTGTGTGTGTTTTTGTTTTTGTGTGTGTGTTTGTGTCTGTGTTGTTTTGTTTTTGTGTGTGATTTTGTTTTTGTGTGTGTGTGTGTGATTTTGGTTTTGTGTGTGTGTGTGTGAGTGTTTGTTTTATTGTGTTTTTGTTTTTGTGTGTCTTTGTGTGTTTTTTTGTTTTTGTGTGTGTGTGTGATTTTGTTTTTGTGTATGTTTTTGTTTTTGTGTGTGTGTGTTTTTGTGTGTGTGTGCTTTTGTTTGTGTGTGTGTGTTTTTGTTTGTGTGTGTGTGTTTGTTTGTGTGTGTGTGTGTGTTTTTGTGTGTGCGTGTTTGTGTGTGTGTTTTGTTTTTGTGTGTGTGTGCGTTTTTGTTTTTGTGTGTGTGTGTTTTTGTTTTTGTGTGTGTTTTTGTTTTTGTGTGTCTGTGTGTGTTTTTGTTTTTGTGTGTGTGTGTGTGTTTGTTTTTGTGTGTGTTTTTGTTTTCGTGTGTGTGTGTTTGTGTGCTTTTGTTTTTGTGTGTGTTTTTGTTTTTGTGTGTGTGTGTGTGTTTGTGTGCGTTTTGGTTTTGTGTGTGTGTGTTTTTGTTTTTGTGTGTGTGTGCGTGTGTGTGTTTTTGTTTTTGTTTGTGTGTGTGTGTGTTTGTTTTTGTGTGTGTGTGTGCTTTTGTTTTTGTGTGTGTGTGTTTTTGTGTGTGTTTTTGTTTTTGTGTGTGTGTGTGTGTTTGTGTGAGTTTTGGTTTTGTGTGTGTGTGTTTTTGTTTTTGTGTGTGTGTGCGTGTGTGTGTTTTTGTTTTTGTTTGTGTGTGTGTGTTTGTTTTTGTGTATGTGTGTGCTTTTGTTTTTGTGTGTGTGTGTGTTTTTGTTTTTGTGTGTGTGTGTGTGTTTTTGTTTTTGTGTGTGTGTGTGTTTGTTTTTGTGTGTGTGTGTGTTTTTTTGTTTTTGTGAGTGTGTGCGTTTTTGTTTTTGTGTGTGTGTGTTTTTGTTTTTGTGTGTGCGTGTGTGTGTTTGTTTTTGTGTGTGTTTTTGTTTTTGTGTCTGTGTGTGTGTTTATTTTTGTGTGTGTTTTTGTTTTTGTGTGTGTGTGTTTGTTTTTGTGTTTGTTTTTGTTTTTGTGTATGTGTGGGTGGGTGTTTTTGTTTTTGTGTGTGTGTGTTTTTGTTTTTGTGTGTTTGTGTGTTTGTTTTTGTGTGTGTTTTTGTTTTTGTGTGTGTGTGTGTCTTTGTGTGCATTTTTGTTCTTGTGTGTGTGTGTGTTTTTTTTGTGTGTGTTTTTATTTTTGTGTGTGTGTGTGTGTTTGTGTGTGTGTGCTTTTGATTTTGTGTGTGTTTTTGCTTGTGTGTGTGTGTTTTTGTTTTTGTTTTTGTGTGTGTGTGTGTTTGCTTTTGTGTGTTTTTGTTTTTGTGTGAGTGTGTGTGTTTTTGTGTGTGTTTTTGTTTGTGTGTGTGTTTGTTTTTGTGTGTGTTTTTGTTTTTGTGTGTGTGTGTTTGTGTGCGTTTTTGATTTTGAGTGTGTTTTTGTTTTTGTGTGTGCGTGTGTGTTTTTGTTTTTGTTATTGTGTGTGTGGTGTTTGTTTTTGTGTGTGTTTTTGTTTGTGTGTGTGTGTGTTTGTTTTTGTCTGTGTTTTTGTTTTTGTGTGTGTGTGTTTGCTTTTGTGTGTTTTTTTGTTTTTGTGCGTGTGTTTCTGTCTGTGTTGTTTTGTTTTTGTGTGTGATTTTGTTTTTGTGTGTGTGTGTTTTTGTTTTTGTGTGTGTGTGTGTGAGTGTTTGATTTTGTGCGTGTTTTTGTTTTTGTGTGTCTGTGTGTTTTTGTTTTTGTGTATGTTTTTGTGTGTCTGTGTGTTTGTGTGTGTGCTTTTGTTTGTGTGTGTGTGTGTGTGTGTTTTTGTTTTTGTGTGTGTTTTTGTTTGTGTGTGCGTGTGTTTTTATGTGTGTGTGTTTGTGTGTGTGTGCTTTTGTTTTTGTGTGTGTTTTTGCTTGTGTGTGTGTGTGTTTTTGTTTTTGTGTGTGTGTTTGTGTGCGCTTTTGTTTGTGTGTGTGTTTTTGTGTGTGTTTTTGTTTTTGTGTGTGTTTTTGTTTTTTTCTGTGTGTGTTTTTGTTTTTGTGTGTATGTTTGTTTTTGTGTGTGTGTTTGTTTTTGTCTGTGTTTTTGTTTTTGTGCGTGTGTGTGTTGGTTTTTGTGTGTGTTTTTGTCTTTGTGTGTGTGTGTTTGTTTTTGTGTGTGTTTTTGTTTTTGTGTGTGTGTGTGTTTTTGTTTGTGTGTGTGTGTTTGTTCTTGTGTGTGTTTTTGTTTTTGTGGGTGTGTGTGTGTTTGTTTTTGTGTGTGTGTGCGTGTGTGTGTTTTTGTTTTTGTGTGTGGTTTTATTTTTGTGTCTGTGTGTGTGTTTGTTTTTGTGTTTTTTTTGTATTTGTGTGTGTGTGTTTGTTTTTGTGTGTGTTTTTGTTTTTGTGTGTGTGTGTTTTTGTTTGTGTGTGTATTTGTTCTTGTGTGTGTTTTTGTTTTTGTGGGTGTGTGTGTGTGTGTCTTTGTTTTTGTGTGTGATTTTGTTTGTGTGTGTGTGTGTTTTTGTTTTTGTGTGTGTTTTTATTTTTGTGTCTGTGTGGGTGTTTGTTTTTGTGTGTGTTTTTGTTTTTGTGTGTGTGTGTTTGTTTTTGTATGTGTTTTTGTTTTTGTGTGTGTGTTCTTGTTTTTGTGTGTGTGTGAGTGTTTGTTTTTGTGTTTTTTTATTTTTGTGTGTCTGTGTGTCTTTGTGTGTTTTTTTGTTTTTGTGTGTATGTGTGTTTTTGTTTTTGTGTATGTTTTTGTCTTTGTGTGTGTGTGTGTGTGCTTTTGTTTGTGTGTGTGTGCGTGTGTGTGTTTTTGTTTTTGTGTGTGTTTTTGTTTGTGTGTGCTTGTGTGTGTGAATTTTTGTGTGTGCGTGTTTGTGTGTGTGTTTTATTTTTCTGTGTGTGTGCGTTTTTGTTTTTGTGTGTGTGTGTGTTTTTGTTTTTGTGTGTGTTTTTGTTTTTGTGTGTCTGTGTATGTTTTTGTTTTTGTGTGTGTGTTTGTTTTTGTTTTTGTTTTTGTGTGTGTTTTTGTCTTTGTGTGTGTGTTTGTTTTTGTGTGTGTTTTTGATTTTGTGTGTGTTTGTGTGTTTTTGTTTGTGTGTGTGTGTTTGTTCTTGTGTGTGTTTTTGTTTTTGTGTGTGTGTGTGTTTTTGTTTGTGTGTGTGTGTGTGTTTGTTTTTGTGTGTTTTTGTTTGTGTGTGTGTGCGTGTGTGTGTTTTTGTTTTTGTGTGTGTTTTTATTTTTGTGTCTGTGTGTGTGTTTGTTTTTGTTGTGTTTTTGTATTTGTGTGTGTGTGTTTGTTTTTGTGTGTGTGTTTGTTCTTGTTTTTGTGTGTGTTTTTATTTTTGTGTCTGTGTGTGTGTTTGTTTTTGTGTGTATTTTTGTGTGTGTTTTTGTTTTTGTGTGTGTGTTTGTGTGTGTGTGCTTTTGTTTGTGTGTGTGTGTGTGCGTGTGTTTTTGTTGTTGTGTGTGTTTTTGTTTGTGTGTGTGTGTTTGTTCTTGTGTGTGTTTTTGTTTGTGTGTGTGTGTGTGTGTGTGTTTGTTTTTGTGTGTGTGTGTGTTTTTGTTTGTGTGTGTGTGTTTGTTCTTGTTTTTGTGTGTGTTTTTATTTTTGTGTCTGTGTGTGTGTTTGTTTTTGTGTGTGTTTTTGTTTTTGTGTGTGTGTTTGTGTGTGTGTGCTTTTGTTTGTGTGTGTGTGTGTGCGTGTGTTTTTGTTGTTGTGTGTGTTTTTGTTTGTGTGTGTGTGTGGTTTTTTTAGTGTGTGTTTTTGTCTTTGTGTGTGTGTGTTTGTTTTTGTGTGTATTTTTGTTTTTGTGTGTGTGTGTTTTTGTTTGTGTGTGTGTGTTTGTTCTTGTGTGTGTTTTTGTCTTTGTGGGTGTGTGTGTTTGTTTTTGTGTGTGTTTTTGTTTTTGTGTGTGTGTGTGTGTGTTTGTTTTTGTGTGTGTTTTTGTTTCGTGTGTGTGTGTTTGTGTGCTTTTGTTTTTGTGTGTTTTTGTTTTTGTATGTGTGTGTGTTTGTGTGCGTTTTTGTTTGTGTGTGTGTGTTTTTGTGTGTGTTTTTGTTTTTGTGTGTGTTTTTGTTTTTGTGTGTGTGTGGTTTTTTTGGTGTGTGTTTTTGTCTTTGTGTGTGTGTGTGTTTGTTTTTGTGTGTATTTTTGTTTTTGTGTGTGTGTGTTTTTGTTTGTGTGTGTGTGTTTGTTCTTGTGTGTGTTTTTGTCTTTGTGGGTGTGTGTGTTTGTTTTTGTGTGTGTTTTTGTTTGTGTGTGTTTTTTTTTTGTGTCTGTGTGTGTTTTTGTTTGTGTGTGTGTGTTTGTTTTTGTGTGTGTTTTTGTTTTTGTGTGTGTGTGTTTGTTTTTGTGTGTGTTTTTGTTTTTGTGTGTGTGTGGGTGTGTGTTTTAGTTTTTGTGTGTGTGTGTGTTTTTGTTTTTGTGTGTGTGTGTTTGTTTTTGTGTGTGTTTTTGTTTTTGTGTGTCTGTCTTTGTGTGTTTTTTTGTTTTTGTGTGTGTGTGTTTTTGTTTTTGTGTGTGTTTTTGTTTTTGTGTGTTTGTGTGTGTGTGCTTTTGTTTTTGTGTGTGTGTGTGTGTTTGTTTTTGTGTGTGTTTTTGTTTTTGTGTGTGTGTGTTTGAGTGCGTTTTTGTTTTTGAGTGTTTTTTGTTTTTGTGTGTGTGTGCGTGTGTGTTTTTGTTTTTGTTATTGTTTGTGTGTGTTTGTTTTTGTGCGTGTTTTTGTTTGTGTGTGTGTGTGTTTGTTTTTGTGTGTGTTTTTGTTTTTGTGTGTGTGTTTGTTTTTGTGTGTGTTATTGTTATTGTGTGTGTGTTTGTTTTTGTGTGTGTTTTGTTTTTGTGTGTGTGTCTGCGTTGTTTTGTTTTCGTGTGTGATTTTTTTTTGTTTGTGTGTGTTTTTGTTTTTGTGTGTGTGAGTGTTTGTTTTTGTGTGTGTGTGTGCCTTTGTGTGTTTTTTTGTTTTTGTGTGTGTGTGTGTTTTTGTGTGTGTGTGTGTATTTTTGTTTTTGTGTGTGTTTTTGTTTTTGTGTGTCTGTGTGTGTTTTTGTGTGTGTTTTTGTTTTTGTGTGTGTGTGTGTGTTTTTGTTTTTGTGTGTGTTTTTGTTTGAGTGTGCGTGTGTGTGTGTTTTTGTGTGTGTGTGTTTTGTTTTGGTATGTGTGTGCGTTTTTGTTTTTGTGTGTCTGTGTGTGTTTTTGTGTGTGTTTTTGTTTTTGTGTGTGTGTGTGTGTTTTTGTGTGTGTGTGTGTTTTTGTTTTTGTGTGTCTGTGTGTGTCTTTGTGTGTGTTTTTGTTTTTGTGTGTGTGTGTTTTTGCGTGTGTATTTGTTTGTGTGTGCGTGTGTGTGTGTTTTTGTGTGTGTGTGTTTGTGTATGTGTTTTGTTTTGGTATGTGTGTGCGTTTTTGTTTTTGTGTGAGTGTGTGTTTGTGTGTGTGTGCTTTTGTTTTTGTGTGTGTTTTTGCTTGTGTGTGTGTGTTTTTGTTTTTGTGTGTGTGTTTTTGTGCGTTTTTGTTTGTGTGTGTGTGTGTGATTTTGTTTTTGTGTGTGTTTTTGTTTTTTTCTGAGTGTGTTTTTGTTTTTGTGTGTATGTTTGTTTTTGTGTGTGTGTGTTTGTTTTTGTGTGTGATTTGTTTTTGTGCGTGTGTGTGTGTTTGTTTTTGTGTGTATTTTTGTTATTGTGTGTGTGTGTGTGTTTTTGTTTGTGTGTGTGTGTTTGTTCTTGTGTGTGTTTTTATTTTTGTGGGGGTGTGTGTGTTTGTTTTTGTGTGTTTTTTTGTTTTTTTGTGTGTGCGTGTGTGTGTTTTTGTGTGTTTTTATTTTTGTGTCTGTGTGTGGGTTTGTTTTTGTGTGTGTTTTTGTATTTGTGTGTGTGTGTTTGTTTTTGTGTGTGTTTTTGTTTTTGTGTGTGTGTGTGTGTTTTTGTTTGTGTGTGTGTGTGTTTGTTCTTGTTTGTGTGTGCATGTGTGTTTTTTTGTTTTTGTGTGTGTGTTTGTTTTTGTGTGTGTTTTTGTTTTTGTGTGTCTGTGTGCGTGTCTTTGTGTGTGTTTTTGTTTTTGTGTGTGTTTTTGTTTTGTGTATGTTTTTGTTTTTGTGTGTGTGTGTGTTTGTGTGTGTGTGCTTTTGTTTGTGTGTGTGTGTGCGTGTGTTTTTGTTGTTGTGTGTATGTTTGTTTTTATGTGTGTGTGTGTGTTTGTTTTTGTGTGAGTTTTAGTTTTTGTGCGTGTGTGTGTGTTTGTTTTTGTGTGCGTTTTTGTCTTTGTGTGTGTGTGTTTTTGTTTTTGTGCGTGTTTTTATTTTTGTGTCTGTGTGTGTTTGTTTTTGTGTGTGTTTCTGTTTTTGTGTGTGTGTGTGTGTGTTTTTGTTTGTGTGTGTGTGTGTTTGTTCTTGTGTGTGTTTTTGTTTTTGTGTGTGTGTGTGTGTTTGTTTTCGTGTGTGTTTTTGTTTGTGTGTGTGTGCGTGTGTGTTTTTGTTTTTGTGTGTGTTTTTATTTTTGTGTCTGTGTGTGTGTTTGTTTTTGTGTGTGTTTTTGTTTTTGTGTGTCTGTGTTTGTTTTTGTGTGTGTTTTTGTTTTTGTGTGTGTGTGTGGGTATGTGTTTTTGTTTTTGTGTGTGTGTGTGTTTGTTTTTGTGTGTGTGTGTGTTTGTTTTTGTGTGTGTTTTTGTTTTTGTGTGTCTGTGTGTGTCTTTGTGTGTTTTTTTGTTTTTGTGAGTGTGTGTGCTTTTGTTTTTGTGTGTGTGTGTGTGTTTTTGTTTGTGTGTGTGTGTTTGTTCTTGTGTGTGTTTTTATTTTTGTGGGTGTGTGTGTGTTTGTTTTTGTGTGTTTTTTTGTTTGTTTGTGTGTGCGTGTGTGTGTTTTTGTGTGTTTTTATTTTTGTGTCTGTGTGTGGGTTTGTTTTTGTGTGTGTTTTTGTATTTGTGTGTGTGTGTTTGTTTTTGTGTGTGTTTTTGTTTTTGTGTGTGTGTGTGTGTTTTTGTTTGTGTGTGTGTGTGTTTGTTCTTGTGTGTGTGTGCATGTGTGTGTTTTTGTTTTTGTGTGTGTGTTTGTTTTTGTGTGTGTTTTTGTTTTTGTGTGTCTGTGTGCGTGTCTTTGTGTGTGTTTTTGTTTTTGTGTGTGTTTTTGTTTTGTGTATGTTTTTGTTTTTGTGTGTGTGTGTGTTTATGTGTGTGTGCTTTTGTTTGTGTGTGTGTGTGTGCGTGTGTTTTTGTTGTTGTGTGTATGTTTGTTTTTATGTGTGTGTGTTTGTTTTTGTATGTGTTTTTGTTTTTGTGCGTGTGTGTGTGTTTGTTTTTGTGTGTGTTTTTGTCTTTGTGTGTGTGTGTTTGTTTTTGTGTGAGTTTTAGTTTTTGTGCGTGTGTGTCTGTTTGTTTTTGTGTGCGTTTTTGTCTTTGTGTGTGTGTGTGTTTTTGTTTTTGTGTGTGTTTTTATTTTTGTGTCTGTGTGTGTTTGTTTTTGTGTGTGTTTCTGTTTTTGTGTGTGTGTGTGTGTTTGTGTGCGTTTTTGTTTTTGTGTGTGTGTGTTTTTGTTTTTGTTTGTTTGTGTGTTTGTTTCTGTGTGTGTTTTTGTTTGTGTGTGTGTTTGTTTGTGTGCGTTTCTGTTTTTGTGTGTGTGTGTTCGTATTTTTGTTTTTGTGTGTGTGTGTATTTGTTTTTGTGTGTGTGTGTGTTTTTGTTTTTGTGTGTGTGTGTTTTTGATTTTGTGTGTGTTTTTGTTTGTGTGGGTGTGTGTTTTTTTTTGTGTGTGTTTTTGTTTGTGTGTGTGTGTTTGTTTTTGTGTGTGTGTGTTTGTGTGTGTGTTTTGTTTTGGTGTGTGTGTGCGTTTTTTAGTGTGTGTGTGCGTATGGTTGTTTTTGTTTTTGTGTGTGTTTTTGTTTTTGTGTGTATGTGTGTGTTTTTGTGTGTGTTTTTGTTATTTTGTGTGTGTTTTTTTTGTGTGTGTTTTTGTTTTCGTAAGTGTTTTTGTTTTCGTGTGTGTGTGTTTGTGTGCGTTTTTGTTTTTGTGCGTGTGTGTTTTTGTTTTTGTTTGTGTGTGTGTTTGTTTCTGTGTGTGTTTTTGTTTGTGTGTGTGTTTGTTTGTGTGCGTTTCTGTTTTTGTGTGTGTGTTCGTGTTTTTGTTTTTGTGTGTGTGTGTATTTGTTTTTGTGTGTGTGTGTGTTTTTGTTTTTGTGTGTGTGTGTTTTTGATTTTGTGTGTGTTTTTGTTTGTGTGGGTGTGTGTTTTTTTTTGTGTGTGTTTTTGTTTGTGTGTGTGTGTTTGTTTTTGTGTGTGTTTTTGTTTGAGTGTGTGTGTGTGTTTGTTTTTGTGTGTGTTTTTGTTTTTGTGTGTGTGTGTGTGTTTTTGTTTGTGTGTGTGTGTGTTTGTTCTTGTGTGTGTGTGCATGTGTGTGTTTTTGTTTTTGTGTGTGTGTTTGTTTTTGTGTGTGTTTTTGTTTTTGTGTGTCTGTGTGCGTGTCTTTGTGTGTGTTTTTGTTTTTGTGTGTGTTTTTGTTTTGTGTATGTTTTTGTTTTTGTGTGTGTGTGTGTTTATGTGTGTGTGCTTTTGTTTGTGTGTGTGTGTGTGCGTGTGTTTTTGTTGTTGTGTGTATGTTTGTTTTTATGTGTGTGTGTTTGTTTTTGTATGTGTTTTTGTTTTTGTGCGTGTGTGTGTGTTTGTTTTTGTGTGTGTTTTTGTCTTTGTGTGTGTGTGTTTGTTTTTGTGTGAGTTTTAGTTTTTGTGCGTGTGTGTGTGTTTGTTTTTGTGTGCGTTTTTGTCTTTGTGTGTGTGTGTGTTTTTGTTTTTGTGTGTGTTTTTATTTTTGTGTCTGTGTGTGTTTGTTTTTGTGTGTGTTTCTGTTTTTGTGTGTGTGTGTGTGTTTGTGTGCGTTTTTGTTTTTGTGTGTGTGTGTTTTTGTTTTTGTTTGTTTGTGTGTTTGTTTCTGTGTGTGTTTTTGTTTGTGTGTGTGTTTGTTTGTGTGCGTTTCTGTTTTTGTGTGTGTGTGTTCGTATTTTTGTTTTTGTGTGTGTGTGTATTTGTTTTTGTGTGTGTGTGTGTTTTTGTTTTTGTGTGTGTGTGTTTTTGATTTTGTGTGTGTTTTTGTTTGTGTGGGTGTGTGTTTTTTTTTGTGTGTGTTTTTGTTTGTGTGTGTGTGTTTGTTTTTGTGTGTGTGTGTTTGTGTGTGTGTTTTGTTTTGGTGTGTGTGTGCGTTTTTTAGTGTGTGCGTGCGTATGGTTGTTTTTGTTTTTGTGTGTGTTTTTGTTTTTGTGTGTATGTGTGTGTTTTTGTGTGTGTTTTTGTTATTTTGTGTGTGTTTTTTTTGTGTGTGTTTTTGTTTTCGTAAGTGTTTTTGTTTTCGTGTGTGTGTGTTTGTGTGCGTTTTTGTTTTTGTGCGTGTGTGTTTTTGTTTTTGTTTGTGTGTGTGTTTGTTTCTGTGTGTGTTTTTGTTTGTGTGTGTGTTTGTTTGTGTGCGTTTCTGTTTTTGTGTGTGTGTTCGTGTTTTTGTTTTTGTGTGTGTGTGTATTTGTTTTTGTGTGTGTGTGTGTTTTTGTTTTTGTGTGTGTGTGTTTTTGATTTTGTGTGTGTTTTTGTTTGTGTGGGTGTGTGTTTTTTTTTGTGTGTGTTTTTGTTTGTGTGTGTGTGTTTGTTTTTGTGTGTGTTTTTGTTTGAGTGTGTGTGTGTGTTTGTTTTTGTGTGTGTTTTTGTTTTTGTGTGTGTGTTTGTTTTTGTGTGTGTTTTTGTTTTGTGTGTGTGTGTTTGTGTGTGTGTGTGTTTTTGTTTTTGTGTGTATTTTTGATTTTGTGAGGGTGTGTGTTTGCTTTTGTTTTTTGAGTATGTGTGTTTTTGTTTTTATGTGTGTTTTTGTTTGTGTGTGTGTTTTTGTTTTCGTGTATATTTTGTTTTTGTGAGTGTGTGTGTTTGCTTTTGTTTTTTTTGTGTGTGTGTTTTTGATTTTGTGTGTGTTTTTGTTTGTGTGAGTGTGTGTGTTTGTGTGTGTGTGTTTTTGTGTATGTTTTTTTTTGAGTGTGTGTGTTTTTGTTTTTGTGTGTGTTTTTGTGTATGTTTTTGTTTTTTTGATTGTGTGTGTGTGCGTTTGTTTTTGTGTGTGTTTTTGTTTGTGTGTGTGTGTGTTCGTTTTTGTGTGTGTTTTTGTTTTTGTGTGTGTGTGTGTTTTTGTTTTTGTGTGTGCTTTTCTTTTTCTGTGTGTGTGTTTTTGTTTGTGTTTTTGGTTGTGTGTGTGTTTTTGTGTGTGTTTATCTTTTTGTGTGCGTTTTTCTTTTTGTGTGTGTGTTTTTGTTTTTGTGTGTATGTTTGTTTTTGTGTGTGTTTTTGTTTTTGTGTGTGTGTGTTTGTTTTTGTGTGTGTTTTTGTTTTTGTGTGTGTGTGGGTGTGTGTTTTAGTTTTTGTGTGTGTGTGTGTTTTTGTTTTTGTGTGTGTGTGTTTGTTTTTGTGTGTGTTTTTGTTTTTGTGTGTCTGTCTTTGTGTGTTTTTTTGTTTTTGTGTGTGTGTGTTTTTGTTTTTGTGTGTGTTTTTGTTTTTGTGTGTTTGTGTGTGTGTGCTTTTGTTTTTGTGTGTGTGTGTGTGTTTGTTTTTGTGTGTGTTTTTGTTTTTGTGTGTGTGTGTTTGAGTGCGTTTTTGTTTTTGAGTGTTTTTTGTTTTTGTGTGTGTGTGCGTGTGTGTTTTTGTTTTTGTTATTGTTTGTGTGTGTTTGTTTTTGTGCGTGTTTTTGTTTGTGTGTGTGTGTGTTTGTTTTTGTGTGTGTTTTTGTTTTTGTGTGTGTGTTTGTTTTTGTGTGTGTTATTGTTATTGTGTGTGTGTTTGTTTTTGTGTGTGTTTTGTTTTTGTGTGTGTGTCTGCGTTGTTTTGTTTTCGTGTGTGATTTTTTTTTGTTTGTGTGTGTTTTTGTTTTTGTGTGTGTGAGTGTTTGTTTTTGTGTGTGTGTGTGCCTTTGTGTGTTTTTTTGTTTTTGTGTGTGTGTGTGTTTTTGTGTGTGTGTGTGTATTTTTGTTTTTGTGTGTGTTTTTGTTTTTGTGTGTCTGTGTGTGTTTTTGTGTGTGTTTTTGTTTTTGTGTGTGTGTGTGTGTTTTTGTTTTTGTGTGTGTTTTTGTTTGAGTGTGCGTGTGTGTGTGTTTTTGTGTGTGTGTGTTTTGTTTTGGTATGTGTGTGCGTTTTTGTTTTTGTGTGTCTGTGTGTGTTTTTGTGTGTGTTTTTGTTTTTGTGTGTGTGTGTGTGTTTTTGTGTGTGTGTGTGTTTTTGTTTTTGTGTGTCTGTGTGTGTCTTTGTGTGTGTTTTTGTTTTTGTGTGTGTGTGTTTTTGCGTGTGTATTTGTTTGTGTGTGCGTGTGTGTGTGTTTTTGTGTGTGTGTGTTTGTGTATGTGTTTTGTTTTGGTATGTGTGTGCGTTTTTGTTTTTGTGTGAGTGTGTGTTTGTGTGTGTGTGCTTTTGTTTTTGTGTGTGTTTTTGCTTGTGTGTGTGTGTTTTTGTTTTTGTGTGTGTGTTTTTGTGCGTTTTTGTTTGTGTGTGTGTGTGTGATTTTGTTTTTGTGTGTGTTTTTGTTTTTTTCTGAGTGTGTTTTTGTTTTTGTGTGTATGTTTGTTTTTGTGTGTGTGTGTTTGTTTTTGTGTGTGATTTGTTTTTGTGCGTGTGTGTGTGTTTGTTTTTGTGTGTATTTTTGTTATTGTGTGTGTGTGTGTGTTTTTGTTTGTGTGTGTGTGTTTGTTCTTGTGTGTGTTTTTATTTTTGTGGGGGTGTGTGTGTTTGTTTTTGTGTGTTTTTTTGTTTTTTTGTGTGTGCGTGTGTGTGTTTTTGTGTGTTTTTATTTTTGTGTCTGTGTGTGGGTTTGTTTTTGTGTGTGTTTTTGTATTTGTGTGTGTGTGTTTGTTTTTGTGTGTGTTTTTGTTTTTGTGTGTGTGTGTGTGTTTTTGTTTGTGTGTGTGTGTGTTTGTTCTTGTTTGTGTGTGCATGTGTGTTTTTTTGTTTTTGTGTGTGTGTTTGTTTTTGTGTGTGTTTTTGTTTTTGTGTGTCTGTGTGCGTGTCTTTGTGTGTGTTTTTGTTTTTGTGTGTGTTTTTGTTTTGTGTATGTTTTTGTTTTTGTGTGTGTGTGTGTTTGTGTGTGTGTGCTTTTGTTTGTGTGTGTGTGTGCGTGTGTTTTTGTTGTTGTGTGTATGTTTGTTTTTATGTGTGTGTGTGTGTTTGTTTTTGTGTGAGTTTTAGTTTTTGTGCGTGTGTGTGTGTTTGTTTTTGTGTGCGTTTTTGTCTTTGTGTGTGTGTGTTTTTGTTTTTGTGCGTGTTTTTATTTTTGTGTCTGTGTGTGTTTGTTTTTGTGTGTGTTTCTGTTTTTGTGTGTGTGTGTGTGTGTTTTTGTTTGTGTGTGTGTGTGTTTGTTCTTGTGTGTGTTTTTGTTTTTGTGTGTGTGTGTGTGTTTGTTTTCGTGTGTGTTTTTGTTTGTGTGTGTGTGCGTGTGTGTTTTTGTTTTTGTGTGTGTTTTTATTTTTGTGTCTGTGTGTGTGTTTGTTTTTGTGTGTGTTTTTGTTTTTGTGTGTCTGTGTTTGTTTTTGTGTGTGTTTTTGTTTTTGTGTGTGTGTGTGGGTATGTGTTTTTGTTTTTGTGTGTGTGTGTGTTTGTTTTTGTGTGTGTGTGTGTTTGTTTTTGTGTGTGTTTTTGTTTTTGTGTGTCTGTGTGTGTCTTTGTGTGTTTTTTTGTTTTTGTGAGTGTGTGTGCTTTTGTTTTTGTGTGTGTGTGTGTGTTTTTGTTTGTGTGTGTGTGTTTGTTCTTGTGTGTGTTTTTATTTTTGTGGGTGTGTGTGTGTTTGTTTTTGTGTGTTTTTTTGTTTGTTTGTGTGTGCGTGTGTGTGTTTTTGTGTGTTTTTATTTTTGTGTCTGTGTGTGGGTTTGTTTTTGTGTGTGTTTTTGTATTTGTGTGTGTGTGTTTGTTTTTGTGTGTGTTTTTGTTTTTGTGTGTGTGTGTGTGTTTTTGTTTGTGTGTGTGTGTGTTTGTTCTTGTGTGTGTGTGCATGTGTGTGTTTTTGTTTTTGTGTGTGTGTTTGTTTTTGTGTGTGTTTTTGTTTTTGTGTGTCTGTGTGCGTGTCTTTGTGTGTGTTTTTGTTTTTGTGTGTGTTTTTGTTTTGTGTATGTTTTTGTTTTTGTGTGTGTGTGTGTTTATGTGTGTGTGCTTTTGTTTGTGTGTGTGTGTGTGCGTGTGTTTTTGTTGTTGTGTGTATGTTTGTTTTTATGTGTGTGTGTTTGTTTTTGTATGTGTTTTTGTTTTTGTGCGTGTGTGTGTGTTTGTTTTTGTGTGTGTTTTTGTCTTTGTGTGTGTGTGTTTGTTTTTGTGTGAGTTTTAGTTTTTGTGCGTGTGTGTCTGTTTGTTTTTGTGTGCGTTTTTGTCTTTGTGTGTGTGTGTGTTTTTGTTTTTGTGTGTGTTTTTATTTTTGTGTCTGTGTGTGTTTGTTTTTGTGTGTGTTTCTGTTTTTGTGTGTGTGTGTGTGTTTGTGTGCGTTTTTGTTTTTGTGTGTGTGTGTTTTTGTTTTTGTTTGTTTGTGTGTTTGTTTCTGTGTGTGTTTTTGTTTGTGTGTGTGTTTGTTTGTGTGCGTTTCTGTTTTTGTGTGTGTGTGTTCGTATTTTTGTTTTTGTGTGTGTGTGTATTTGTTTTTGTGTGTGTGTGTGTTTTTGTTTTTGTGTGTGTGTGTTTTTGATTTTGTGTGTGTTTTTGTTTGTGTGGGTGTGTGTTTTTTTTTGTGTGTGTTTTTGTTTGTGTGTGTGTGTTTGTTTTTGTGTGTGTGTGTTTGTGTGTGTGTTTTGTTTTGGTGTGTGTGTGCGTTTTTTAGTGTGTGTGTGCGTATGGTTGTTTTTGTTTTTGTGTGTGTTTTTGTTTTTGTGTGTATGTGTGTGTTTTTGTGTGTGTTTTTGTTATTTTGTGTGTGTTTTTTTTGTGTGTGTTTTTGTTTTCGTAAGTGTTTTTGTTTTCGTGTGTGTGTGTTTGTGTGCGTTTTTGTTTTTGTGCGTGTGTGTTTTTGTTTTTGTTTGTGTGTGTGTTTGTTTCTGTGTGTGTTTTTGTTTGTGTGTGTGTTTGTTTGTGTGCGTTTCTGTTTTTGTGTGTGTGTTCGTGTTTTTGTTTTTGTGTGTGTGTGTATTTGTTTTTGTGTGTGTGTGTGTTTTTGTTTTTGTGTGTGTGTGTTTTTGATTTTGTGTGTGTTTTTGTTTGTGTGGGTGTGTGTTTTTTTTTGTGTGTGTTTTTGTTTGTGTGTGTGTGTTTGTTTTTGTGTGTGTTTTTGTTTGAGTGTGTGTGTGTGTTTGTTTTTGTGTGTGTTTTTGTTTTTGTGTGTGTGTGTGTGTTTTTGTTTGTGTGTGTGTGTGTTTGTTCTTGTGTGTGTGTGCATGTGTGTGTTTTTGTTTTTGTGTGTGTGTTTGTTTTTGTGTGTGTTTTTGTTTTTGTGTGTCTGTGTGCGTGTCTTTGTGTGTGTTTTTGTTTTTGTGTGTGTTTTTGTTTTGTGTATGTTTTTGTTTTTGTGTGTGTGTGTGTTTATGTGTGTGTGCTTTTGTTTGTGTGTGTGTGTGTGCGTGTGTTTTTGTTGTTGTGTGTATGTTTGTTTTTATGTGTGTGTGTTTGTTTTTGTATGTGTTTTTGTTTTTGTGCGTGTGTGTGTGTTTGTTTTTGTGTGTGTTTTTGTCTTTGTGTGTGTGTGTTTGTTTTTGTGTGAGTTTTAGTTTTTGTGCGTGTGTGTGTGTTTGTTTTTGTGTGCGTTTTTGTCTTTGTGTGTGTGTGTGTTTTTGTTTTTGTGTGTGTTTTTATTTTTGTGTCTGTGTGTGTTTGTTTTTGTGTGTGTTTCTGTTTTTGTGTGTGTGTGTGTGTTTGTGTGCGTTTTTGTTTTTGTGTGTGTGTGTTTTTGTTTTTGTTTGTTTGTGTGTTTGTTTCTGTGTGTGTTTTTGTTTGTGTGTGTGTTTGTTTGTGTGCGTTTCTGTTTTTGTGTGTGTGTGTTCGTATTTTTGTTTTTGTGTGTGTGTGTATTTGTTTTTGTGTGTGTGTGTGTTTTTGTTTTTGTGTGTGTGTGTTTTTGATTTTGTGTGTGTTTTTGTTTGTGTGGGTGTGTGTTTTTTTTTGTGTGTGTTTTTGTTTGTGTGTGTGTGTTTGTTTTTGTGTGTGTGTGTTTGTGTGTGTGTTTTGTTTTGGTGTGTGTGTGCGTTTTTTAGTGTGTGCGTGCGTATGGTTGTTTTTGTTTTTGTGTGTGTTTTTGTTTTTGTGTGTATGTGTGTGTTTTTGTGTGTGTTTTTGTTATTTTGTGTGTGTTTTTTTTGTGTGTGTTTTTGTTTTCGTAAGTGTTTTTGTTTTCGTGTGTGTGTGTTTGTGTGCGTTTTTGTTTTTGTGCGTGTGTGTTTTTGTTTTTGTTTGTGTGTGTGTTTGTTTCTGTGTGTGTTTTTGTTTGTGTGTGTGTTTGTTTGTGTGCGTTTCTGTTTTTGTGTGTGTGTTCGTGTTTTTGTTTTTGTGTGTGTGTGTATTTGTTTTTGTGTGTGTGTGTGTTTTTGTTTTTGTGTGTGTGTGTTTTTGATTTTGTGTGTGTTTTTGTTTGTGTGGGTGTGTGTTTTTTTTTGTGTGTGTTTTTGTTTGTGTGTGTGTGTTTGTTTTTGTGTGTGTTTTTGTTTGAGTGTGTGTGTGTGTTTGTTTTTGTGTGTGTTTTTGTTTTTGTGTGTGTGTTTGTTTTTGTGTGTGTTTTTGTTTTGTGTGTGTGTGTTTGTGTGTGTGTGTGTTTTTGTTTTTGTGTGTATTTTTGATTTTGTGAGGGTGTGTGTTTGCTTTTGTTTTTTGAGTATGTGTGTTTTTGTTTTTATGTGTGTTTTTGTTTGTGTGTGTGTTTTTGTTTTCGTGTATATTTTGTTTTTGTGAGTGTGTGTGTTTGCTTTTGTTTTTTTTGTGTGTGTGTTTTTGATTTTGTGTGTGTTTTTGTTTGTGTGAGTGTGTGTGTTTGTGTGTGTGTGTTTTTGTGTATGTTTTTTTTTGAGTGTGTGTGTTTTTGTTTTTGTGTGTGTTTTTGTGTATGTTTTTGTTTTTTTGATTGTGTGTGTGTGCGTTTGTTTTTGTGTGTGTTTTTGTTTGTGTGTGTGTGTGTTCGTTTTTGTGTGTGTTTTTGTTTTTGTGTGTGTGTGTGTTTTTGTTTTTGTGTGTGCTTTTCTTTTTCTGTGTGTGTGTTTTTGTTTGTGTTTTTGGTTGTGTGTGTGTTTTTGTGTGTGTTTATCTTTTTGTGTGCGTTTTTCTTTTTGTGTGTGTGTTTTTGTTTTTGTGTGTATGTTTGTTTTTGTGTGTGTTTTAGTTTTTGTGCGTGTGTGTGTTTGTTTTTGTGTGCGTTTTTGTCTTTGTGTGTGTGTGTGTTTGTTTTTGTGTGTGTTTTTGTTTTGTGTGTGTGTGTGTGTTTTTGTTTGTGTGTGTGTGTGTTTGTTCTTGTGTGTGTTTTTGTTTGTGTGTGTGTGTGTGTGTTTGTTTTTGTGTGTGTTTTTGTTTGTGTGTGTGTGCGTGTGTGTGTTTTTGTTTTTGTGTGTGTTTTTATTTTTGTGCCTGTGTGTGTGTTTGTTTTTGTGTGTGTTTTTGTTTTTGTGTGTCTGTGTTGGTTTTGTGTGTGTTTTTGTTTTTGTGTGTGTGTGTGGGTGTGTGTTTTTGTTTTTGTGTGTGTGTGTGTTTTTGTTTTTGTGTGTGTGTGTGTTTGTTTTTGTGTGTGTTTTTGTTTTTGTGTGTCTGTGTGTGTCTTTGTGTGTTTTTTTGTTTTTGTGTGTGTGTGCTTTTGTTCTTGTGTGTGTTTTTATTTTTGTGTCTGTGTGTGTGTTTGTTTTTATGTGTGTTTTTGTTTTTGTGTGTGTGTGTTTGTTTTTGTGTGTGTTTTTGTTTTTGTGTGTGTGTGCGTGTGTGTGTGTTTTTTAATTGTGTGTGTGTGTGTTTGTTTTTGTGTGTGTTTTTGTTTTTGTGTGTCTGTGTGTGTCTTTGTGTGTTTTTTTGTTTTTGTGTGTGTGTGCTTTTGTTCTTGTGTGTGTTTTTATTTTTGTGTCTGTGTGAGTGTTTTTGTGTGTGTTTTTGTTTTTGTGTGTGTGTGTGTTTTTGTTTTTGTGTGTGTGTGTGTTTTTGTTTTTGTGTGTCTGTGTGTGTTTTTGTGTGTGTTTTTGTTTTTGTGTGTGTGTGTGTGTGTTTGTTTTTGTGTGTGTTTTTGTTTGAGTGTGCGTGTGTGTGTGTTTTTGTGTGTGTGTGTTTTGTTTTGGTATGTGTGTGCGTTTTTGTTTTTGTGTGTGTGTGTGTTTTTATTTTTGTGTGTCTGTGTGTGTCTTTGTGTGTGTTTTTGTTTTTGTGTGTGTGTGTTTTTGTTTTTGTGTGTGTTTTTGTTTGTGTGTGCGTGTGTGTGTGTTTTTGTGTGTGTGTGTTTGTGTGTGTGTTTTGTTTTGGTATGTGTGTGCGTTTTTGTTTTTGTGTGAGTGTGTGTTTGTGTGTGTGTGCTTTTGTTTTTGTGTGTGTTTTTGCTTGTGTGTGTGTGTTTTTGTTTTTGTGTGTGTGTTTTTGTGCGTTTTTGTTTGTGTGTGTGTGTGTGTTTTTGTTTTTGTGTGTGTTTTTGTTTTTTTCTGTGTGTGTTTTTGTTTTTGTGTGTATGTTTGTTTTTGTGTGTGTGTGTTTGTTTTTGTGTGTGATTTGTTTTTGTGCGTGTGTGTGTGTTTGTTTTTGTGTGTATTTTTGTTTTTGTGTGTGTGTGTGTTTTTGTTTGTGTGTGTGTGTTTGTTCTTGTGTGTGTTTTTATTTTTGTGGGTGTGTGTGTGTTTGTTTTTGTGTGTTTTTTTGTTTGTTTGTGTGTGCGTGTGTGTGTTTTTGTGTGTTTTTATTTTTGTGTCTGTGTGTGGGTTTGTTTTTGTGTGTGTTTTAGTATTTGTGTGTGTGTGTTTGTTTTTGTGTGTGTTTTTGTTTTTGTGTGTGTGTGTGTGTTTTTGTTTGTGTGTGTGTGTGTGTTTTTGTTTTTGTGTGTGTGTGTGTTTGTTTTTGTGTGTGTTTTTGTTTTTGTGTGTCTGTGTGTGTCTTTGTGTGTTTTTTTGTTTTTGTGTGTGTGTGCTTTTGTTCTTGTGTGTGTTTTTATTTTTGTGTCTGTGTGTGTGTTTGTTTTTGTGTGTGTTTTTGTTTTTGTGTATGTGTGGGTGGGTGTTTTTGTTTTTGTGTGTGTGTGTTTTTGTTTTTGTGTGTTTGTGTGTTTGTTTTTGTGTGTGTTTTTGTTTTTGTGTGTGTGTGTGTCTTTGTGTGCATTTTTGTTCTTGTGTGTGTGTGTGTTTTTTTTGTGTGTGTTTTTGCTTGTGTGTGTGTTTTTGTTTTTGTTTTTGTGTGTGTGTGTGTTTGTTTTTGTGTGTTTTTGTTTTTGTGTGAGTGTGTGTGTTTTTGTGTGTGTTTGTGTTTTTGTGTGTGTGTGTTTGTGTGCGTTTTTGATTTTGAGTGTGTTTTTGTTTTTGTGTGTGCGTGTGTGTTTTTGTTTTTGTTATTGTGTGTGTGGTGTTTGTTTTTGTGTGTGTTTTTGTTTGTGTGTGTGTGTGTTTGTTTTTGTCTGTGTTTTTGTTTTTGTGTGTGTGTGTTTGCTTTTGTGTGTTTTTTTGTTTTTGTGCGTGTGTTTCTGTCTGTGTTGTTTTGTTTTTGTGTGTGATTTTGTTTTTGTGTGTGTGTGCTTTTGTTTTTGTGTGTGTGTGTGTGTGTGTGAGTGTTTGATTTTGTGCGTGTTTTTGTTTTTGTGTGTCTGTGTGTTTTTGTTTTTGTGTATGTTTTTGTGTGTCTGTGTGTTTGTGTGTGTGCTTTTGTTTGTGTGTGTGTGTGTGTGTGTTTTTGTTTTTGTGTGTGTTTTTGTTTGTGTGTGCGTGTGTTTTTATGTGTGTGTGTTTGTGTGTGTGTTTTGTTTTTGTGTGAGTGTGTGTGTTTTTGTTTGTGTTTTTGTTTGTGTGTGTGTTTGTTTTAGTGTGTGTTTTTGTTTGTGTGCGTGTGTGTTTGTTTTTGTCTGTGTTTTTGTTTTTGTGTGTGTGTGTTTGTTTTTGTGTGTTTTTTTGTTTTTGTGTGTGTGTATGTGTCTGTGTTGTTTTGTTTTTGTGTGTTATTTTGTTTTTGTGTGTGTGTGTGTTTGTTTTTGTCTGTGTTTTTTGTTTTTGTGTGTGTGTGTTTGTTCATGTGTGTTGTTTTGTTTTTGTGTGTGATTTTGTTTTTGTGTGTGTGTGTTTTTGTTTCTGTGTGTGTGTGTGTGAATGTTTGATTTTGTGTGTGTTTCTGTTTTTGTGTGTGTGTGTGTTTTTGTTTTTGTATATGTTTTTGTTTGTGTGTGTGTGTGTGTTTGTGTGTGTGCTTTTGTTTGTGTGTGTGTGTGTGTTTTTTTGTTTTGTGTGTGTTTTTGTTTGTGTGTGCGTGTGTTTTTATGTGTGTGTGTTTGTGTGTGTGTTTTGTTTTGGTGTGTGTGTGCGTTTTTTAGTGTGTGTGTGCGTATGGTTGTTTTTGTTTTGTGTGTGTTTTTGTTTTTGTGTGTCTGTGTGTGTTTTTGTGTGTGTTTTTGTTTTTGTGTGTGTGTTTTTTTTTGTGTGTGTTTTTGTTTTCGTCAGTGTTTTTGTTTTCGTATGTGTGTGTTTGTGTGCGTTTTTGTTTTTGTGTGTGTGTGTTTTTGTTTTTGTTTGTGTGTGTGTTTGTTTCTGTGTGTGTTTTTGTTTGTGTGTGTGTTTGTTTGTGTGCGTTTCTGTTTTTGTGTGTGTGTGTTCGTGTTTTTGTTTTTGTGTGTGTGTTTTTTTGTTTTTGTGTGTGTGTGTTTTTGTTTTTGTTTGTTTGTGTGCTTGTTTCTGTGTGTGTTTTTGTTTGTGTGTGTGTTTGTTTGTGTGCGTTTCTGTTTTTGTGTGTGTGTGTTCGTATTTTTGTTTTTGTGTGTGTGTGTATTTGTTTTTGTGTGTGTGTGTGTTTTTGTTTTTGTGTGTGTGTTTTTGATTTTGTGTGTGTTTTTGTTTGTGTGGGTGTGTGTTTTTTTTGTGTGTGTTTTTGTTTGTGTGTGTGTGTTTGTTTTTGTGTGTGTGTGTTTGTGTGTGTGTTTTGTTTTGGTGTGTGTGTGCGTTTTTTAGTGTGTGTGTGCGTATGGTTGTTTTTGTTTTTGTGTGTGTTTTTGTGTGTCTGTGTGTGTTTTTGTGTGTGTTTTTGTTTTTTGTGTGTGTTTTTGTTTTCGTAAGTGTTTTTGTTTTCGTGTGTGTGTGTTTGTGTGCGTTTTTGTTTTTGTGCGTGTGTGTTTTTGTTTTTGTTTTTGTGTGTGTGTTTGTTTCTGTGTGTGTTTTTGTTTGTGTATGTGTTTGTTTGTGTGCGTTTCTGTTTTTGTGTGTGTGTGTTCGTGTTTTTGTTTTTGTGTGTGTGTTTTTTTGTTTTTGTGTGTGTGTGTTTTTGTTTTTGTTTGTGTGTGTGTTTGTTTCTGTGTGTGTTTTTGTTTGTGTGTGTGTTTGTTTGTGTGCGTTTCTGTTTTTGTGTGTGTGTTCGTGTTTTTGTTTTTGTGTGTGTGTGTATTTTTTTTTGTGTGTGTGTGTGTTTTTGTTTTTGTGTGTGTGTGTTTTTGATTTTGTGTGTGTTTTTGTTTGTGTGGGTGTGTGTTTTTTTTTGTGTGTGTTTTTGTTTGTGTGTGTGTGTTTGTTTTTGTGTGTGTTTTTGTTTTTGTGTGTGTGTGTTTGTGTGTGTGTGTGTTTTTGTTTTTGTGTGTGTTTTTGTTTTTGTGTGTGTGTTTGTTTTTGTGTGTGTTTTTGTTTTTGTGTGTGTGTGTTTGTGTGTGTGTGTGTTTTTGTTTTTGTGTGTATTTTTGATTTTGTGAGGGTGTGTGTTTGCTTTTGTTTTTTGAGTATGTGTGTTTTTGTTTTTATGTGTGTTTTTGTTTGTGTGTGTATTTTTGTTTTCGTGTATATTTTTGTTTTTGTGAGTGTGTGTGTTTGCTTTTGTTTTTTTTGTGTGTGTGTTTTTGATTTTGTGTGTGTTTTTGTTTGTGTGAGTGTGTGTGTTTGTGTGTGTGTTTTTGTGTATGTTTTTTTTTGAGTGTGTGTGTTTTTGTTTTTGTGTGTGTTTTTGTGTATGTTTTTGTTTTTTTGATTGTGTGTGTGTGCGTTTGTTTTTGTGTGTGTTTTTGTTTGTGTGTGTGTTCGTTTTTGTGTGTGTTTTTGTTTTTGTGTGTGTGTGTTTTTGTTTTTGTGTGTGTTTTAGTTTGTGTGTGTGTGTGTATTTTTGTTTCTGTGTGTGTTTTTGTTTGTGTGTGTGTGTGTGTTTTTGTTTTTGTGTATGTTTTTGTTTTTGTGTGTGTTTTTGTCTTTGTGTGTGTTTTTGTGTTTGTGTGTGTGTTTTTGTGCGTGGGTGTGTTTGTTTTTGTGTGTGTTTTGTCTTTGTGTGTGTTTTTGTTTTTGTGTGTGTGTGTTTCTGTGTGTGTGCTTTTGTTTTTGTGTGTAATTTTGTTTGTGTGTGTGTGTGTTTTTGTTTTTGTGTGTGTTTTTGTTTGTGTGTGTGTGTGTTCGTTTTTGTGTGTGTTTTTGTTTTTGTGTGTGTGTGTGTTTTTGTTTTTGTGTGTGTTTTTGTTTGTCTGTGTGTGTGTTTTTGTTTGTGTTTTTGGTTGTGTGTGTGTTTTTGTGTGTGTTTATCTTTTTGTGTGCGTTTTTCTTTTTGTGTGTGTGTTTTTGTTTTTGTGTGTATGTTTGTTTTTGTGTGTGTTTTAGTTTTTGTGCGTGTGTGTGTGTTTGTTTTTGTGTGCGTTTTTGTCTGTGTGTGTGTGTGTTTTTGTTTTTGTGTGTGTTTTTGTTTTGTGTGTGTGTGTGTGTTTTTGTTTGTGTGTGTGTGTGTTTGTTCTTGTGTGTGTTTTTGTTTTTGTGTGTGTGTTTGTTTTTGTGTGTGTTTTTGTTTGTGTGTGTGTGCGTGTGTGTGTTTTTGTTTTTGTGTGTGTTTTTATTTTTGTGCCTGTGTGTGTTTGTTTTTGTGTGTGTTTTTGTTTTTGTGTGTCTGTGTTGGTTTTGTGTGTGTTTTTGTTTTTGTGTGTGTGTGTGGGTGTGTGTTTTTGTTTTTGTGTGTGTGTGTGTTTTTGTTTTTGTGTGTGTGTGTGTTTGTTTTTGTGTGTATTTTTGTTTTTGTGTGTCTGTGTGTGTCTTTGTGTGTTTTTTTGTTTTTGTGTGTGTGTGCTTTTGTTCTTGTGTGTGTTTTTATTTTTGTGTGTCTGTGTTGGTTTTGTGTGTGTTTTTGTTTTTGTGTGTGTGTGTGGGTGTGTGTTTTTGTTTTTGTGTGTGTGTGTGTTTTTGTTTTTGTGTGTGTGTGTGTTTGTTTTTGTGTGTGTTTTTTTTTGTGTGTCTGTGTGTGTCTTTGTGTGTGTGTTTGTTTTTGTGTGTGTTTTTGTTTTTGTGTGTGTGTGTTTGTTTTTGTGTGTGTTTTTGTTTTTGTGTGTGTGTGCGTGTGTGTGTTTTTTTTTAATTGTGTGTGTGTTTGTTTTTGTGTGCATTTTTGTTTGTGTGTGTGTGTTTGTTTTTGTGTGTGTTTTTGTTTTTGTGTGTGTGTGTTTGTTTTTGTGTGTGTTTTTGTTTTTGTGTGTGTGTGTGTGTATGTTTTTGTGTGTGTGTGAGTGTTTGTTTTTATTGTGTTTTTGTTTTTGTGTGTCTTTGTGTGCTTTTTTGTTTTTGTGTGTGTGTGTGTTTTTGTTTTTGTGTATGTTTTTGTTTTTGTGTGTGTGTGTGTTTCTGTGTGTGTGCTTTTGTTTGTGTGTGTGTGTTTTTGTTTGTGTGTGTGTGTTTGTTTTTGTGTGTGTGTGTGTTTTTGTGTGTGCGTGTTTGTGTGTGTGTTTTGTTTTTGTGTGTGTGTGCGTTTTTGTTTTTGTGTGTGTGTGTTTGTTTTTGTGTGTGTTTTTGTTTTTGTGTGTGTGTGTTTTTGTTTTTTGTGTGTGTTTTTGTTTGTGTGTGTGTGTGTTTGTTTTTGTGTGTGTTTTTGTTTGTGTGTGTGTGTTTCTTTGTTTTCGTTTTTGTTTTTGTGTGTGTGTGTGTGTTTTTGTTTTTGTGTGTGTGTGTTTTTGTTTTTGTGTGTGTGTGTGTGTGTGTTTTTGTTTTTGTGTATGTTTTTGTTTTTGTGTGTGTGTGTGTTTCTGTGTGTGTGCTTTTGTTTGTGTGTGTGTGTTTTTGTTTGTGTGTGTGTGTTTGTTTTTGTGTGTGTGTGTGTTTTTGTGTGTGCGTGTTTGTGTGTGTGTTTTGTTTTTGTGTGTGTGTGCGTTTTTGTTTTTGTGTGTGTGTGTTTGTTTTTGTGTGTGTTTTTGTTTTTGTGTGTGTGTGTGTTTTTGTTTTTTGTGTGTGATTTTGTTTGTGTGTGTGTGTGTTTGTTTTTGTGTGTGTTTTTGTTTGTGTGTGTTTCTTTGTTTTCGTTTTTGTTTTTGTGTGTGTGTGTGTGTGTTTTTGTTTTTGTGTGTGTGTGTTTTTGTTTTTGTGTGTGTGTGTGTTTTTGTTTTTGTGTGTGTGTGTGTTTTTGTTTTTGTGTGTGTTTTTCTTTGTGTGTGTGTGTGTGTTTTTTTGTTTTTGTGTGTGTGTGTGTGAGTGTTTGTTTTTGTGTGTGTTTTTGTTTTTGTGTGTCTGTGTGTGTGTCTTTGTGTTTTTTTTTTTGTTTTTGTGTATGTGTGTGTTTTTGATTTTGTGCATGTTTTTGTTTTTGTGTGTGTGTGTGTTTGTGTGTGTGTGCTTTTGTTTGTGTGTGTGTGTTTTTGATTTTGTGTGTGTTTTTGTTTGTGTGTGCGTGTGTTTTTTTGTGTGTGTGTTTGTGTGTGTGTTTTGTTTTTGCGGGTGTGTGCGTTTTTGTTTTTGTGTGTGTGTGTGTTTTTGTTTTTGTGCGTGTTTTTGTTTTTGTGTGTCTCTGTGTGTTTTTGTGTGTGTTTTTGTTATTGTGTGTGTGTGTGTGTTTTTGTTTTTGTGTGTGTTTTTTTATTCGCGTGTGTGTGTTTGTGTGCTTTTGTTTTTGTGTGTGTTTTTGTTTTTGTGTGTGTTTGTGTGCATTTTTGTTTGTGTGTGTGTGTGTTTTTGTTTTTGTGTGTATGTTTGTTTTTGTGTGTGTGTGGGTTTTTTTGTGTGTCTTTTTGTTTTTGTGCGTGTTTGTGTGTGTGTTTTTGTGTGTGTTTTTGTCTTTGTGCGTGTGTGTGTTTGTTTTTGTGTGTGTTTTTGTTTTTGTGTGTTTGTGTTTTTGTTTGTGTGTGTGTTTGTTCTTGTGTGTGTTTTTTTCTTTGTGGGTGTGTGTGTGTGTTTGTTTTGTGTGTGTTTTTGTTTGTGTGTGTGTGCGTGTGTGTGTTTTTGTTTTTGTGTGTGTTTTTATTTTTGTGTCTGTGTGTGTGTTTGTTTTTGTGTGTGTTTTTGTTTTTGTGTGTGTGTGTTTGTTTTTGTGTGTGTTTTTGTTTTTGTGTGTGTGTGGGTGTGTGTTTTAGTTTTTGTGTGTGTGTGCTTTTGTTTTTGTGTGTGTTTTTGCTTGTGTGTGTGTGT
Source organism: Scyliorhinus torazame (assembly GCF_047496885.1). NCBI lineage: Eukaryota > Metazoa > Chordata > Chondrichthyes > Carcharhiniformes > Scyliorhinidae > Scyliorhinus > Scyliorhinus torazame. The sequence continues at coordinate 143,405 of NW_027307873.1, read as the reverse complement.
TTTTGTTTTTGTGTGTGTGTGTTTTTTTATGTGTGTTTTTGTTTGTGTGTGTGTTTGTTTTTGAGTGTGTTTTTGTTTTTGTGTGTCTGTGTGTGTCTTTGTGTGTTTTTTTGTTTTTGTGTGTGTGTGTGCTTTTGTTTTTGTGTGTGTTTTTATTTTTGTGTCTGTGTGAGTGTTTGTTTTTGTGTGTGTTTTTGTTTTTGTGTGTGTGTGTTTGTTTTTGTGTGTGTTTTTGTTTTTGTGTGTGTGTGCGTGTGTGTGTTTTTGTTTTTGTTATTGTGTGTGTGTGTGTTTGTTTTTGTGTGCATTTTTGTTTGTGTGTGTGTGTTTGTTTTTGTGTGTGTTTTTGTTTTTGTGTGTGTGTGTTTGTTTTTGTGTGTGTTTTTGTTTTTGTGTGTGTGTTTGTGTCTGTGTTGTTTTGTTTTTGTGTGTGATTTTGTTTTTGTGTGTGTGTGTGTTTTTGTTTTTGTGTGTGTGTGTGTGAGTGTTTGTTTTTATTGTGTTTTTGATTTTGTGTGTCTTTTTGTGTTTGTGTGTGTGTGTTTTGTGTATGTTTTTGTTTGTGTGTGTGTGTGTTTGTGTGTGTGTGCTTTTGTTTGTGTGTGTGTGTTTTTGTTTGTGTGTGTGTGTTTGGTTTTGTGTGTGTGTGTTTTTGTGTGTGCGTGTGGGTGTGTGTTTTTGTTTTTGTGTGTGTGTGTTTTTGTTTTTGTGTGTGTGTGTGTTTGTTTTTGTGTGTGTTTTTGTTTTTGTGTGTCTGTGTGTGTGTCTTTGTGTGTTTTTTTGTTTTTGTGCGTGTGTGTGTTTTTGTTTTTGTGTGTGTTTTTGTTTTTGTGCGTGTGTGTATTTTTGTTTGTGTGTGTGTTTGTTTTTGTGTGCGTTTTTGTTTTTGAGTGTGTTTTTGTTTTTGTGTGTGTGTGCGTGTGTGTGTTTTTGGTTTTGTTATTGTGTGTGTGTTTTTGTTTGTGTGTGTGTGTGTGTGAGTGTTTTTTTTGGTGTGTTTTTGTTTTTGTGTGTCTGTGTGTGTGTCCTTGTGTGTTTTTTTGTTTTTGTGTGTGTGTGTGTTTTTGTTTTTGTGTATGTTTTTGTTTTTGTGTGTATGTGTGTTTGTGTGTGTGTGCTTTTGTGTGTGTGTTTTTGTTTTTGTGTGTGTGTGCGTTTTTGTTTTTGTGTGTGTGTGTTCTTGTTTTTATGTGTGTTTATGTTTTTGTGTGTCTGTGTGTGTTTTTGTGTGTGTTTTTATTTTTGTGTGTGTGTGTGTTTTTGTTTTTGTGTGTGTTTTTGTTTTCGTGAGTGTGTGTTTGTGTGCTTTTGTTTTTGTGTGTGTTTTAGTTTTGTGTGTGTTTCTGTGCGTTTTTGTTTGTGTGTGTGTTTTTGTTTGTGTGTGCGTGTGTGTGTGTTTGTGTGTGTGTGTGTTTGTGTGTGTGTTTTTGTTTTTGTGTGTGTGTGCGTTTTTGTTTTTGTGTGTGTGTGTTCTTGTTTTTATGTGTGTTTATGTTTTTGTGTGTCTGTGTGTGTTTTTGTGTGTGTTTTTATTTTTGTGTGTGTGTGTGTGTTTTTGTTTTTGTGTGTGTTTTTGTTTTCGTGTGTGTGTTTTTGTGTGTGTTTTTGTTTTTGTGTGTGTTTTTGTTTTTGTGTGTGTGTGTGTTTTTGTTTGTGTGTGGGTGTGTCTTTGTTCTTGTGTGTGTTTTTGTTTGTGTGTGTGTGTGTTTGTTTTTGTGTGTGTTTTTGTTTGTGTGTGTGCGTGTGTGTGTTTTTGTTTTTCTGTGTGTTTTTATTTTTCTGTCTATGTGTGTTTTTGATTTTGTGTGTGTGTGTTTGTTTTTGTGTGTGTTTTTGTTTTTGTGTGTGTGTGTGTGTGGGTGTGTGTTTTTGTTTTTGTGTGTGTGTGTGTGTTTTTCTTTTTGTGTGTGTGTGTTTTTGTTTTTGTTTGTATGTTTGTTTTTGTGTGTGTGTGTTTGTTTTTGTGTGTGTTTTTGTTTGTGCGTGTGTGTGTTTTTGTTTTTGTGTGTGTTTTTATTTTTGTGTCTGTGTGGGTGTTTGTTTTTGTGTGTGTGTTTGTGTTTGTGTGTGTGTGCTTGTTTTTGTGTGTGTTTTTGTTTTTGTGTGTGTGTGTTTTTGTTTTTGTGTGTGTGTGTGTGTGAGTGTTTGTTTTGTGTGTGTTTTTGTTTTTGTGTGTCTGTGTGTGTGTCTTTGTGTATTTTTTTGTTTTTGTGTGTATGTGTGTTTTTGTTTCTGTGTATGTTTTTGTTTTTGTGTGTGTGTGTGCTTTTGTTTGTGTGTGTGTGTGCGTGTGTGTTTTTGTTTTTGTGTGTGTTTTTGTTTGTGTGTGCGTGTGTGTGTGTATTTGTGTGTGTGTGTTTGTGTGTGTGTTTTGCTTTTCTGTGTGTGTGCGTTTTTGTTTTTGTGTGTGTGTGTGTTTTTGTTTTTGTGTGTGTTTTTGTTGTTGTGTGTCTGTGTGTGTTTTTGTTTTTGTGTGTGTGTGTGTGTTTTTGTTTTTGTGTGTGTTTTTGTTTTCGTGTGTGTGTGTTTGTGTGCTTTTGTTTTGGTGTGTGTTTTTGTGTTTGTGTGCGTTTTTGTTTGTGTGTGTGTGTGTGTTTTTGTGTGTGTTTTTGTTTTTTGTGTGTTTTTGTTTTGTGTGTGTGTGTTTTTGTTTTTGTGTGTATGTTTGTTTTTGTGTGTGTGTCTTTGTTTTTGTGTGTGTTTTAGTTTGTGTGTGTGTGTGCTTTTGTTTTTGTGTGTGTTTTTGCTTGTGTGTGTGTGTTTTTGTTTTTGTGTGTGTGTGTTTTTTTATGTGTGTTTTTGTTTGTGTGCGTGTTTGTTTTTGTGTGTGTTTTTGTTTTTGTGTGTGTGTGTTTGAGTGCGTTTTTGTTTTTGAGTGTGTTTTTGTTTTTGTGAGTCTGTGTGTGTCTTTGTGTGTTTTTTTGTTTTTGTGTGTGTGTGTGCTTTTGTTTTTGTGTGTGTTTTTATTTTTGTGTCTGTGTGAGTGTTTGTTTTTGTGTGTGTTTTTGTTTTTGTGTGTGTGTGTTTGTTTTTGTGTGTGTTTTTGTTTTTGTGTGTGTGTGCGTGTGTGTGTTTTTGTTTTTGTTATTGTGTGTGTGTGTGTGTTTGTTTTTGTGTGCATTTTTGTTTGTGTGTGTGTGTTTGTTTTTGTGTGTGTTTTTGTTTTTGTGTGTGTGTGTTTGTTTTTGTGTGTGTGTTTGTGTCTGTGTTGTTTTATTTTTGTGTGTGATTTTGTTTTTGTGTGTGTGTGTGTTTTTGTTTTTGTGTGTGTGTGTGTGAGTGTTTGTTTTTATTGTGTTTTTGTTTTTGTGTGTCTTTTTGTGTTTGTGTGTGTGTGTGTTTTGTGTATGTTTTTGTTTGTGTGTGTGTGTGTTTGTGTGTGTGTGTTTTGTTTGTGTGTGTGTGTTTTTGTTTGTGTGTGTGTGTTTGGTTTTGTGTGTGTGTGTTTTTGTGTGTGCGTGTGGGTGGGTGTTTTTGTTTTTGTGTGTGTGTGTTTTTGTTTTTGTGTGTGTGTGTGTTTGTTTTTGTGTGTGTTTTTGTTTTAGTGTGTCTGTGTGTGTGTCTTTGTGTGTTTTTTTGTTTTTGTGCGTGTGTGTGTTTTTGTTTTTGTGTGTGTTTTTGTTTTTGTGTGTGTGTGTTTGTGTGTGTGTGCTTTTGTTTTTGTGTGTGTTTTTGCTTGTGTGTGTGTGTTTTTGTTTTTGTTTGTGTGTGTGTGTTTGTTTTTGTGTGTGTTTTTGTTTTTGTGTGTGTGTGTGTGTGTTTTTGTGTGTATTTTTGTTTGTGTGTGTGTTTGTTTTTGTGTGCGTTTTTGTTTTTGAGTGTGTTTTTGTTTTTGTGTGTGTGTGTTTGTTTTTGTGTGTGTTTTTGTTTTTGTGTGTGTGTGTGGGTGTGTGTTTTTGTTTTTGTGTGTGTGTGTGTGTTTTTCTTATTGTGTGTGTGTGTTTTTGTTTTTGTTTGTATGTTTGTTTTTGTGTGTGTGTGTTTGTTTTTGTGTGCGTTTTTGTTTTTGAGTGTGTTTTTGTTTTTGTGTGTGTGTGTTTGTTTTTGTGTGTGTTTTTATTTTTGTGTCTGTGTGGGTGTTTGTTTTTGTGTGTGTGTTTGTGTTTGTGTGTGTGTGTTTGTTTTGAGTGTGTTTTTGTTTTTGTGTGTGTGTGTTTTTGTTTTTGTGTGTGTGTGTGTGAGTGTTTGTTTTGTGTGTGTTTTTGTTTTTGTGTGTCTGTGTGTGTGTCTTTGTGTGTTTTTTTGTTTTTGTGTGTATGTGTGTTTTTGTTTCTGTGTATGTTTTTGTTTGTGTGTGTGCTTTTGTTTTTGTGTGTGTTTTTGCTTGTGTGTGTGTGTTTTTGTTTTTGTTTGTGTGTGTGTGTTTGTTTTTGTGTGTGTTTTTGTTTTAGTGTGTCTGTGTGTGTGTCTTTGTGTGTTTTTTTGTTTTTGTGCGTGTGTGTGTTTTTGTTTTTGTGTGTGTTTTTGTTTTTGTGTGTGTGTGTTTGTGTGTGTGTGCTTTTGTTTTTGTGTGTGTTTTTGCTTGTGTGTGTGTGTTTTTGTTTTTGTTTGTGTGTGTGTGTTTGTTTTTGTGTGTGTTTTTGTTTTTGTGTGTGTGTGTGTGTGTTTTTGTGTGTATTTTTGTTTGTGTGTGTGTTTGTTTTTGTGTGCGTTTTTGTTTTTGAGTGTGTTTTTGTTTTTGTGTGTGTGTGTTTGTTTTTGTGTGTGTTTTTGTTTTTGTGTGTGTGTGTGGGTGTGTGTTTTTGTTTTTGTGTGTGTGTGTGTGTTTTTCTTATTGTGTGTGTGTGTTTTTGTTTTTGTTTGTATGTTTGTTTTTGTGTGTGTGTGTTTGTTTTTGTGTGTGTTTTTGTTTGTGCGTGTGTGTGTTTTTGTTTTTGTGTGTGTTTTTATTTTTGTGTCTGTGTGGGTGTTTGTTTTTGTGTGTGTGTTTGTGTTTGTGTGTGTGTGTTTGTTTTGAGTGTGTTTTTGTTTTTGTGTGTGTGTGTTTTTGTTTTTGTGTGTGTGTGTGTGAGTGTTTGTTTTGTGTGTGTTTTTGTTTTTGTGTGTCTGTGTGTGTGTCTTTGTGTGTTTTTTTGTTTTTGTGTGTATGTGTGTTTTTGTTTCTGTGTATGTTTTTGTTTGTGTGTGTGCTTTTGTTTTTGTGTGTGTGTGCGTGTGTGTTTTTGTTTTTGTGTGTGTTTTTGTTTGTCTGTGCGTGTGTGTGTGTATTTGTGTGTGTGTGTTTGTGTGTGTGTTTTGCTTTTCTGTGTGTGTGCGTTTTTGTTTTTGTGTGTGTGTGTGTTTTTGTTTTTGTGTGTGTTTTTGTTGTTGTGTGTCTGTGTGTGTTTTTGTTTTTGTGTGTGTGTGTGTGTTTTTGTTTTTGTGTGTGTTTTTGTTTTCGTGTGTGTGTGTTTGTGTGCTTTTGTTTTGGTGTGTGTTTTTGTGTTTGTGTGCGTTTTTGTTTGTGTGTGTGTGTGTGTTTTTGTTTTTTGTGTGTTTTTGTTTTTGTGTGTGTGTGTTTTTGTTTTTGCGTGTATGTTTGTTATTGTGTGTGTGTCTTTGTTTTTGTGTGTGTTTTTGTTTTTGTGCGTGTGTGTGTGTTTGTTTTTTCGTGTGTTTTTGTCTTTGTGTGTGAGCTTTTTTTTTTGTGTGTGTGTGTATGTGTTTGTTCTTGTGTGTGTTTTTGTTTTTTTGTGTGTGTGCGTTTGTTTTTGTGTGTGTTTTTGTTTGTGTTTTTTTGTTTGTGTGTGTGTTTTGGTTTTTGTGTGTGTTTTTATTTTTCTGTCTGTGTGTGTTTGTTTTTGTGTGTGTTTTTGTTTTTGTGTGTGTGTGTTTATTTTTGTGTGTGTTTTTGTTTGTGTGTGTGTGTGGGTGTGTGTTTTTGTTTTTGTGTGTGTGTGTGTTTTTGTTTTTGTGTGTGTGTGTTTGTTTTTGTGTGTGTTTTTGTTTTTGTGTGTCTTTGTGTGTTTTTTTGTTTTTGTGTGTGTTTTTGTTTTTGCGTGTGTGTGTGTTTGTGTGTGTGTGCTTTTGTTTTTGTGTGTGTTTTTGCTTGTGTGTGTGTGTTTTTGTTTTTGTGTGTGTGTTTGTGTGCGCTTTTGTTTTTGTGTGTGTGTGTGTTTTTGTGTGTGTTTTTGTTTTTGTGTGTGTTTTTGTTTTTTTCTGTGTGTGTTTTTGTTTTTGTGTGTATGTTTGTTTTTGTGTGTGTGTGTTTGTTTTTGTCTGTGTTTTTGTTTTTGTGCGTGTGTGTGTGTTGGTTTTGTGTGTGTTTTTGTCTTTGTGTGTGTGTGTTTGTTTTTGTGTGTGTTTTTGTTTTTGTGTGTGTGTGTGTGTTTTTGTTTGTGTGTGTGTGTTTGTTCTTGTGTGTGTTTTTGTTTTTGTGGGTATGTGTGTGTTTGTTTTTGTGTGTGTGTGCGTGTGTGTGTTTTTGTTTTTGTGTGTGGTTTTATTTTTGTGTCTGTGTGTGTGTTTGTTTTTGTGTGTGTTTTTGTATTTGTGTGTGTGTGTTTGTTTTTGTGTGTGTTTTTGTTTTTGTGTGTGTGTGTGTGTTTTTGTTTGTGTGTGTATTTGTTCTTGTGTGTGTTTTTGTTTTTGTGGGTGTGTGTGTGTGTGTGTTTGTTTTTGTGTGTGTTTTTGTTTGTGTGTGTGTGCGTGTGTGTTTTTGTTTTTGAGTGTGTTTTTATTTTTGTGCCTGTGTGGGTGTTTGTTTTTGTTTGTGTTTTTGTTTTTGTGTGTGTGTGTTTGTTTTTGTGTGTGTTTTTGTTTTTGTGTGTGTGTGTTTTTGTTTTTGTGTGTGTGTGAGTGATTGTTTTTGTGTTTTTTTGTTTTTGTGTGTCTGTGTGTCTTTGTGTGTGTTTTTGTTTTTGTGTATGTTTTTTTTTGAGTGTGTGTGTTTTTGTTTTTGTGTGTGTTTTTGTGTATGTTTTTGTTTTTTTGATTGTGTGTGTGAGCGTTTGTTTTTGTGTGTGTTTTTGTTTGTGTGTGTGTTCGTTTTTGTGTGTGTTTTTGTTTTTGTGTGTGTGTGTGTTTTTGTTTTTGTGTGTGTTTTTGTTTGTGTGTGTGTGTGTATTTTTGTTTCTGTGTGTGTTTTTGTTTGTGTGTGTGTGTGTGTTTTTGTTTTTGTGTATGTTTTTGTTTTTGTGTGTGTTTTTGTCTTTGTGTGTGTTTTTGTGTTTGTGTGTGTGTTTTTGTGCGTGGGTGTGTTTGTTTTTGTGTGTGTTTTGTCTTTGTGTGTGTTTTTGTTTTTGTGTGTGTGTGTTTCTGTGTGTGTGCTTTTGTTTTTGTGTGTAATTTTGTTTGTGTGTGTGTGTGTTTTTGTTTTTGTGTGTGTTTTTGTTTGTGTGTGTGTGTGTTCGTTTTTGTGTGTGTTTATGTTTTTGTGTGTGTGTGTGTTTGTTTTTGTGTGTGTTTTTGTTTGTCTGTGTGTGTGTTTCTGTTTGTGTTCTTGGTTGTGTGTGTGTTTTTGTGTGTGTTTATCTTTTTGTGTGCGTTTTTCTTTTTGTGTGTGTGTTTTTGTTTTTGTGTGTATGTTTGTTTTTGTGTGTGTTTTAGTTTTTGTGCGTGTGTGTGTGTTTGTTTTTGTGTGCGTTTTTGTCTTTGTGTGTGTGTGTGTTTGTTTTTGTGTGTGTTTTTGTTTTGTGTGTGTGTGTGTTGTTGTTTGTGTGTGTGTGTGTTTGTTCTTGTGTGTGTTTTTGTTTTTGTGTGTGTGCGTGTGTGTGTTTTTGTTTTTGTGTGTGTTTTTATTTTTGTGCCTGTGTGTGTGTTTGTTTTTGTGTGTGTTTTTGTTTTTGTGTGTCTGTGTTGGTTTTGTGTGTGTTTTTGTTTTTGTGTGTGTGTGTGGGTGTATGTTTTTGTGTGTGTGTGAGTGTTTGTTTTTATTGTGTTTTTGTTTTTGCGTGTCTTTGTGTGCTTTTTTGTTTTTGTGTGTGTGTGTGTTTTTGTTTTTGTGTATGTTTTTGTTTTTTTGTGTGTGTGTGTTTGTGTGTGTGTGCTTTTGTTTGTGTGTGTGTTTTTGTTTGTGTGTGTGTGTTTGTTTTTGTGTGTGTGTGTGTTTTTGTGTGTGCGTGTTTGTGTGTGTGTTTTGTTTTTGTGTGTGTGCGTTTTTGTTTTTGTGTGTGTGTGTGTTTTTGTTTCTGTGTGTGTTTTTGTTTTTGTGTGTCTGTGTGTGTTTTTGTGTGTGTTTTTGTTTGTGTGTGTGCGTGTGTGTGTTTTTGTTTTTGTGTGTGTGTGCGCTTTTGTTTTTGTGTGTGTGTGGGTTTGTGTGCGTTTTTGTTTTTGTGTGTGTGTGTTTGTTTTTGTCTGTGTTTTTTTTTTTGTGTGTGTGTGTGTTTTTGTTTTTTGTGTGTGTTTTTGTTTGTGTGTGTGTGTGTTTGTTTTTGTGTGTGTTTTTGTTTGTGTGTGTGTGTTTCTTTGTTTTCGTTTTTGTTTTTGTGTGTGTGTGTGTGTGTTTTTGTTTTTTTGTGTGTTTGTTTTTGTTTTTGTGTGTGTGTGTGTTTTTGTTTTTGTGTGTGTGTGTGTTTTTGTTTTTGTGTGTGTTTTTCTTTGTGTGTGTGTGTGCGTTTTTTTGTTTTTGTGTGTGTGTGTGTGAGTGTTTGTTTTTGTGTGTGCTTTTGTTTTTGTGTGTCTGTGTGTGTGTCTTTGTGTGTTTTTTTGTTTTTGTGTATGTGTGTGTTTTTGATTTTGTGCATGTTTTTGTTTTTGTGTGTGTGTGTGTTTGTGTGTGTGTGCTTTTGTTTGTGTGTGTGTGTGTTTTTGATTTTGTGTGTGTTTTTGTTTGTGTGTGCGTGTGTTTTTGTGTGTGTGTGTTTGTGTGTGTGTTTTGTTTTTGCGTGTGTGTGCGTTTTTGTTTTTGTGTGTGTGTGTGTTTTTGTTTTTGTGCGTGTTTTTGTTTTTGTGTGTCTCTGTGTGTTTTTGTGTGTGTTTTTGTTATTGTGTGTGTGTGTGTTTTTGTTTTTGTGTGTGTTTTTTTATTCGTGTGTGTGTGTTTGTGTGCTTTTGTTTTTGTGTGTTTTTTGTTTTTGTGTGTGTTTGTGTGCATTTTTGTTTGTGTGTGTGTGTGTTTTTGTTTTTGTGTGTATGTTTGTTTTTGTGTGTGTGGGTGTTTCTTTGTGTGTGTTTTTGTTTTTGTGCGTGTTTGTGTGTGTTTTTGTCTTTGTGTGTGTGTGTGTTTGTTTTTGTGTGTGTTTTTGTTTTTGTGTGTTTGTGTTTTTGTTTGTGTGTGTGTTTGTTCTTGTGTGTGTTTTTGTTTGTGTGTGTGTGCGTGTGTGTGTTTTTGTTTTTGTGTGTGTTTTTATTTTTGTGTCTGTGTGTGTGTTTGTTTTTGTGTGTGTTTTTGTTTTTGTGTGTGTGTGTTTGTTTTTGTGTGTGTTTTTGTTTTTGTGTGTGTGTGTGGGTGTGTTTTTAGTTTTTGTGTGTGTGTGCTTTTGTTTTTGTGTGTGTTTTTGCTTGTGTGTGTGTGTTTTTGTTTTTGTGTGTGTGTGTTTTTTTATGTGTGTTTTTGTTTGTGTGTGTGTTTGTTTTTGTGTGTGTTTTTGTTTTTGTGTGTGTGTGTTTGAGTGCGTTTTTGTTTTTGAGTGTGTTTTTGTTTTTGTGTGTCTGTGTGTGTCTTTGTGTGTTTTTTTGTTTTTGTGTGTGTGTGTGCTTTTGTTTTTGTGTGTGTTTTTATTTTTGTGTCTGTGTGAGTGTTTGTTTTTGTGTGTGTTTTTGTTTTTGTGTGTGTGTTTGTTTTTGTGTGTGTTTTTGTTTTTGTGTGTGTGTGCGTGTGTGTGTTTTTGTTTTTGTTATTGTGTGTGTGTGTGTTTGTTTTTGTGTGCATTTTTGTTTGTGTGTGTGTGTTTGTTTTTGTGTGTGTTTTTGTTTTTGTGTGTGTGTGTTTGTTTTTGTGTGTGTTTTTGTTTTTGTGTGTGTGTGTGTGTTTTTGTTTTTGTGTGTGTGTGTGAGTGTTTGTTTTTGTGTGTGTTTTTGTTTTTGTGTGTCTGTGTGTGTGTCTTTGTGTGTTTTTTTGTTTTTGTGCGTGTGTGTGTTTTTGTGTGTGTTTTTGTTTTTGTGTGTGTGTGTGTTTGTGTGTGTGTGCTTTTTTTTTGTGTGTGTTTTTGCTTGTGTGTTTGTGTTTTTGTTTTTGTTTGTGTGTGTGTGTGTGTTTGTTTTTGTGTGTGTTTTTGTTTTTGTGTGTGTGTGTGTGTGTTTTTGTGTGTATTTTTGTTTGTGTGTGTGTTTGTTTTTGTGTGTGTGTGCGTGTGTGTGTTTTTGGTTTTGTTATTGTGTGTGTGTTTTTGTTTTTGTGTGTGTGTGTGTGTGTGTTTTTTTTTGTGTGTTTTTGATTTTGTGTGTCTGTGTGTGTGTCCTTGTGTGTTTTTTTGTTTTTGTGTGTGTGTGTTTTTGTTTTTGTGTATGTTTTTGTTTTTGTGTGTATGTGTGTTTGTGTGTGTGTGCTTTTGTGTGTGTGTGTGTGTGTTTTTGTTTTTGTGTGTGTTTTTGTTTGTGTGTGCGTGTGTGTGTGTATTTGTGTGTGTGTGTTTGTGTGTGTGTTTTTGTTTTTGTGTGTGTGTGCGTTTTTGTTTTTGTGTGTGTGTGTTCTTGTTTTTGTGTGTGTTTATGTTTTTGTGTGTCTGTGTGTGTTTTTGTGTGTGTTTTTATTTTTGTGTGTGTGTGTGTGTTTTTGTTTTTGTGTGTGTTTTTGTTTTCGTGAGTGTGTGTTTGTGTGCTTTTGTTTTTGTGTGTGTTTTAGTTTTGTGTGTGTTTCTGTGCGTTTTTGTTTGTGTGTGTGTGTGTGTTTTTGTGTGTGTTTTTGTTTTTGTGTGTGTTTTTGTTTTTGTGTGTGTGTGTGTTTTTGTTTGTGTGTGGGTGTGTGTTTATTCTTGTGTGTGTTTTTGTTTGTGTGTGTGTGTGTGTTTGTTTTTGTGTGTGTTTTTGTTTGTGTGTGTGCGTGTGTGTGTTTTTGTTTTTGTGTGTGTTTTTATTTTTCTGTCTATGTGTGTTTTTGTGTGTGTTTTTGATTTTGTGTGTGTGTGTTTGTTTTTGTGTGTGTTTTTGTTTTTGTGTGTGTGTGTGGGTGTGTGTTTTTGTTTTTGTGTGTGTGTTTTTCTTTTTGTGTGTGTGTGTTTTTGTTTTTGTTTGTATGTTTGTTTTTGTGTGTGAGTGTTTGTTTTTGTGTGTGTTTTTGTTTGTGCGTGTGTGTGTTTTTGTTTTTGTGTGTGTTTTTTTTTGTGTCTGTGTGGGTGTTTGTTTATGTGTCTGTTTTTGTGTTTGTGTGTGTGTGTTTGTTTTTGTGTGTGTTTTTGTTTTGTGTGTGTGTGTTTTTGTTTTTGTGTGTGTGTGTGTGTGAGTGTTTGTTTTTGTGTGTGTTTTTGTTTTTGTGTGTCTGTGTGTGTGTCTTTGTGTGTTTTTTTGTTTTTGTGTGTATGTGTGTTTTTGTTTCTGTGTATGTTTTTGTTTTTGTGTGTGTGTGTGTGTTTGCTTTTGTTTGTGTGTGTGTTTTTGTTTTTGTGTGTGTTTTTGTTTGTGTGTGCGTGTGTGTGTGTATTTGTGTGTGTGTGTTTGTGTGTGTGTTTTGCTTTTCTGTGTGTGTGCGTTTTTGTTTTTGTGTGTGTGTGTGTTTTTGTTTTTGTGTGTGTTTTTGTTGTTGTGTGTCTGTGTGTGTTTTTGTTTTTGTGTGTGTGTGTGTTTTTGTTTTTGTGTGTGTTTTTGTTTTCGTGTGTCTGTGTTTGTGTGCTTTTGTTTTGGTGTGTGTTTTTGTGTTTGTGTGCGTTTTTGTTTGTGTGTGTGTGTGTGTTTTGAGTGTGTTTTTGTTTTTTGTGTGTTTTTGTTTTTGTGTGTGTGTGTTTTTGTTTTTGTGTGTATGTTTGTTTTTGTGCGTGTGTGTGTGTTTGTTTTTTCGTGTGTTTTTGTCTTTGTGTGTGTGTGTGTTTGTTTTTGTCTGTGTTTTTGTTTTTGTGTGTGTGTGCGTGTGTGTGTTTTTGTTTTTGTTATTGTGTGTGTGTGTTTGTTTTTGTGTGCATTTTTGTTTGTGTGTGTGTGTTTGTTTTTGTGTGTGTTTTTGTTTTTGTGTGTGTGTGTTTGTTTTTGTGTGTGTTTTTGTTTTTGTGTGTGTGTTTGTGTCTGTGTTGTTTTGTTTTTGTGTGTGATTTTGTTTTTGTGTGTGTGTGTTTTTGTTTTTGTGTGTGTGTGTGTGTGAGTGTTTGTTTTTATTGTGTTTTTGTTTTTGTGTGTCTTTTTGTGTTTGTGTGTGTGTGTTTTTGTGTATGTTTTTGTTTGTGTGTGTGTGTGTGTTTGTGTGTGTGTGCTTTTGTTTGTGTGTGTGTGTTTTTGTTTGTGTGTGTGTGTTTGGTTTTGTGTGTGTGTGTTTTTGTGTGTGCGTGTGGGAGTGTGTTTTTGTTTTTGTGTGTGTGTGTTTTTGTTTTTGTATGTGTGTGTTTGTTTTTGTGTGTGTTTTTGTTTTTGTGTGTCTGTGTGTGTGTCTTTGTGTGTTTTTTTGTTTTTGTGCGTGTGTGTGTTTTTGTTTTTGTGTGTGTTGTTGTTTTTGTGTGTGTGTGTTTGTGTGTGTGTGCTTTTGTTTTTGTGTGTGTTTTTGCTTGTGTGTGTGTGTTTTTGTTTTTGTTTGTGTGTGTGTGTGTGTTTGTTTTTGTGTGTGTTTTTGTTTTTGTGTGTGTGTGTGTTTTTGTGTGTATTTTTGTTTGTGTGTGTGTTTGTTTTTGTGTGCGTTTTTGTTTTTGAGTGTGTTTTTGTTTTTGTGTGTGTGTGCGTGTGTGTGTTTTTGTTTTTGTGTGTGTTGTTGTTTTTGTGTGTGTGTGCTTTTGTTTTTGTGTGTGTTTTTGCTTGTGTGTGTGTGTTTTTGTTTTTGTTTGTGTGTGTGTGTGTGTTTGTTTTTGTGTGTGTTTTTGTTTTTGTGTGTGTTTTTGTGTGTATTTTTGTTTGTGTGCATTTTTGTTTGTGTGTGTGTGTTTGTTTTTCTGTGTGTTTTTGTTTTTGTGTGTGTGTGTTTGTTTTTGTGTTTGTTTTTGTTATTGTGTGTGTGTGTGTTTGTTTTTGTTTTTGTGTGTGTGTGTTTTTGTTTTTGTGTGTGTGTGTGTTTTTGTTTTTGTGTGTGTTTTTGTTTTTGTGTGTGTTTTTCTTTGTGTGTGTGTGTGTGTTTTTTTGTTTTTGTGTGTGTGTGTGTGAGTGTTTGTTTTTGTGTGTGTTTTTGTTTTTGTGTGTCTGTGTGTGTGTCTTTGTGTGTTTTTTTGTTTTTGTGTATGTGTGTGTTTTTGATTTTGTGCATGTTTTTGTTTTTGTGTGTGTGTGTGTTTGTGTGTGTGTGCTTTTGTTTGTGTGTGTGTGTTTTTGATTTTGTGTGTGTTTTTGTTTGTGTGTGCGTGTGTTTTTTTGTGTGTGTGTTTGTGTGTGTGTTTTGTTTTTGCGGGTGTGTGCGTTTTTGTTTTTGTGTGTGTGTGTGTTTTTGTTTTTGTGCGTGTTTTTGTTTTTGTGTGTCTCTGTGTGTTTTTGTGTGTGTTTTTGTTATTGTGTGTGTGTGTGTGTTTTTGTTTTTGTGTGTGTTTTTTTATTCGCGTGTGTGTGTTTGTGTGCTTTTGTTTTTGTGTGTGTTTTTGTTTTTGTGTGTGTTTGTGTGCATTTTTGTTTGTGTGTGTGTGTGTTTTTGTTTTTGTGTGTATGTTTGTTTTTGTGTGTGTGTGGGTTTTTTTGTGTGTCTTTTTGTTTTTGTGCGTGTTTGTGTGTGTGTTTTTGTGTGTGTTTTTGTCTTTGTGCGTGTGTGTGTTTGTTTTTGTGTGTGTTTTTGTTTTTGTGTGTTTGTGTTTTTGTTTGTGTGTGTGTTTGTTCTTGTGTGTGTTTTTTTCTTTGTGGGTGTGTGTGTGTGTTTGTTTTGTGTGTGTTTTTGTTTGTGTGTGTGTGCGTGTGTGTGTTTTTGTTTTTGTGTGTGTTTTTATTTTTGTGTCTGTGTGTGTGTTTGTTTTTGTGTGTGTTTTTGTTTTTGTGTGTGTGTGTTTGTTTTTGTGTGTGTTTTTGTTTTTGTGTGTGTGTGGGTGTGTGTTTTAGTTTTTGTGTGTGTGTGCTTTTGTTTTTGTGTGTGTTTTTGCTTGTGTGTGTGTGTTTTTGTTTTTGTGTGTGTGTGTTTTTTTATGTGTGTTTTTGTTTGTGTGTGTGTTTGTTTTTGAGTGTGTTTTTGTTTTTGTGTGTCTGTGTGTGTCTTTGTGTGTTTTTTTGTTTTTGTGTGTGTGTGTGCTTTTGTTTTTGTGTGTGTTTTTATTTTTGTGTCTGTGTGAGTGTTTGTTTTTGTGTGTGTTTTTGTTTTTGTGTGTGTGTGTTTGTTTTTGTGTGTGTTTTTGTTTTTGTGTGTGTGTGCGTGTGTGTGTTTTTGTTTTTGTTATTGTGTGTGTGTGTGTTTGTTTTTGTGTGCATTTTTGTTTGTGTGTGTGTGTTTGTTTTTGTGTGTGTTTTTGTTTTTGTGTGTGTGTGTTTGTTTTTGTGTGTGTTTTTGTTTTTGTGTGTGTGTTTGTGTCTGTGTTGTTTTGTTTTTGTGTGTGATTTTGTTTTTGTGTGTGTGTGTGTTTTTGTTTTTGTGTGTGTGTGTGTGAGTGTTTGTTTTTATTGTGTTTTTGATTTTGTGTGTCTTTTTGTGTTTGTGTGTGTGTGTTTTGTGTATGTTTTTGTTTGTGTGTGTGTGTGTTTGTGTGTGTGTGCTTTTGTTTGTGTGTGTGTGTTTTTGTTTGTGTGTGTGTGTTTGGTTTTGTGTGTGTGTGTTTTTGTGTGTGCGTGTGGGTGTGTGTTTTTGTTTTTGTGTGTGTGTGTTTTTGTTTTTGTGTGTGTGTGTGTTTGTTTTTGTGTGTGTTTTTGTTTTTGTGTGTCTGTGTGTGTGTCTTTGTGTGTTTTTTTGTTTTTGTGCGTGTGTGTGTTTTTGTTTTTGTGTGTGTTTTTGTTTTTGTGCGTGTGTGTATTTTTGTTTGTGTGTGTGTTTGTTTTTGTGTGCGTTTTTGTTTTTGAGTGTGTTTTTGTTTTTGTGTGTGTGTGCGTGTGTGTGTTTTTGGTTTTGTTATTGTGTGTGTGTTTTTGTTTGTGTGTGTGTGTGTGTGAGTGTTTTTTTTGGTGTGTTTTTGTTTTTGTGTGTCTGTGTGTGTGTCCTTGTGTGTTTTTTTGTTTTTGTGTGTGTGTGTGTTTTTGTTTTTGTGTATGTTTTTGTTTTTGTGTGTATGTGTGTTTGTGTGTGTGTGCTTTTGTGTGTGTGTTTTTGTTTTTGTGTGTGTGTGCGTTTTTGTTTTTGTGTGTGTGTGTTCTTGTTTTTATGTGTGTTTATGTTTTTGTGTGTCTGTGTGTGTTTTTGTGTGTGTTTTTATTTTTGTGTGTGTGTGTGTTTTTGTTTTTGTGTGTGTTTTTGTTTTCGTGAGTGTGTGTTTGTGTGCTTTTGTTTTTGTGTGTGTTTTAGTTTTGTGTGTGTTTCTGTGCGTTTTTGTTTGTGTGTGTGTTTTTGTTTGTGTGTGCGTGTGTGTGTGTTTGTGTGTGTGTGTGTTTGTGTGTGTGTTTTTGTTTTTGTGTGTGTGTGCGTTTTTGTTTTTGTGTGTGTGTGTTCTTGTTTTTATGTGTGTTTATGTTTTTGTGTGTCTGTGTGTGTTTTTGTGTGTGTTTTTATTTTTGTGTGTGTGTGTGTGTTTTTGTTTTTGTGTGTGTTTTTGTTTTCGTGTGTGTGTTTTTGTGTGTGTTTTTGTTTTTGTGTGTGTTTTTGTTTTTGTGTGTGTGTGTGTTTTTGTTTGTGTGTGGGTGTGTCTTTGTTCTTGTGTGTGTTTTTGTTTGTGTGTGTGTGTGTTTGTTTTTGTGTGTGTTTTTGTTTGTGTGTGTGCGTGTGTGTGTTTTTGTTTTTCTGTGTGTTTTTATTTTTCTGTCTATGTGTGTTTTTGATTTTGTGTGTGTGTGTTTGTTTTTGTGTGTGTTTTTGTTTTTGTGTGTGTGTGTGTGTGGGTGTGTGTTTTTGTTTTTGTGTGTGTGTGTGTGTTTTTCTTTTTGTGTGTGTGTGTTTTTGTTTTTGTTTGTATGTTTGTTTTTGTGTGTGTGTGTTTGTTTTTGTGTGTGTTTTTGTTTGTGCGTGTGTGTGTTTTTGTTTTTGTGTGTGTTTTTATTTTTGTGTCTGTGTGGGTGTTTGTTTTTGTGTGTGTGTTTGTGTTTGTGTGTGTGTGCTTGTTTTTGTGTGTGTTTTTGTTTTTGTGTGTGTGTGTTTTTGTTTTTGTGTGTGTGTGTGTGTGAGTGTTTGTTTTGTGTGTGTTTTTGTTTTTGTGTGTCTGTGTGTGTGTCTTTGTGTATTTTTTTGTTTTTGTGTGTATGTGTGTTTTTGTTTCTGTGTATGTTTTTGTTTTTGTGTGTGTGTGTGCTTTTGTTTGTGTGTGTGTGTGCGTGTGTGTTTTTGTTTTTGTGTGTGTTTTTGTTTGTGTGTGCGTGTGTGTGTGTATTTGTGTGTGTGTGTTTGTGTGTGTGTTTTGCTTTTCTGTGTGTGTGCGTTTTTGTTTTTGTGTGTGTGTGTGTTTTTGTTTTTGTGTGTGTTTTTGTTGTTGTGTGTCTGTGTGTGTTTTTGTTTTTGTGTGTGTGTGTGTGTTTTTGTTTTTGTGTGTGTTTTTGTTTTCGTGTGTGTGTGTTTGTGTGCTTTTGTTTTGGTGTGTGTTTTTGTGTTTGTGTGCGTTTTTGTTTGTGTGTGTGTGTGTGTTTTTGTGTGTGTTTTTGTTTTTTGTGTGTTTTTGTTTTGTGTGTGTGTGTTTTTGTTTTTGTGTGTATGTTTGTTTTTGTGTGTGTGTCTTTGTTTTTGTGTGTGTTTTAGTTTGTGTGTGTGTGTGCTTTTGTTTTTGTGTGTGTTTTTGCTTGTGTGTGTGTGTTTTTGTTTTTGTGTGTGTGTGTTTTTTTATGTGTGTTTTTGTTTGTGTGCGTGTTTGTTTTTGTGTGTGTTTTTGTTTTTGTGTGTGTGTGTTTGAGTGCGTTTTTGTTTTTGAGTGTGTTTTTGTTTTTGTGAGTCTGTGTGTGTCTTTGTGTGTTTTTTTGTTTTTGTGTGTGTGTGTGCTTTTGTTTTTGTGTGTGTTTTTATTTTTGTGTCTGTGTGAGTGTTTGTTTTTGTGTGTGTTTTTGTTTTTGTGTGTGTGTGTTTGTTTTTGTGTGTGTTTTTGTTTTTGTGTGTGTGTGCGTGTGTGTGTTTTTGTTTTTGTTATTGTGTGTGTGTGTGTGTTTGTTTTTGTGTGCATTTTTGTTTGTGTGTGTGTGTTTGTTTTTGTGTGTGTTTTTGTTTTTGTGTGTGTGTGTTTGTTTTTGTGTGTGTGTTTGTGTCTGTGTTGTTTTATTTTTGTGTGTGATTTTGTTTTTGTGTGTGTGTGTGTTTTTGTTTTTGTGTGTGTGTGTGTGAGTGTTTGTTTTTATTGTGTTTTTGTTTTTGTGTGTCTTTTTGTGTTTGTGTGTGTGTGTGTTTTGTGTATGTTTTTGTTTGTGTGTGTGTGTGTTTGTGTGTGTGTGTTTTGTTTGTGTGTGTGTGTTTTTGTTTGTGTGTGTGTGTTTGGTTTTGTGTGTGTGTGTTTTTGTGTGTGCGTGTGGGTGGGTGTTTTTGTTTTTGTGTGTGTGTGTTTTTGTTTTTGTGTGTGTGTGTGTTTGTTTTTGTGTGTGTTTTTGTTTTAGTGTGTCTGTGTGTGTGTCTTTGTGTGTTTTTTTGTTTTTGTGCGTGTGTGTGTTTTTGTTTTTGTGTGTGTTTTTGTTTTTGTGTGTGTGTGTTTGTGTGTGTGTGCTTTTGTTTTTGTGTGTGTTTTTGCTTGTGTGTGTGTGTTTTTGTTTTTGTTTGTGTGTGTGTGTTTGTTTTTGTGTGTGTTTTTGTTTTTGTGTGTGTGTGTGTGTGTTTTTGTGTGTATTTTTGTTTGTGTGTGTGTTTGTTTTTGTGTGCGTTTTTGTTTTTGAGTGTGTTTTTGTTTTTGTGTGTGTGTGTTTGTTTTTGTGTGTGTTTTTGTTTTTGTGTGTGTGTGTGGGTGTGTGTTTTTGTTTTTGTGTGTGTGTGTGTGTTTTTCTTATTGTGTGTGTGTGTTTTTGTTTTTGTTTGTATGTTTGTTTTTGTGTGTGTGTGTTTGTTTTTGTGTGTGTTTTTGTTTGTGCGTGTGTGTGTTTTTGTTTTTGTGTGTGTTTTTATTTTTGTGTCTGTGTGGGTGTTTGTTTTTGTGTGTGTGTTTGTGTTTGTGTGTGTGTGTTTGTTTTGAGTGTGTTTTTGTTTTTGTGTGTGTGTGTTTTTGTTTTTGTGTGTGTGTGTGTGAGTGTTTGTTTTGTGTGTGTTTTTGTTTTTGTGTGTCTGTGTGTGTGTCTTTGTGTGTTTTTTTGTTTTTGTGTGTATGTGTGTTTTTGTTTCTGTGTATGTTTTTGTTTGTGTGTGTGCTTTTGTTTTTGTGTGTGTGTGCGTGTGTGTTTTTGTTTTTGTGTGTGTTTTTGTTTGTCTGTGCGTGTGTGTGTGTATTTGTGTGTGTGTGTTTGTGTGTGTGTTTTGCTTTTCTGTGTGTGTGCGTTTTTGTTTTTGTGTGTGTGTGTGTTTTTGTTTTTGTGTGTGTTTTTGTTGTTGTGTGTCTGTGTGTGTTTTTGTTTTTGTGTGTGTGTGTGTGTTTTTGTTTTTGTGTGTGTTTTTGTTTTCGTGTGTGTGTGTTTGTGTGCTTTTGTTTTGGTGTGTGTTTTTGTGTTTGTGTGCGTTTTTGTTTGTGTGTGTGTGTGTGTTTTTGTGTGTGTTTTTGTTTTTTGTGTGTTTTTGTTTTTGTGTGTGTGTGTTTTTGTTTTTGCGTGTATGTTTGTTATTGTGTGTGTGTCTTTGTTTTTGTGTGTGTTTTTGTTTTTGTGCGTGTGTGTGTGTTTGTTTTTTCGTGTGTTTTTGTCTTTGTGTGTGAGCTTTTTTTTTTGTGTGTGTGTGTATGTGTTTGTTCTTGTGTGTGTTTTTGTTTTTTTGTGTGTGTGCGTTTGTTTTTGTGTGTGTTTTTGTTTGTGTTTTTTTGTTTGTGTGTGTGTTTTGGTTTTTGTGTGTGTTTTTATTTTTCTGTCTGTGTGTGTTTGTTTTTGTGTGTGTTTTTGTTTTTGTGTGTGTGTGTTTATTTTTGTGTGTGTTTTTGTTTGTGTGTGTGTGTGGGTGTGTGTTTTTGTTTTTGTGTGTGTGTGTGTTTTTGTTTTTGTGTGTGTGTGTTTGTTTTTGTGTGTGTTTTTGTTTTTGTGTGTCTTTGTGTGTTTTTTTGTTTTTGTGTGTGTTTTTGTTTTTGCGTGTGTGTGTGTTTGTGTGTGTGTGCTTTTGTTTTTGTGTGTGTTTTTGCTTGTGTGTGTGTGTTTTTGTTTTTGTGTGTGTGTTTGTGTGCGCTTTTGTTTTTGTGTGTGTGTGTGTTTTTGTGTGTGTTTTTGTTTTTGTGTGTGTTTTTGTTTTTTTCTGTGTGTGTTTTTGTTTTTGTGTGTATGTTTGTTTTTGTGTGTGTGTGTTTGTTTTTGTCTGTGTTTTTGTTTTTGTGCGTGTGTGTGTGTTGGTTTTGTGTGTGTTTTTGTCTTTGTGTGTGTGTGTTTGTTTTTGTGTGTGTTTTTGTTTTTGTGTGTGTGTGTGTGTTTTTGTTTGTGTGTGTGTGTTTGTTCTTGTGTGTGTTTTTGTTTTTGTGGGTATGTGTGTGTTTGTTTTTGTGTGTGTGTGCGTGTGTGTGTTTTTGTTTTTGTGTGTGGTTTTATTTTTGTGTCTGTGTGTGTGTTTGTTTTTGTGTGTGTTTTTGTATTTGTGTGTGTGTGTTTGTTTTTGTGTGTGTTTTTGTTTTTGTGTGTGTGTGTGTGTTTTTGTTTGTGTGTGTATTTGTTCTTGTGTGTGTTTTTGTTTTTGTGGGTGTGTGTGTGTGTGTGTTTGTTTTTGTGTGTGTTTTTGTTTGTGTGTGTGTGCGTGTGTGTTTTTGTTTTTGAGTGTGTTTTTATTTTTGTGCCTGTGTGGGTGTTTGTTTTTGTTTGTGTTTTTGTTTTTGTGTGTGTGTGTTTGTTTTTGTGTGTGTTTTTGTTTTTGTGTGTGTGTGTTTTTGTTTTTGTGTGTGTGTGAGTGATTGTTTTTGTGTTTTTTTGTTTTTGTGTGTCTGTGTGTCTTTGTGTGTGTTTTTGTTTTTGTGTATGTTTTTTTTTGAGTGTGTGTGTTTTTGTTTTTGTGTGTGTTTTTGTGTATGTTTTTGTTTTTTTGATTGTGTGTGTGAGCGTTTGTTTTTGTGTGTGTTTTTGTTTGTGTGTGTGTTCGTTTTTGTGTGTGTTTTTGTTTTTGTGTGTGTGTGTGTTTTTGTTTTTGTGTGTGTTTTTGTTTGTGTGTGTGTGTGTATTTTTGTTTCTGTGTGTGTTTTTGTTTGTGTGTGTGTGTGTGTTTTTGTTTTTGTGTATGTTTTTGTTTTTGTGTGTGTTTTTGTCTTTGTGTGTGTTTTTGTGTTTGTGTGTGTGTTTTTGTGCGTGGGTGTGTTTGTTTTTGTGTGTGTTTTGTCTTTGTGTGTGTTTTTGTTTTTGTGTGTGTGTGTTTCTGTGTGTGTGCTTTTGTTTTTGTGTGTAATTTTGTTTGTGTGTGTGTGTGTTTTTGTTTTTGTGTGTGTTTTTGTTTGTGTGTGTGTGTGTTCGTTTTTGTGTGTGTTTATGTTTTTGTGTGTGTGTGTGTTTGTTTTTGTGTGTGTTTTTGTTTGTCTGTGTGTGTGTTTCTGTTTGTGTTCTTGGTTGTGTGTGTGTTTTTGTGTGTGTTTATCTTTTTGTGTGCGTTTTTCTTTTTGTGTGTGTGTTTTTGTTTTTGTGTGTATGTTTGTTTTTGTGTGTGTTTTAGTTTTTGTGCGTGTGTGTGTGTTTGTTTTTGTGTGCGTTTTTGTCTTTGTGTGTGTGTGTGTTTGTTTTTGTGTGTGTTTTTGTTTTGTGTGTGTGTGTGTTGTTGTTTGTGTGTGTGTGTGTTTGTTCTTGTGTGTGTTTTTGTTTTTGTGTGTGTGCGTGTGTGTGTTTTTGTTTTTGTGTGTGTTTTTATTTTTGTGCCTGTGTGTGTGTTTGTTTTTGTGTGTGTTTTTGTTTTGTGTGTGTGTGTGTTGTTGTTTGTGTGTGTGTGTGTTTGTTCTTGTGTGTGTTTTTGTTTTTGTGTGTGTGCGTGTGTGTGTTTTTGTTTTTGTGTGTGTTTTTATTTTTGTGCCTGTGTGAGTGTTTGTTTTTATTGTGTTTTTGTTTTTGCGTGTCTTTGTGTGCTTTTTTGTTTTTGTGTGTGTGTGTGTTTTTGTTTTTGTGTATGTTTTTGTTTTTTTGTGTGTGTGTGTTTGTGTGTGTGTGCTTTTGTTTGTGTGTGTGTTTTTGTTTGTGTGTGTGTGTTTGTTTTTGTGTGTGTGTGTGTTTTTGTGTGTGCGTGTTTGTGTGTGTGTTTTGTTTTTGTGTGTGTGCGTTTTTGTTTTTGTGTGTGTGTGTGTTTTTGTTTCTGTGTGTGTTTTTGTTTTTGTGTGTCTGTGTGTGTTTTTGTGTGTGTTTTTGTTTGTGTGTGTGCGTGTGTGTGTTTTTGTTTTTGTGTGTGTGTGCGCTTTTGTTTTTGTGTGTGTGTGGGTTTGTGTGCGTTTTTGTTTTTGTGTGTGTGTGTTTGTTTTTGTCTGTGTTTTTGTTTTTGTGTGTGTGTGTGTTTTTGTTTTTTGTGTGTGTTTTTGTTTGTGTGTGTGTGTGTTTGTTTTTGTGTGTGTTTTTGTTTGTGTGTGTGTGTTTCTTTGTTTTCGTTTTTGTTTTTGTGTGTGTGTGTGTGTGTTTTTGTTTTTTTGTGTGTTTGTTTTTGTTTTTGTGTGTGTGTGTGTTTTTGTTTTTGTGTGTGTGTGTGTTTTTGTTTTTGTGTGTGTTTTTCTTTGTGTGTGTGTGTGCGTTTTTTTGTTTTTGTGTGTGTGTGTGTGAGTGTTTGTTTTTGTGTGTGCTTTTGTTTTTGTGTGTCTGTGTGTGTGTCTTTGTGTGTTTTTTTGTTTTTGTGTATGTGTGTGTTTTTGATTTTGTGCATGTTTTTGTTTTTGTGTGTGTGTGTGTTTGTGTGTGTGTGCTTTTGTTTGTGTGTGTGTGTGTTTTTGATTTTGTGTGTGTTTTTGTTTGTGTGTGCGTGTGTTTTTGTGTGTGTGTGTTTGTGTGTGTGTTTTGTTTTTGCGTGTGTGTGCGTTTTTGTTTTTGTGTGTGTGTGTGTTTTTGTTTTTGTGCGTGTTTTTGTTTTTGTGTGTCTCTGTGTGTTTTTGTGTGTGTTTTTGTTATTGTGTGTGTGTGTGTTTTTGTTTTTGTGTGTGTTTTTTTATTCGTGTGTGTGTGTTTGTGTGCTTTTGTTTTTGTGTGTTTTTTGTTTTTGTGTGTGTTTGTGTGCATTTTTGTTTGTGTGTGTGTGTGTTTTTGTTTTTGTGTGTATGTTTGTTTTTGTGTGTGTGGGTGTTTCTTTGTGTGTGTTTTTGTTTTTGTGCGTGTTTGTGTGTGTTTTTGTCTTTGTGTGTGTGTGTGTTTGTTTTTGTGTGTGTTTTTGTTTTTGTGTGTTTGTGTTTTTGTTTGTGTGTGTGTTTGTTCTTGTGTGTGTTTTTGTTTGTGTGTGTGTGCGTGTGTGTGTTTTTGTTTTTGTGTGTGTTTTTATTTTTGTGTCTGTGTGTGTGTTTGTTTTTGTGTGTGTTTTTGTTTTTGTGTGTGTGTGTTTGTTTTTGTGTGTGTTTTTGTTTTTGTGTGTGTGTGTGGGTGTGTTTTTAGTTTTTGTGTGTGTGTGCTTTTGTTTTTGTGTGTGTTTTTGCTTGTGTGTGTGTGTTTTTGTTTTTGTGTGTGTGTGTTTTTTTATGTGTGTTTTTGTTTGTGTGTGTGTTTGTTTTTGTGTGTGTTTTTGTTTTTGTGTGTGTGTGTTTGAGTGCGTTTTTGTTTTTGAGTGTGTTTTTGTTTTTGTGTGTCTGTGTGTGTCTTTGTGTGTTTTTTTGTTTTTGTGTGTGTGTGTGCTTTTGTTTTTGTGTGTGTTTTTATTTTTGTGTCTGTGTGAGTGTTTGTTTTTGTGTGTGTTTTTGTTTTTGTGTGTGTGTTTGTTTTTGTGTGTGTTTTTGTTTTTGTGTGTGTGTGCGTGTGTGTGTTTTTGTTTTTGTTATTGTGTGTGTGTGTGTTTGGTTTTGTGTGCATTTTTGTTTGTGTGTGTGTGTTTGTTTTTGTGTGTGTTTTTGTTTTTGTGTGTGTGTGTTTGTTTTTGTGTGTGTTTTTGTTTTTGTGTGTGTGTGTGTGTTTTTGTTTTTGTGTGTGTGTGTGAGTGTTTGTTTTTGTGTGTGTTTTTGTTTTTGTGTGTCTGTGTGTGTGTCTTTGTGTGTTTTTTTGTTTTTGTGCGTGTGTGTGTTTTTGTGTGTGTTTTTGTTTTTGTGTGTGTGTGTGTTTGTGTGTGTGTGCTTTTTTTTTGTGTGTGTTTTTGCTTGTGTGTTTGTGTTTTTGTTTTTGTTTGTGTGTGTGTGTGTGTTTGTTTTTGTGTGTGTTTTTGTTTTTGTGTGTGTGTGTGTGTGTTTTTGTGTGTATTTTTGTTTGTGTGTGTGTTTGTTTTTGTGTGCGTTTTTGTTTTTGAGTGTGTTTTTGTTTTTGTGTGTGTGTGCGTGTGTGTGTTTTTGGTTTTGTTATTGTGTGTGTGTTTTTGTTTTTGTGTGTGTGTGTGTGTGTTTTTTTTTGTGTGTTTTTGATTTTGTGTGTCTGTGTGTGTGTCCTTGTGTGTTTTTTTGTTTTTGTGTGTGTGTGTTTTTGTTTTTGTGTATGTTTTTGTTTTTGTGTGTATGTGTGTTTGTGTGTGTGTGCTTTTGTGTGTGTGTGTGTGTGTTTTTGTTTTTGTGTGTGTTTTTGTTTGTGTGTGCGTGTGTGTGTGTATTTGTGTGTGTGTGTTTGTGTGTGTGTTTTTGTTTTTGTGTGTGTGTGCGTTTTTGTTTTTGTGTGTGTGTGTTCTTGTTTTTGTGTGTGTTTATGTTTTTGTGTGTCTGTGTGTGTTTTTGTGTGTGTTTTTATTTTTGTGTGTGTGTGTGTGTTTTTGTTTTTGTGTGTGTTTTTGTTTTCGTGAGTGTGTGTTTGTGTGCTTTTGTTTTTGTGTGTGTTTTAGTTTTGTGTGTGTTTCTGTGCGTTTTTGTTTGTGTGTGTGTGTGTGTTTTTGTGTGTGTTTTTGTTTTTGTGTGTGTTTTTGTTTTTGTGTGTGTGTGTGTTTTTGTTTGTGTGTGGGTGTGTGTTTATTCTTGTGTGTGTTTTTGTTTGTGTGTGTGTGTGTGTTTGTTTTTGTGTGTGTTTTTGTTTGTGTGTGTGCGTGTGTGTGTTTTTGTTTTTGTGTGTGTTTTTATTTTTCTGTCTATGTGTGTTTTTGTGTGTGTTTTTGATTTTGTGTGTGTGTGTTTGTTTTTGTGTGTGTTTTTGTTTTTGTGTGTGTGTGTGGGTGTGTGTTTTTGTTTTTGTGTGTGTGTTTTTCTTTTTGTGTGTGTGTGTTTTTGTTTTTGTTTGTATGTTTGTTTTTGTGTGTGAGTGTTTGTTTTTGTGTGTGTTTTTGTTTGTGCGTGTGTGTGTTTTTGTTTTTGTGTGTGTTTTTTTTTGTGTCTGTGTGGGTGTTTGTTTTTGTGTGTGTTTTTGTGTTTGTGTGTGTGTGTTTGTTTTTGTGTGTGTTTTTGTTTTGTGTGTGTGTGTTTTTGTTTTTGTGTGTGTGTGTGTGTGAGTGTTTGTTTTTGTGTGTGTTTTTGTTTTTGTGTGTCTGTGTGTGTGTCTTTGTGTGTTTTTTTGTTTTTGTGTGTATGTGTGTTTTTGTTTCTGTGTATGTTTTTGTTTTTGTGTGTGTGTGTGTGTTTGCTTTTGTTTGTGTGTGTGTTTTTGTTTTTGTGTGTGTTTTTGTTTGTGTGTGCGTGTGTGTGTGTATTTGTGTGTGTGTGTTTGTGTGTGTGTTTTGCTTTTCTGTGTGTGTGCGTTTTTGTTTTTGTGTGTGTGTGTGTTTTTGTTTTTGTGTGTGTTTTTGTTGTTGTGTGTCTGTGTGTGTTTTTGTTTTTGTGTGTGTGTGTGTTTTTGTTTTTGTGTGTGTTTTTGTTTTCGTGTGTCTGTGTTTGTGTGCTTTTGTTTTGGTGTGTGTTTTTGTGTTTGTGTGCGTTTTTGTTTGTGTGTGTGTGTGTGTTTTGAGTGTGTTTTTGTTTTTTGTGTGTTTTTGTTTTTGTGTGTGTGTGTTTTTGTTTTTGTGTGTATGTTTGTTTTTGTGCGTGTGTGTGTGTTTGTTTTTTCGTGTGTTTTTGTCTTTGTGTGTGTGTGTGTTTGTTTTTGTCTGTGTTTTTGTTTTTGTGTGTGTGTGCGTGTGTGTGTTTTTGTTTTTGTTATTGTGTGTGTGTGTGTTTGTTTTTGTGTGCATTTTTGTTTGTGTGTGTGTGTTTGTTTTTGTGTGTGTTTTTGTTTTTGTGTGTGTGTGTTTGTTTTTGTGTGTGTTTTTGTTTTTGTGTGTGTGTTTGTGTCTGTGTTGTTTTGTTTTTGTGTGTGATTTTGTTTTTGTGTGTGTGTGTTTTTGTTTTTGTGTGTGTGTGTGTGTGAGTGTTTGTTTTTATTGTGTTTTTGTTTTTGTGTGTCTTTTTGTGTTTGTGTGTGTGTGTTTTTGTGTATGTTTTTGTTTGTGTGTGTGTGTGTGTTTGTGTGTGTGTGCTTTTGTTTGTGTGTGTGTGTTTTTGTTTGTGTGTGTGTGTTTGGTTTTGTGTGTGTGTGTTTTTGTGTGTGCGTGTGGGAGTGTGTTTTTGTTTTTGTGTGTGTGTGTTTTTGTTTTTGTATGTGTGTGTTTGTTTTTGTGTGTGTTTTTGTTTTTGTGTGTCTGTGTGTGTGTCTTTGTGTGTTTTTTTGTTTTTGTGCGTGTGTGTGTTTTTGTTTTTGTGTGTGTTGTTGTTTTTGTGTGTGTGTGTTTGTGTGTGTGTGCTTTTGTTTTTGTGTGTGTTTTTGCTTGTGTGTGTGTGTTTTTGTTTTTGTTTGTGTGTGTGTGTGTGTTTGTTTTTGTGTGTGTTTTTGTTTTTGTGTGTGTGTGTGTTTTTGTGTGTATTTTTGTTTTTGTGCGTGTGTGTGTGTTTGTTTTTTCGTGTGTTTTTGTCTTTGTGTGTGTGTGTGTTTGTTTTTGTCTGTGTTTTTGTTTTTGTGTGTGTGTGCGTGTGTGTGTTTTTGTTTTTGTTATTGTGTGTGTGTGTGTTTGTTTTTGTGTGCATTTTTGTTTGTGTGTGTGTGTTTGTTTTTGTGTGTGTTTTTGTTTTTGTGTGTGTGTGTTTGTTTTTGTGTGTGTTTTTGTTTTTGTGTGTGTGTTTGTGTCTGTGTTGTTTTGTTTTTGTGTGTGATTTTGTTTTTGTGTGTGTGTGTTTTTGTTTTTGTGTGTGTGTGTGTGTGAGTGTTTGTTTTTATTGTGTTTTTGTTTTTGTGTGTCTTTTTGTGTTTGTGTGTGTGTGTTTTTGTGTATGTTTTTGTTTGTGTGTGTGTGTGTGTTTGTGTGTGTGTGCTTTTGTTTGTGTGTGTGTGTTTTTGTTTGTGTGTGTGTGTTTGGTTTTGTGTGTGTGTGTTTTTGTGTGTGCGTGTGGGAGTCTGTTTTTGTTTTTGTGTGTGTGTGTTTTTGTTTTTGTATGTGTGTGTTTGTTTTTGTGTGTGTTTTTGTTTTTGTGTGTCTGTGTGTGTGTCTTTGTGTGTTTTTTTGTTTTTGTGCGTGTGTGTGTTTTTGTTTTTGTGTGTGTTGTTGTTTTTGTGTGTGTGTGTTTGTGTGTGTGTGCTTTTGTTTTTGTGTGTGTTTTTGCTTGTGTGTGTGTGTTTTTGTTTTTGTTTGTGTGTGTGTGTGTGTTTGTTTTTGTGTGTGTTTTTGTTTTTGTGTGTGTGTGTGTTTTTGTGTGTATTTTTGTTTGTGTGTGTGTTTGTTTTTGTGTGCGTTTTTGTTTTTGAGTGTGTTTTTGTTTTTGTGTGTGTGTGCGTGTGTGTGTTTTTGTTTTTGTGTGTGTTGTTGTTTTTGTGTGTGTGTGCTTTTGTTTTTGTGTGTGTTTTTGCTTGTGTGTGTGTGTTTTTGTTTTTGTTTGTGTGTGTGTGTGTGTGTTTGTTTTTGTGTGTGTTTTTGTTTTTGTGTGTGTTTTTGTGTGTATTTTTGTTTGTGTGCATTTTTGTTTGTGTGTGTGTGTTTGTTTTTCTGTGTGTTTTTGTTTTTGTGTGTGTGTGTTTGTTTTTGTGTTTGTTTTTGTTTTTGTGTGTGTGTTTGTGTCTGTGTTGTTTTGTTTTTGTGTGTGATTTTGTTGTTGTGTGTGTGTGTGTTTTTGTTTTTGTGTGTGTGTGTGTGAGTGTTTGTTTTTATTGTGTTTTTGTTTTTGTGTGTCTTTTTGTGTTTGTATGTGTGTGTGTTTTGTGTATGTTTTTGTTTGTGTGTGTGTGTGTTTGTGTGTGTGTGTTTTGTTTGTGTGTGTGTGTTTTTGTTTGTGTGTGTGTGTTTGGTTTTGTGTGTGTGTGTTTTTGTGTGTGCGTGTGGGTGGGTGTTTTTGTTTTTGTGTGTGTGTGTTTTTGTTTTTGTGTGTGTGTGTGTTTGTTTTTGTGTGTGTTTTTGTTTTAGTGTGTCTGTGTGTGTGTCTTTGTGTGTTTTTTTGTTTTTGTGCGTGTGTGTGTTTTTGTTTTTGTGTATGTTTTTGTTTTTGTGTGTATGTGTGTTTGTGTGTGTGTGCTTTTGTGTGTGTGTGTGTGTTTTTGTTTTTGTGTGTGTTTTTGTTTGTGTGTGCGTGTGTGTGTGTGTTTGTGTGTGTGTGTGTTTGTGTGTGTGTTTTTGTTTTTGTGTGTGTGTGCGTTTTTGTTTTTGTGTGTGTGTGTTCTTGTTTTTGTGTGTGTTTATGTTTTTGTGTGTCTGTGTGTGTTTTTGTGTGTGTTTTTATTTTTGTGTGTGTGTGTGTGTTTTTGTTTTTGTGTGTGTTTTTGTTATCGTGAGTGTGTGTTTGTGTGCTTTTGTTCTTGTGTGTGTTTTTGTTTTCGTGGGTATGTGTGTGTTTGTTTTTGTGTGTGTGTGCGTGTGTGTGTTTTTGTTTTTGTGTGTGGTTTTATTTTTGTGTCTGTGTGTGTGTTTGTTTTTGTGTGTGTTTTTGTATTTGTGTGTGTGTGTTTGTTTTTGTGTGTGTTTTTGTTTTTGTGTGTGTGTGTGTGTTTTTGTTTGTGTGTGTATTTGTTCTGGTGTGTGTTTTTGTTTTTGTGGGTGTGTGTGTGTGTGTGTTTGTTTTTGTGTGTGTTTTTGTTTGTGTGTGTGTGCGTGTGTGTTTTTGTTTTTGTGTGTGTTTTTATTTTTGTGTCTGTGTGGGTGTTTGTTTTTGTTTGTGTTTTTGTTTTTGTGTGTGTGTGTTTGTTTTTGTGTGTGTTTTTGTTTTTGTGTGTGTGTTATTTTGTTTTTGTGTGCCTTTGTGTGTTTTTTTGTTTTTGTGTGTATGTGTGTTTTTGTTTTTGTGTATGTTTTTGTCTTTGTGTGTGTGTGTGTGTGCTTTTGTTTGTGTGTGTGTGCGTGTGTGTGTTTTTGTTTTTGTGTGTGTTTTTGTTTGTGTGTGCTTGTATGTGTGTATATTTGTGTGTGCGTGTTTGTGTGTGTGTTTTGTTTTTCTGTGTGTGTGCGGTTTTGTTTTAGTGTGTGTGTGTGTTTTTGTATTTGTGTGTGTTTTTGTTTTTGTGTGTCTGTGTGTGTTTTTGTTTTTGTGTGTGTGTGTATTTGTTTTTGTTTTTGTGTGTGTTTTTGTCTTTGTGTGTGTGTGTTTGTTTTTGTGTGTGTTTTTGTTTTTGTGTGTGTTTGTGTGTTTTTGTTTGTGTGTGTGTGTTTGTTCTTGTGTGTGTTTTTGTTTTTGTGGGTGTGTGTGTGTGTTTTTATTTTTGTGTGTGTTTTTGTTTGTGTGTGTGTGCGTGTGTGTGTTTTTGTTTTTGTGTGTGTTTTTATTTTTGTGTCTGTGTGTGTGTTTGTTTTTGTGTGTGTTTTTGTATTTGTGTGTGTGTGTTTGTTTTTGTGTGCGTTTTTGTTTTTGTGTGTGTGTGTGTTTTTGTTTTTGTGTGTGTGTGTTTTTGTTTGTGTGTGTGTGTTTGTTCTTGTGTGTGTTTTTGTTTTTGTGTGTGTGTGTGTTTGTTTTTGTGTGTGTTTTTGTTTGTGTGTGTGTGCGTGTGTGTGTTTTTGTTTTTGTGTGTGTTTTTATTTTTGTGTCTGTGTGTGTGTTTGTTTTTGTGTGTGTTTTTGTGTGTGTTTTTGTTTTTGTGTGTGTGTTTGTGTGTGTGTGCTTTTGTTTGTGGGTGTGTGTGTGCGTGTGTTTTTGTTGTTGTGTGTGTTTTTGTTTGTAAGTCGTGTGTGTGTGTTTTTGTGTGTGTGTGTTTGTGTGTGTGTTTTGTTTTTGTGTGTGTGTGTGTTTTTGTTT
Source organism: Scyliorhinus torazame (assembly GCF_047496885.1). Taxonomy (NCBI): domain Eukaryota; kingdom Metazoa; phylum Chordata; class Chondrichthyes; order Carcharhiniformes; family Scyliorhinidae; genus Scyliorhinus; species Scyliorhinus torazame. The sequence continues at coordinate 114,114 of NW_027307873.1, read as the reverse complement.
TTGTGTGTGTTTTTGTTTTTGTGTGTCTCTGTGTTTTTTTGTGTGTGTTTTTGTGTGTGTGTGTGTGTGTTTGTTTTTGTGTGTGTTTTTGTTTCGTGTGTGTGTGTTTGTGTGCTTTTGTTTTTGTGTGTTTTTGTTTTTGTATGTGTGTGTGTTTGTGTGCGTTTTTGTTTGTGTGTGCGTGTGTTTTTGTTTTTGTGTGTGTGTGTGTGTTTGTGTGTGTGTGTGGTTTTTTTTGTGTGTGTTTTTGTTTTTGTGCGTGTGTGTGTGTTTGTTTTTGAGTGTGTTTTTGTCTTTGTGTGTGTGTTTGTTTTTGTGTGTGTTTTTGTTTTCGTGTGTGTGTGTTTTTGTTTGTGTGTGTGTCTGTTTGGTCTTGTGTGTGTTTTTGTCTTTGTGGGTGTGTGTGTGTTTTTGTTTTTGTGTGTGTTTTTGTTTTTGTGTGTGTGTGTGTTTTTATGTGTGTTTTTGTTTGTGTGTGTGTTTGTTTTTGTGTGTGTTTTTGTTTTTGTGTGTGTGTGTTTGAGTGCGTTTTTGTTTTTGAGTGTTTTTTGTTTTTGTGTGTGTGTGCGTGTGTGTGTTTTTGTTTTTGTTATTGTGTGTGTGTGTTTGTTTTTGTGTGTGTTTTTGTTTTTGTGTGTGTGTTTGTTTTTGTGTGTGTTTATGTTTTTGTGTGTGTGTTTGTCTTTGTGTGTGTTTTGTTTTTGTGTGTGTGTCTGTGTTGTTTTGTTTTTGTGTGTGATTTTTTTTTGTTTGTGTGTGTTTTTGTTTTTGTGTGTGTGTGTGTGAGTGTTTTTTTTTGTGTATGTTTTTGTTTTTGTGTGTGTGTGTGTTTGTGTGTGTGTGCTTTTGTTTGTGTGTTAGTGTGTTTTTGTGTGTGTGAGTTTGTGTGTGTGTTTTGTTTTTGTGTGTGTGTGCTTTTTTGTTTTTGTGTGTGTGTATTTTTGTTTTTGTGTGTGTTTTTGTTTTTGTATGTCTGTGTGTGTTTTTGTGTGTGTTTTTGTTTTTGTGTGTGTGTGTGTGTTTTTGTTTTTGTGTGTGTTTTTGTTTGAGTGTGCGTGTGTGTGTGTTTTTGTGTGTGTGTGTTTGTGTGTGTGTTTTGTTTTGGTATGTGTGTGCGTTTTTGTTTTTGTGTGTGTGTGTGTGTTTGTTTTTGTGTTTGTTTTTGTTTTTGTGTGTCTGTGTGTGTCTTTGTGTGTGTTTTTGTTTTTGTGTGTGCGTGTGTGTTTTTGTTTTTGTGTGTGTTTTTATTTGTGTGTGCGTGTGTTTGTGTTTTTGTGTGTGTGTGTTTGTGTGTGTGTTTTGTTTTGGTATGTGTGTGCGTTTTTGTTTTTGTGTATGTGTGTGTCTGTGTGTGTGTGCTTTTGTTTTTGTGTGTGTTTTTGCTTGTGTGTGTGTGTTTTTGTTTTTGTGTGTGTGTTTTTGTGCGTTTTTGTTTGTGTGTGTGTGTGTGTTTTTGTTTTTGTGTGTGTTTTTGTTTTTTTCTGTGTGTGTTTTTGTTTTTGTGTGTATGTTTGTTTTTGTGTGTGTGTGTTTGTTTTTGTGTGTGATTTGTTTTTGTGCGTGTGTGTGTGTTTGTTTTTGTGTGTATTTTTGTTTTATTGTGTGTGTGTGTGTGTTTGTTTGTGTGTGTGTGTTTGTTCTTGTGTGTGTTTTTGTTTTTGTGGGTGTGTGTGTGTGTTTTTGTTTTTGCGTGTGTTTTTGTTTTTGTGTATGTTTTTGTTTGTGTGTGTGTGTGTGTTTGTGTGTGTGCTTTTGTTTGTGTGTGTGTGTGCGTGTGTTTTTGTTGTTGTGTGTGTTTGTGTTTGTGTGTGCGTGTGTGTGTGTATTTGTGTGTGTGTGTTTGTGTGTGTGTTTTGCTTTTCTGTGTGTGTGCGTTTTTGTTTTTGTGTGTGTGTGTGTGTGAGTTATTGTTTTTGTGTGTGTTTTTGTTTTTGTGTGTCTGTGTGTGTCTTTGTGTGTTTTTTTGTTTTTGTGTGTATGTGTGTTTTTGTTTCTGTGTATGTTTTTGTTTTTGTGTGTGTGTGTGTGTGTGTGCTTTTGTTTGTGTGTGTGTGCGTGTGTGTTTTTGTTGTTGTGTGTGTTTTTGTTTGTGTGTGCGTGTGTGTGTGTATTTGTGTGTGTGTGTTTGTGTGTGTGTTTTGCTTTTCTGTGTGTGTGCGTTTTTGTTTTTGTGTGTGTGTGTGTTTTTGTTTTTGTGTGTGTTTTTGTTGTTGTGTGTCTGTGTGTGTTTTTGTTTTTGTGTGTGTGTGTGTTTGTTTTTGTGTGTGTGTTTGTTTTTGTGTGTGTTTTTGTTTGTGTGTGCGTGTGTGTTTTTGTTTTTGTGTGTGTTTTTGTTTTTTTCTGTGTGTGTTTTTGTTTTTGTGTGTATGTTTGTTTTTGTGTGTGTGTGTTTGTTTTTGTGTGTGTTTTTGTTTTTGTGTGCGTGTGTGTGTTTTTGTTTGTGTGTGTGTGTTTGTTCTTGTGTGTGTTTTTGTTTTTGTGGGTATGTGTGTGTTTGTTTTTGTGTGTGTGTGCGTGTGTGTGTTTTTGTTTTGTGTGTGGTTTTATTTTTGTGTCTGTGTGTGTGTTTGTTTTTGTGTGTGTTTTTGTATTTGTGTGTGTGTGTTTTTGTTTGTGTGTGTGTGTGTGTGTGAGTTATTGTTTTTGTGTGTGTTTTTGTTTTTGTGTGTCTGTGTGTGTCTTTGTGTGTTTTTTTGTTTTTGTGTGTATGTGTGTTTTTGTTTCTGTGTATGTTTTTGTTTTTGTGTGTGTGTGTGTGTGTGTGCTTTTGTTTGTGTGTGTGTGCGTGTGTGTTTTTGTTGTTGTGTGTGTTTTTGTTTGTGTGTGCGTGTGTGTGTGTATTTGTGTGTGTGTGTTTGTGTGTGTGTTTTGCTTTTCTGTGTGTGTGCGTTTTTATTTTTGTGTGTGTGTGTGTTTTTGTTTTTGTGTGTGTTTTTGTTGTTGTGTGTCTGTGTGTGTTTTTGTTTTTGTGTGTGTGTGTGTGTTTGTTTTTGTGTGTGTGTTTGTTTTTGTGTGTGTTTTTGTTTGTGTGTGCGTGTGTGTTTTTGTTTTTGTGTGTGTTTTTGTTTTTTTCTGTGTGTGTTTTTGTTTTTGTGTGTATGTTTGTTTTTGTGAGTGGGTGTTTGTTTTTGTCTGTGTTTTTGTTTTTGTGCGTGTGTGTGTGTTGGTTTTTGTGTGTGTTTTTGTCTTTGTGTGTGTGTGTTTGTTTTTGTGTGTGTTTTTGTTTTTGTGTGCGTGTGTGTGTTTTTGTTTGTGTGTGTGTGTTTGTTCTTGTGTGTGTTTTTGTTTTTGTGGGTATGTGTGTGTTTGTTTTTGTGTGTGTGTGCGTGTGTGTGTTTTTGTTTTGTGTGTGGTTTTATTTTTGTGTCTGTGTGTGTGTTTGTTTTTGTGTGTGTTTTTGTATTTGTGTGTGTGTGTTTGTTTTTGTGTGTGTTTTTGTTTTTGTGTGTGTGTGTGTGTTTTTGTTTGTGTGTGTATTTGTTCTTATGTGTGTTTTTGTTTTTGTGGGTGTGTGTGTGTGTGTGTTTGTTTTTGTGTGTGTTTTTGTTTGTGTGTGTGTGCGTGTGTGTTTTTGTTTTTGTGTGTGTTTTTATTTTTGTGTCTGTGTGGGTGTTTGTTTTTGTTTGTGTTTTTGTTTTTGTGTGTGTGTGTTTGTTTTTGTGTGTGTTTTTGTTTTTGTGTGTGTGTTTTTTTGTTTTTGTGTGTCTTTGTGTGTTTTGTTGTTTTTGTGTGTATGTGTGTTTTTGTTTTTGTGTATGTTTTTGTCTTTGTGTGTGTGTGTGTGTGCTTTTGTTTGTGTGTGTGTGCGTGTGTGTGTTTTTGTTTTTGTGTGTGTTTTTGTTTGTGTGTGCTTGTGTGTGTGTATATTTGTGTGTGCGTGTTTGTGTGTGTGTTTTGTTTTTCTGTGTGTGTGCGGTTTTGTTTTTGTGTGTGTGTGTGTGTTTTTGTATTTGTGTGTGTTTTTGTTTTTGTGTGTCTGTGTGTGTTTTTGTTTTTGTGTGTGTGTGTGTTTGTTTTTGTTTTTGTGTGTGTTTTTGTCTTTGTGTGTGTGTGTTTGTTTTTGTGTGTGTTTTTGTTTTTGTGTGTGTTTGTGTGTTTTTGTTTGTGTGTTTGTTCTTGTGTGTGATTTTGTTTTTGTGGGTGTGTGTGTGTGTGTTTATTTTTGTGTGTGTTTTTGTTTGTGTGTGTGTTTTTATTTTTGTGTCTGTGTGTGTGTTTGTTTTTGTGTGTGTTTTTGTATTTGTGTGTGTGTGTTTGTTTTTGTGTGTGTTTTTGTTTTTGTGTGTGTGTGTGTGTGTTTTTGTTTTTGTGTGTGTGTGTTTTTGTTTGTGTGTGTGTGTTTGTTCTTGTGTGTGTTTTTGTTTTTGTGTGTGTGTGTGTGTGTTTGTTTTTGTGTGTGTTTTTGTTTGTGTGTGTGTGCGTGTGTGTGTTTTTGTTTTTGTGTGTGTTTTTATTTTTGTGTCTGTGTGTGTGTTTGTTATTGTGTGTGTTTTTGTGTGTGTTTTTGTTTTTGTGTGTGTGTTTGTGTGTGTGTGCTTTTGTTTGTGGGTGTGTGTGTGCGTGTGTTTTTGTTGTTGTGTGTGTTTTTGTTTGTGAGTGCGTGTGTGTGTGTGTGTTTGTGTGTGTGTGTTTGTGTGTGTGTTTTGTTTTTGTGTGTGTGTGCGTTTTTGTTTTTGTGTGTGTGTCTGTTTTTGTTTTTGTGCGTGTTTTTGTTTTTGTGTGTCTCTGTGTTTTTTTGTGTGTGTTTTTGTGTGTGTGTGTGTGTTTGTTTTTGTGTGTGTTTTTGTTTCGTGTGTGTGTGTTTGTGTGCTTTTGTTTTTGTGTGTTTTTGTTTTTGTATGTGTGTGTGTTTGTGTGCGTTTTTGTTTGTGTGTGTGTGTGTTTTTGTTTTTGTGTGTGTTTTTGTTTTTGTGTGTGTGTGTGTTTTTATGTGTGTTTTTGTTTGTGTGTGTGTTTGTTTTTGTGTGTGTTTTTGTTTTTGTGTGTGTGTGTTTGAGTGCGTTTTTGTTTTTGAGTGTTTTTTGTTTTTGTGTGTGTGTGCGTGTGTGTGTTTTTGTTTTTGTTATTGTGTGTGTGTGTTTCTTTTTGTGTGTGTTTTTGTTTTTGTGTGTGTGTTTGTTTTTGTGTGTGTTTATGTTTTTGTGTGTGTGTGTGTGTTTTTGTTTTTGTGTGTGTTTTTGTTTGAGTGTGCGTGTGTGTGTGTTTTTGTGTGTGTGTGTTTGTGTGTGTGTTTTGTTTTGGTATGTGTGTGCGTTTTTGTTTTTGTGTGTGTGTGTGTGTTTGTTTTTGTGTTTGTTTTTGTTTTTGTGTGTCTGTGTGTGTCTTTGTGTGTGTTTTTGTTTTTGTGTGTGCGTGTGTGTTTTTGTTTTTGTGTGTGTTTTTATTTGTGTGTGCGTGTGTTTGTGTTTTTGTGTGTGTGTGTTTGTGTGTGTGTTTTGTTTTGGTATGTGTGTGCGTTTTTGTTTTTGTGTGTGTGTGTGTTTGTGTGTGTGTGCTTTTGTTTTTGTGTGTGTTTTTGCTTGTGTGTGTGTGTTTTTGTTTTTGTGTGTGTGTTTTTGTGCGTTTTTGTTTGTGTGTGTGTGTGTGTTTTTGTTTTTGTGTGTGTTTTTGTTTTTTTCTGTGTGTGTTTTTGTTTTTGTGTGTATGTTTGTTTTTGTGTGTGTGTGTTTGTTTTTGTGTGTGATTTGTTTTTGTGCGTGTGTGTGTGTTTGTTTTTGTGTGTATTTTTGTTTTATTGTGTGTGTGTGTGTTTTTGTTTGTGTGTGTGTGTTTGTTCTTGTGTGTGTTTTTGTTTTTGTGGGTGTGTGTGTGTGTGTTTTTGTTTTTGTGTGTGTTTTTATTTTTGTGTCTGTGTGTGTGTTTGTTTTTGTGTGTGTTTTTGTATTTGTGTGTGTGTTTGTTTTTGTGTGTGTTTTTGTTTTTGTGTGTCTGTGTGCGTGTCTTTATGTGTGTTTCTGTTTTTGCGTGTGTTTTTGTTTTTGTGTATGTTTTTGTTTTTGTGTGTGTGTGTGTTTGTGTGTGTGTGCTTTTGTTTGTGTGTGTGTGTGCGTGTGTTTTTGTTGTTGTGTGTATTTTTGTTTGTGTGTGCGTGTGTGTGTGTATTTGTGTGTGTGTGTTTTTGTGTGTGTTTTGCTTTTCTGTGTGTGTGCGTTTTTGTTTTTGTGTGTGTGTGTGTGTGAGTGTTTGTTTTTGTGTGTGTTTTTGTTTTTGTGTGTGTGTGTTTTTGTTTTTGTGTGTGTGTGTGTGTGAGTTATTGTTTTTGTGTGTGTTTTTGTTTTTGTGTGTCTGTGTGTGTGTCTTTGTGTGTTTTTTTGTTTTTGTGTGTATGTGTGTTTTTGTTTCTGTGTATGTTTTTGTTTTTGTGTGTGTGCGTGTGTGTGTGCTTTTGTTTGTGTGTGTGTGCGTGTGTGTTTTTGTTGTTGTGTGTGTTTTTGTTTGTGTGTGCGTGTGTGTGTGTATTTGTGTGTGTGTGTTTGTGTGTGTGTTTTGCTTTTCTGTGTGTGTGCGTTTTTGTTTTTGTGTGTGTGTGTGTTTTTGTTTTTGTGTGTGTTTTTGTTGTTGTGTGTCTGTGTGTGTTTTTGTTTTTGTGTGTGTGTGTGTGTTTGTTTTTGTGTGTGTGTTTGTTTTTGTGTGTGTTTTTGTTTGTGTGTGCGTGTGTGTTTTTGTTTTTGTGTGTGTTTTTGTTTTTTTCTGTGTGTGTTTTTGTGTGTATGTTTGTTTTTGTGTGTGTGTGTTTGTTTTTGTCTGTGTTTTTGTTTTTGTGCGTGTGTGTGTGTTGGTTTTTGTGTGTGTTTTTGTCTTTGTGTGTGTGTGTTTGTTTTTGTGTGTGTTTTTGTTTTTGTGTGCGTGTGTGTGTTTTTGTTTGTGTGTGTGTGTTTGTTCTTGTGTGTGTTTTTGTTTTTGTGGGTATGTGTGTGTTTGTTTTTGTGTGTGTGTGCGTGTGTGTGTTTTTGTTTTTGTGTGTGGTTTTATTTTTGTGTCTGTGTGTGTGTTTGTTTTTGTGTGTGTTTTTGTATTTGTGTGTGTGTGTTTGTTTTTGTGTGTGTTTTTGTTTTTGTGTGTGTGTGTTTTTGTTTGTGTGTGTATTTGTTCTTATGTGTGTTTTTGTTTTTGTGGGTGTGTGTGTGTGTGTTTGTTTTTGTGTGTGTTTTTGTTTGTGTGTGTGTGCGTGTGTGTTTTGTTTTTGTGTGTGTTTTTATTTTTGTGTCTGTGTGGGTGTTTGTTTTTGTTTGTGTTTTTGTTTTTGTGTGTGTGTGTTTGTTTTTGTGTGTGTTTTTGTTTTTGTGTGTGTGTTTTTTTGTTTTTGTGTGTCTTTGTGTGTTTTTTTTGTTTTTGTGTGTATGTGTGTTTTTGTTTTTGTGTATGTTTTTGTCTGTGTGTGTGTGTGTGTGCTTTTGTTTGTGTGTGTGTGCGTGTGTGTGTTTTTGTTTTTGTGTGTGTTTTTGTTTGTGTGTGCTTGTGTGTGTGTATATTTGTGTGTGCGTGTTTGTGTGTGTGTTTTGTTTTTCTGTGTGTGTGCGGTTTTGTTTTTGTGTGTGTGTGTGTGTTTTTGTATTTGTGTGTGTTTTTGTTTTTGTGTGTCTGTGTGTGTTTTTGTTTTTGTGTGTGTGTGTGTTTGTTTTTGTTTTTGTGTGTGTTTTTGTCTTTGTGTGTGTGTGTTTGTTTTTGTGTGTGTTTTTGTTTTTGTGTGTGTTTGTGTGTTTTTGTTTGTGAGTGTGTGTGTGTTTGTTCTTGTGTGAGTTTTTGTTTTTGTGGGTGTGTGTGTGTGTTTATTTTTGTGTGTGTTTTTGTTTGTGTGTGTGTTTTTATTTTTGTGTCTGTGTGTGTGTTTGTTTTTGTGTGTGTTTTTGTATTTGTGTGTGTGTGTTTGTTTTTGTGTGTGTTTTTGTTTTTGTGTGTGTGTGTGTGTTTTTGTTTTTGTGTGTGTGTGTTTTTGTTTGTGTGTGTGTGTTTGTTCTTGTGTGTGTTTTTGTTTTTGTGTGTGTGTGTGTGTGTTTGTTTTTGTGTGTTTTTGTTTGTGTGTGTGTGCGTGTGTGTGTTTTTGTTTTTGTGTGTGTTTTTATTTTTGTGTCTGTGTGTGTGTTTGTTATTGTGTGTGTTTTTGTGTGTGTTTTTGTTTTTGTGTCTGTGTTTGTGTGTGTGTGCTTTTGTTTGTGGGTGTGTGTGTGCGTGTGTTTTTGTTGTTGTGTGTGTTTTTGTTTGTGAGTGCGTGTGTGTGTGTGTGTTTGTGTGTGTGTGTTTGTGTGTGTGTTTTGTTTTTGTGTGTGTGTGCGTTTTTGTTTTTGTGTGTGTGTGTGTTTTTGTTTTTGTGTGTGTTTTTGTTTTTGTGTGTCTCTGTGTTTTTTTGTGTGTGTTTTTGTGTGTGTGTGTGTTTGTTTTTGTGTGTGTTTTTGTTTCGTGTGTGTGTGTTTGTGTGCTTTTGTTTTTGTGTGTTTTTGTTTTTGTATGTGTGTGTGTTTGTGTGCGTTTTTGTTTGTGTGTGTTTTTGTTTTTGTGTGTGTTTTTTTTTTTGTGTGTGTGTGTGTTTTTATGTGTGTTTTTGTTTGTGTGTGTGTTTGTTTTTGTGTGTGTTTTTGTTTTTGTGTGTGTGTGTTTGAGTGCGTTTTTGTTTTTGTGTGTGTGTTTGTTTTTGTGTGTGTTTATGTTTTTGTGTGTGTGTGTGTGTTTTTGTTTTTGTGTGTGTTTTTGTTTGAGTGTGCGTGTGTGTGTGTTTTTGTGTGTGTGTGTTTGTGTGTGTGTTTTGTTTTGGTATGTGTGTGCGTTTTTGTTTTTTTGTGTGTGTGTGTGTTTGTTTTTGTGTTTGTTTTTGTTTTTGTGTGTCTGTGTGTGTCTTTGTGTGTGTTTTTGTTTTTGTGTGTGCGTGTGTGTTTTTGTTTTTGTGTGTGTTTTTATTTGTGTGTGCGTGTGTTTGTGTTTTTGTGTGTGTGTGTTTGTGTGTGTGTTTTGTTTTGGTATGTGTGTGCGTTTTTGTTTTTGTGTGTGTGTGTGTTGGTGTGTGTGTGCTTTTGTTTTTGTGTGTGTTTTTGCTTGTGTGTGTGTGTTTTTGTTTTTGTGTGTGTGTTTTTGTGCGTTTTTGTTTGTGTGTGTGTGTGTGTTTTTGTTTTTGTGTGTGTTTTTGTTTTTTTCTGTGTGTGTTTTTGTTTTTGTGTGTATGTTTGTTTTTGTGTGTGTGAGTTTGTTTTTGTGTGTGATTTGTTTTTGTGCGTGTGTGTGTGTTTGTTCTTGTGTGTGTTTTTGTTTTTGTGGGTGTGTGTGTGTTTTTGTTTTTGTGTGTGTTTTTATTATTGTGTCTGTGTGTGTGTTTGTTTTTGTGTGTGTTTTTGTATTTGTGTGTCTGTGTGCGTGTCTTTATGTGTGTTTTTGTTTTTGCGTGTGTTTTTGTTTTTGTGTATGTTTTTGTTTTTGTGTGTGTGTGTGTGTTTGTGTGTGTGTGCTTTTGTTTGTGTGTGTGTGTGCGTGTGTTTTTGTTGTTGTGTGTGTTTTTGTTTGTGTGTGCGTGTGTGTGTGTATTTGTGTGTGTGTGTTTTGCTTTTCTGTGTGTGTGCGTTTTTGTTTTTGTGTGTGAGTGTTTGTTTTTGTGTGTGTTTTTGTTTTTGTGTGTGTGTGTTTTTGTTTTTGTGTGTGTGTGTGTGTGAGTTATTGTTTTTGTGTGTGTTTTTGTTTTTGTGTGTCTGTGTGTGTGTCTTTGTGTGTTTTTTTGTTTTTGTGTGTGTTTTTGTTTGAGTGTGCGTGTGTGTGTGTTTTTGTGTGTGTGTGTTTTGTTTTGGTATGCGTGTGCGTTTTTGTTTTTGTGTGTGTGTGTGTTTTTGTTTTTGTGTGTCTGTGTGTGTCTTTGTGTGTGTTTTTGTTTTTGTGTGTGTGTGTTTTTGCGTGTGTTTTTGTTTGTGTGTGCGTGTGTGTGTGTTTTTGTGTGTGTGTGTTTGTGTATGTGTTTTGTTTTGGTATGTGTGTGCGTTTTTGTTTTTGTGTGAGTGTGTGTTTGTGTGTGTGTGCTTTTGTTTTTGTGTGTGTTTTTGCTTGTGTGTGTGTGTTTTTGTTTTTGTGTGTGTGTTTTTGTGCGTTTTTGTTTGTGTGTGTGTGTGTGTTTTTGTTTTTGTGTGTGTTTTTGTTTTTTTCTGAGTGTGTTTTTGTGTGTATGTTTGTTTTTGTGTGTGTGTGTTTGTTTTTGTGTGTGATTTGTTTTTGTGCGTGTGTGTGTTTGTTTTTGTGTGTATTTTTGTTTTTGTGTGTGTGTGTGTGTTTTTGTTTGTGTGTGTGTGTTTGTTCTTGTGTGTGTTTTTATTTTTGTGGGTGTGAGTGTGTTTGTTTTTGTGTGTTTTTTTGTTTGTTTGTGTGTGCGTGTGTGTGTTTTTGTGTGTTTTTATTTTTGTGTCTGTGTGTGGGTTTGTTTTTGTGTGTGTTTTTGTATTTGTGTGTGTGTGTTTGTTTTTGTGTGTGTTTTTGTTTTTGTGTGTGTGTGTGTGTTTTTGTTTGTGTGTGTGTGTTTGTTCTTGTTTGTGTGTGCATGTGTGTTTTTTTGTTTTTGTGTGTGTGTTTGTTTTTGTGTGTGTTTTTGTTTTTGTGTGTCTGTGTGCGTGTCTTTGTGTGTGTTTTTGTTTTTGTGTGTGTTTTTGTTTTGTGTATGTTTTTGTTTTTGTGTGTGTGTGTGTTTGTGTGTGTGTGCTTTTGTTTGTGTGTGTGTGTGTGCGTGTGTTTTTGTTGTTGTGTGTATGTTTGTTTTTATGTGTGTGTGTGTTTGTTTTTGTGTGAGTTTTAGTTTTTGTGCGTGTGTGTGTGTTTGTTTTTGTGTGCGTTTTTGTCTTTGTGTGTGTGTGTGTGTTTTTGTTTTTGTGCGTGTTTTTATTTTTGTGTCTGTGTGTGTTTGTTTTTGTGTGTGTTTCTGTTTTTGTGTGTGTGTGTGTGTGTTTTTGTTTGTGTGTGTGTGTGTTTGTTCTTGTGTGTGTTTTTGTTTTTGTGTGTGTGTGTGTGTTTGTTTTCGTGTGTGTTTTTGTTTGTGTGTGTGTGCGTGTGTGTTTTTGTTTTTGTGTGTGTTTTTATTTTTGTGTCTGTGTGTGTGTTTGTTTTTGTGTGTGTTTTTGTTTTTGTGTGTCTGTGTTTGTTTTTGTGTGTGTTTTTGTTTTTGTGTGTGTGTGTGGGTGTGTGTTTTTGTTTTTGTGTGTGTGTGTGTGTTTGTTTTTGTGTGTGTGTGTGTTTGTTTTTGTGTGTGTTTTTGTTTTTGTGTGTCTGTGTGTGTCTTTGTGTGTTTTTTTGTTTTTGTGAGTGTGTGTGCTTTTGTTTTTGTGTGTGTGTGTGTGTTTTTGTTTGTGTGTGTGTGTTTGTTCTTGTGTGTGTTTTTATTTTTGTGGGTGTGTGTGTGTTTGTTTTTGTGTGTTTTTTTGTTTGTTTGTGTGTGCGTGTGTGTGTTTTTGTGTGTTTTTATTTTTGTGTCTGTGTGTGGGTTTGTTTTTGTGTGTGTTTTCGTATTTGTGTGTGTGTGTTTGTTTTTGTGTGTGTTTTTGTTTTTGTGTGTGTGTGTGTGTTTTTGTTTGTGTGTGTGTGTGTTTGTTCTTGTGTGTGTGTGCATGTGTGTGTTTTTGTTTTTGTGTGTGTGTTTGTTTTTGTGTGTGTTTTTGTTTTTGTGTGTCTGTGTGCGTGTCTTTGTGTGTGTTTTTGTTTTTGTGTGTGTTTTTGTTTTGTGTATGTTTTTGTTTTTGTGTGTGTGTGTGTTTATGTGTGTGTGCTTTTGTTTGTGTGTGTGTGTGTGCGTGTGTTTTTGTTGTTGTGTGTATGTTTGTTTTTATGTGTGTGTGTGTGTTTGTTTTTGTGTGAGTTTTAGTTTTTGTGCGTGTGTGTGTGTTTGTTTTTGTGTGCGTTTTTGTCTTTGTGTGTGTGTGTGTTTTTGTTTTTGTGTGTGTTTTTATTTTTGTGTCTGTGTGTGTTTGTTTTTGTGTGTGTTTCTGTTTTTGTGTGTGTGTGTGTGTTTTTGTTTGTGTGTGTGTGTGTTTGTTCTTGTGTGTGTTTTTGTTTTTGTGTGTGTGTGTGTGTTTGTTTTCGTGTGTGTTTTTGTTTGTGTGTGTGTGCGTGTGTGTTTTTGTTTTTGTGTGTGTTTTTATTTTTGTGTCTGTGTGTGTGTTTGTTTTTGTGTGTGTTTTTGTTTTTGTGTGTCTGTGTTTGTTTTTGTGTGTGTTTTTGTTTTTGTGTGTGTGTGTGGGTGTGTGTTTTTGTTTTTGTGTGTGTGTGTTTGTTTTTGTGTGTGTGTGTGTTTGTTTTTGTGTGTGTTTTTGTTTTTGTGTGTCTGTGTGTGTCTTTGTGTGTTTTTTTGTTTTTGTGAGTGTGTGTGCTTTTGTTCTTGTGTGTGTTTTTATTTTTGTGTCTGTGTGTGTGATTGTTTTTGTGTGTGTTTTTGTTTTTGTGTGTGTGTGTTTGTTTTTGTGTGTGTTTTTGTTTTTGTGTGTGTGTGCGTGTGTGTGTTTTTGTTTTTGTTATTGTGTGTGTGTGTGTTTATTTTTGTGTGCATTTTTGTTTGTGTTTGTGTGTGTTTGTTTTTGTGTATGTTTTTGTTTTTGTGTGTGTGTGTTTTTGTGTGTGTGTGCTTTTGTTTTTGTGTGTGTGTGTGTGTGAGTGTTTGTTTTTATTGTGTTTTTGTTTTTGTGTGTCTTTGTGTGTTTTTTTGTTTTGTGTGTGTGTGATTTTGTTTTTGTGTATGTTTTTGTTTTTGTGTGTGTGTGTTTTTGTGTGTGTGTGCTTTTGTTTTTGTGTGTGTGTTTGTTTGTGTGTGTGTGTTTGTTTGTGTGTGTGTGTGTGTTTTTGTGTGTGCGTGTTTGTGTGTGTGTTTTGTTTTTGTGTGTGTGTGCGTTTTTGTTTTTGTGTGTGTGTGTGTTTTTGTTTTTGTGTGTGTTTTTGTTTTTGTGTGTCTGTGTTTGTTTTTGTATGTGTTTTTGTTTTTGTTTTTGTGTGTGTGTGTTTTTGTGTGTGTGTGCTTTTGTTTGTGTGTGTGTGTTTGTTTGTGTGTGTGTGTTTGTTTGTGTGTGTGTGTGTGTGTTTTTGTGTGTGCGTGTTTGTGTGTGTGTTTTGTTTTTGTGTGTGTGTTCGTTTTTGTTTTTGTGTGTGTGTGTGTTTTTGTTTTTGTGTGTGTTTTTGTTTTTGTGTGTCTGTGTTTGTTTTTGTGTGTGTTTTTGTTTTTGTTTTTGTGTGTGTGTGTGTTTTTGTTTTTGTGTGTGTTTTTGTTTTTGTGTGTCTGTGTTTGTTGTTGTGTGTATGTTTGTTTTTGTGTGAGTTTTAGTTTTTGTGCGTGTGTGTGTGTTTGTTTTTGTGTGCGTTTTTGTCTTTGTGTGTGTGTGTGTTTTTGTTTTTGTGTGTGTTTTTATTTTTGTGTCTGTGTGTTTGTTTGTTTTTGTGTGTGTTTCTGTTTTTGTGTGTGTGTGTGTGTGTTTTTGTTTGTGTGTGTGTGTGTTTGTTCTTGTGTGTGTTTTTGTTTTTGTGTGTGTGTGTGTGTTTGTTTTCGTGTGTGTTTTTGTTTGTGTGTGTGTGCGTGTGTGTTTTTGTTTTTGTGTGTGTTTTTATTTTTGTGTCTGTGTTTGTTTTTGTGTGTGTTTTTGTTTTTGTGTGTCTGTGTTTGTTTTTGTGTGTGTTTTTGTTTTTGTGTGTGTGTGTGGGTGTGTGTTTTTGTTTTTGTGTGTGTGTGTGTGTTTGTTTTTGTGTGTGTGTGTGTTTGTTTTTGTGTGTGTTTTTGTTTTTGTGTGTCTGTGTGTGTCTTTGTGTGTTTTTTTGTTTTTGTGAGTGTGTGTGCTTTTGTTCTTGTGTGTGTTTTTATTTTTGTGTCTGTGTGTGTGATTGTTTTTGTGTGTGTTTTTGTTTTTGTGTGTGTGTGTTTGTTTTTGTGTGTGTTTTTGTTTTTGTGTGTGTGTGCGTGTGTGTGTTTTTGTTTTTGTTTTTGTGTGTGTGTGTGTTTGTTTTTGTGTGCATTTTTGTTTGTGTTTGTGTGTGTTTGTTTTTGTGTGTGTTTTTGTTTTTGTGTGTGTCTGTTTGTTTTTGTGTGTGTTTTTGTTTTTGTGTGTGTGTTTGTGTCTGTGTTGTTTTGTTTTTGTGTGTGATTTTGTTTTTGTGTGTGTGTGTGTGATTTTGTTTTTGTGTGTGTGTGTGTGAGTGTTTGTTTTATTGTGTTTTTGTTTTTGTGTGTCTTTGTGTGTTTTTTTGTTTTTGTGTGTGTGTGTGATTTTGTTTTTGTGTATGTTTTTGTTTTTGTGTGTGTGTGTTTTTGTGTGTGTGTGCTTTTGTTTGTGTGTGTGTGTTTTTGTTTGTGTGTGTGTGTTTGTTTGTGTGTGTGTGTGTGTTTTTGTGTGTGAGTGTTTGTGTGTGTGTTTTGTTTTTGTGTGTGTGTGCGTTTTTGTTTTTGTGTGTGTGTGTTTTTGTTTTTGTGTGTGTTTTTGTTTTTGTGTGTCTGTGTGTGTTTTTGTTTTTGTGTGTGTGTGTGTTTTTGTTTTTGTGTGTGTTTTTGTTTTCGTGTGTGTGTGTTTGTGTGCTTTTGTTTTTGTGTGTGTTTTTGTTTTTGTGTGTGTGTGTGTGTTTGTGTGCGTTTTGGTTTTGTGTGTGTGTGTTTTTGTTTTTGTGTGTGTGTGCGTGTGTGTGTTTTTGTTTTTGTTTGTGTGTGTGTGTGTTTGTTTTTGTGTGTGTGTGTGCTTTTGTTTTTGTGTGTGTGTGTGTTTTTGTGTGTGTTTTTGTTTTTGTGTGTGTGTGTGTGTTTGTGTGAGTTTTGGTTTTGTGTGTGTGTGTTTTTGTTTTTGTGTGTGTGTGCGTGTGTGTGTTTTTGTTTTTGTTTGTGTGTGTGTGTTTGTTTTTGTGTATGTGTGTGCTTTTATTTTTGTGTGTGTGTGTGTTTTTGTTTTTGTGTGTGTGTGTGTGTTTTTCTTTTTGTGTGTGTGTGTGTTTGTTTTTGTGTGTGTGTGTGTTTTTTTGTTTTTGTGAGTGTGTGCGTTTTTGTTTTTGTGTGTGTGTGTTTTTGTTTTTGTGTGTGCGTGTGTGTGTTTGTTTTTGTGTGTGTTTTTGTTTTTGTGTCTGTGTGTGTGTTTATTTTTGTGTGTGTTTTTGTTTTTGTGTGTGTGTGTTTGTTTTTGTGTTTGTTTTTGTTTTTGTGTATGTGTGGGTGGGTGTTTTTGTTTTTGTGTGTGTGTGTTTTTGTTTTTGTGTGTTTGTGTGTTTGTTTTTGTGTGTGTTTTTGTTTTTGTGTGTGTGTGTGTCTTTGTGTGCATTTTTGTTCTTGTGTGTGTGTGTGTTTTTTTGTGTGTGTTTTTATTTTTGTGTGTGTGTGTGTGTTTGTGTGTGTGTGCTTTTGATTTTGTGTGTGTTTTTGCTTGTGTGTGTGTGTTTTTGTTTTTGTTTTTGTGTGTGTGTGTGTTTGTTTTTGTGTGTTTTTGTTTTTGTGTGAGTGTGTGTGTTTTTGTGTGTGTTTTTGTTTGTGTGTGTGTTTGTTTTTGTGTGTGTTTTTGTTTTTGTGTGTGTGTGTTTGTGTGCGTTTTTGATTTTGAGTGTGTTTTTGTTTTTGTGTGTGCGTGTGTGTTTTTGTTTTTGTTATTGTGTGTGTGGTGTTTGTTTTTGTGTGTGTTTTTGTTTGTGTGTGTGTGTGTTTGTTTTTGTCTGTGTTTTTGTTTTTGTGTGTGTGTGTTTGCTTTTGTGTGTTTTTTTGTTTTTGTGCGTGTGTTTCTGTCTGTGTTGTTTTGTTTTTGTGTGTGATTTTGTTTTTGTGTGTGTGTGTTTTTGTTTTTGTGTGTGTGTGTGTGAGTGTTTGATTTTGTGCGTGTTTTTGTTTTTGTGTGTCTGTGTGTTTTTGTTTTTGTGTATGTTTTTGTGTGTCTGTGTGTTTGTGTGTGTGCTTTTGTTTGTGTGTGTGTGTGTGTGTGTGTTTTTGTTTTTGTGTGTGTTTTTGTTTGTGTGTGCGTGTGTTTGTTTTTGTGTGTTTTTGTTTTTGTGTGAGTGTGTGTGTTTTTGTGTGTGTTTTTGTTTGTGTGTGTGTTTGTTTTTGTGTGTGTTTTTGTTTTTGTGTGTGTGTGTTTGTGTGCGTTTTTGATTTTGAGTGTGTTTTTGTTTTTGTGTGTGCGTGTGTGTTTTTGTTTTTGTTATTGTGTGTGTGGTGTTTGTTTTTGTGTGTGTTTTTGTTTGTGTGTGTGTGTGTTTGTTTTTGTCTGTGTTTTTGTTTTTGTGTGTGTGTATTTGCTTTTGTGTGTTTTTTTGTTTTTGTGCGTGTGTTTCTGTCTGTGTTGTTTTGTTTTTGTGTGTGATTTTGTTTTTGTGTGTGTGTGTTTTTGTTTTTGTGTGTGTGTGTGTGAGTGTTTGATTTTGTGCGTGTTTTTGTTTTTGTGTGTCTGTGTGTTTTTGTTTTTGTGTATGTTTTTGTGTGTCTGTGTGTTTGTGTGTGTGCTTTTGTTTGTGTGTGTGTGTGTGTGTGTGTTTTTGTTTTTGTGTGTGTTTTTGTTTGTGTGTGCGTGTGTTTTTATGTGTGTGTGTTTGTGTGTGTGTGCTTTTGTTTTTGTGTGTGTTTTTGCTTGTGTGTGTGTGTGTTTTTGTTTTTGTGTGTGTGTGTGTTTGTTTTTGTGTGTTTTTGTTTTTGTGTGAGTGTGTGTGTTTTTGTGTGTGTTTTTGTTTGTGTGTGTGTTTGTTTTTGTGTGTGTTTTTGTTTTTGTGTGTGTGTGTTTGTGTGCGTTTTTGATTTTGAGTGTGTTTTTGTTTTTGTGTGTGCGTGTGTGTTTTTGTTTTTGTTATTGTGTGTGTGGTGTTTGTTTTTGTGTGTGTTTTTGTTTGTGTGTGTGTGTGTTTGTTTTTGTCTGTGTTTTTGTTTTTGTGTGTGTGTGTTTGCTTTTGTGTGTTTTTTTGTTTTTGTGCGTGTGTTTCTGTCTGTGTTGTTTTGTTTTTGTGTGTGATTTTGTTTTTGTGTGTGTGTGTTTTTGTTTTTGTGTGTGTGTGTGTGAGTGTTTGATTTTGTGCGTGTTTTTGTTTTTGTGTGTCTGTGTGTTTTTGTTTTTGTGTATGTTTTTGTGTGTCTGTGTGTTTGTGTGTGTGCTTTTGTTTGTGTGTGTGTGTGTGTGTGTGTTTTTGTTTTTGTGTGTGTTTTTGTTTGTGTGTGCGTGTGTTTTTATGTGTGTGTGTTTGTGTGTGTGTGCTTTTGTTTTTGTGTGTGTTTTTGCTTGTGTGTGTGTGTGTTTTTGTTTTTGTGTGTGTGTTTGTGTGCGCTTTTGTTTGTGTGTGTGTGTGTGTTTTTGTGTGTGTTTTTGTTTTTGTGTGTGTTTCTGTTTTTTTCTGTGTGTGTTTTTGTTTTTGTGTGTATGTTTGTTTTTGTGTGTGTGTTTGTTTTTGTCTGTGTTTTTGTTTTTGTGCGTGTGTGTGTTGGTTTTTGTGTGTGTTTTTGTCTTTGTGTGTGTGTGTTTGTTTTTGTGTGTGTTTTTGTTTTTGTGTGTGTGTGTGTTTTTGTTTGTGTGTGTGTGTTTGTTCTTGTGTGTGTTTTTGTTTTTGTGGGTGTGTGTGTGTTTGTTTTTGTGTGTGTGTGCGTGTGTGTGTTTTTGTTTTTGTGTGTGGTTTTATTTTTGTGTCTGTGTGTGTGTTTGTTTTTGTGTTTTTTTGTATTTGTGTGTGTGTGTTTGTTTTTGTGTGTGTTTTTGTTTTTGTGTGTGTGTGTTTTTGTTTGTGTGTGTATTTGTTCTTGTGTGTGTTTTTGTTTTTGTGCGTGTGTGTGTGTGTGTGTCTTTGTTTTTGTGTGTGATTTTGTTTGTGTGTGTGTGTGTTTTTGTTTTTGTGTGTGTTTTTATTTTTGTGTCTGTGTGGGTGTTTGTTTTTGTGTGTGTTTTTGTTTTTGTGTGTGTGTGTTTGTTTTTGTATGTGTTTTTGTTTTTGTGTGTGTGTGTTTTTGTTTTTGTGTGTGTGTGAGTGTTTGTTTTTGTGTTTTTTTATTTTTGTGTGTCTGTGTGTCTTTGTGTGTTTTTTTGTTTTTGTGTGTATGTGTGTTTTTGTTTTTGTGTATGTTTTTGTCTTTGTGTGTGTGTGTGTGTGCTTTTGTTTGTGTGTGTGTGCGTGTGTGTGTTTTTGTTTTTGTGTGTGTTTTTGTTTTTGTGCGTGTGTTTCTGTCTGTGTTGTTTTGTTTTTGTGTGTGATTTTGTTTTTGTGTGTGTGTGTTTTTGTTTTTGTGTGTGTGTGTGTGAGTGTTTGATTTTGTGCGTGTTTTTGTTTTTGTGTGTCTGTGTGTTTTTGTTTTTGTGTATGTTTTTGTGTGTCTGTGTGTTTGTGTGTGTGCTTTTGTTTGTGTGTGTGTGTGTGTGTGTGTTTTTGTTTTTGTGTGTGTTTTTGTTTGTGTGTGCGTGTGTTTTTATGTGTGTGTGTTTGTGTGTGTGTGCTTTTGTTTTTGTGTGTGTTTTTGCTTGTGTGTGTGTGTGTTTTTGTTTTTGTGTGTGTGTGTGTTTGTTTTTGTGTGTTTTTGTTTTTGTGTGAGTGTGTGTGTTTTTGTGTGTGTTTTTGTTTGTGTGTGTGTTTGTTTTTGTGTGTGTTTTTGTTTTTGTGTGTGTGTGTTTGTGTGCGTTTTTGATTTTGAGTGTGTTTTTGTTTTTGTGTGTGCGTGTGTGTTTTTGTTTTTGTTATTGTGTGTGTGGTGTTTGTTTTTGTGTGTGTTTTTGTTTGTGTGTGTGTGTGTTTGTTTTTGTCTGTGTTTTTGTTTTTGTGTGTGTGTGTTTGCTTTTGTGTGTTTTTTTGTTTTTGTGCGTGTGTTTCTGTCTGTGTTGTTTTGTTTTTGTGTGTGATTTTGTTTTTGTGTGTGTGTGTTTTTGTTTTTGTGTGTGTGTGTGTGAGTGTTTGATTTTGTGCGTGTTTTTGTTTTTGTGTGTCTGTGTGTTTTTGTTTTTGTGTATGTTTTTGTGTGTCTGTGTGTTTGTGTGTGTGCTTTTGTTTGTGTGTGTGTGTGTGTGTGTGTTTTTGTTTTTGTGTGTGTTTTTGTTTGTGTGTGCGTGTGTTTTTATGTGTGTGTGTTTGTGTGTGTGTGCTTTTGTTTTTGTGTGTGTTTTTGCTTGTGTGTGTGTGTGTTTTTGTTTTTGTGTGTGTGTTTGTGTGCGCTTTTGTTTGTGTGTGTGTGTGTGTTTTTGTGTGTGTTTTTGTTTTTGTGTGTGTTTCTGTTTTTTTCTGTGTGTGTTTTTGTTTTTGTGTGTATGTTTGTTTTTGTGTGTGTGTTTGTTTTTGTCTGTGTTTTTGTTTTTGTGCGTGTGTGTGTTGGTTTTTGTGTGTGTTTTTGTCTTTGTGTGTGTGTGTTTGTTTTTGTGTGTGTTTTTGTTTTTGTGTGTGTGTGTGTTTTTGTTTGTGTGTGTGTGTTTGTTCTTGTGTGTGTTTTTGTTTTTGTGGGTGTGTGTGTGTTTGTTTTTGTGTGTGTGTGCGTGTGTGTGTTTTTGTTTTTGTGTGTGGTTTTATTTTTGTGTCTGTGTGTGTGTTTGTTTTTGTGTTTTTTTGTATTTGTGTGTGTGTGTTTGTTTTTGTGTGTGTTTTTGTTTTTGTGTGTGTGTGTTTTTGTTTGTGTGTGTATTTGTTCTTGTGTGTGTTTTTGTTTTTGTGCGTGTGTGTGTGTGTGTGTCTTTGTTTTTGTGTGTGATTTTGTTTGTGTGTGTGTGTGTTTTTGTTTTTGTGTGTGTTTTTATTTTTGTGTCTGTGTGGGTGTTTGTTTTTGTGTGTGTTTTTGTTTTTGTGTGTGTGTGTTTGTTTTTGTATGTGTTTTTGTTTTTGTGTGTGTGTGTTTTTGTTTTTGTGTGTGTGTGAGTGTTTGTTTTTGTGTTTTTTTATTTTTGTGTGTCTGTGTGTCTTTGTGTGTTTTTTTGTTTTTGTGTGTATGTGTGTTTTTGTTTTTGTGTATGTTTTTGTCTTTGTGTGTGTGTGTGTGTGCTTTTGTTTGTGTGTGTGTGCGTGTGTTTTTGTTTTTGTGTGTGTTTTTGTTTGTGTGTGCTTGTGTGTGTGAATTTTTGTGTGTGCGTGTTTGTGTGTGTGTTTTATTTTTCTGTGTGTGTGCGTTTTTGTTTTTGTGTGTGTGTGTGTTTTTGTTTTTGTGTGTGTTTTTGTTTTTGTGTGTCTGTGTATGTTTTTGTTTTTGTGTGTGTGTTTGTTTTTGTTTTTGTTTTTGTGTGTGTTTTTGTCTTTGTGTGTGTGTTTGTTTTTGTGTGTGTTTTTGTTTTTGTGTGTGTTTGTGTGTTTTTGTTTGTGTGTGTGTGTTTGTTCTTGTGTGTGTTTTTGTTTTTGTGTGTGTGTGTGTTTTTGTTTGTGTGTGTGTGTGTGTTTGTTCTTGTGTGTGTTTTTGTTTTTGTGGGTGTGTGTGTGTGTGTTTGTTTTTGTGTGTTTTTGTTTGTGTGTGTGTGCGTGTGTGTGTTTTTGTTTTTGTGTGTGTTTTTATTTTTGTGTCAGTGTGTGTGTTTGTTTTTGTTGTGTTTTTGTATTTGTGTGTGTGTGTTTGTTTTTGTGTGTGTGTTTGTTCTTGTTTTTGTGTGTGTTTTTATTTTTGTGTCTGTGTGTGTGTTTGTTTTTGTGTGTGTTTTTGTGTGTGTTTTTGTTTTTGTGTGTGTGTTTGTGTGTGTGTGCTTTTGTTTGTGTGTGTGTGTGTGCGTGTGTTTTTGTTGTTGTGTGTGTTTTTGTTTGTGTGTGTGTGTTTGTACTTGTGTGTGTTTTTGTTTTTGTGTGTGTGTGTGTGTGTGTTTGTTTTTGTGTGTGTGTGTGTTTTTGTTTGTGTGTGTGTGTTTGTTCTTGTTTTTGTGTGTGTTTTTATTTTTGTGTCTGTGTGTGTGTTTGTTTTTGTGTGTGTTTTTGTTTTTGTGTGTGTGTTTGTGTGTGTGTGCTTTTGTTTGTGTGTGTGTGTGTGCGTGTGTTTTTGTTGTTGTGTGTGTTTTTGTTTGTGTGTGTGTGTGGTTTTTTTAGTGTGTGTTTTTGTCTTTGTGTGTGTGTGTTTGTTTTTGTGTGTATTTTTGTTTTTGTGTGTGTGTGTTTTTGTTTGTGTGTGTGTGTTTGTTCTTGTGTGTGTTTTTGTCTTTGTGGGTGTGTGTGTTTGTTTTTGTGTGTGTTTTTGTTTTTGTGTGTGTGTGTGTGTGTTTGTTTTTGTGTGTGTTTTTGTTTCGTGTGTGTGTGTTTGTGTGCTTTTGTTTTTGTGTGTTTTTGTTTTTGTATGTGTGTG
The DNA here is from genome assembly GCF_047496885.1 of Scyliorhinus torazame. Classification (NCBI taxonomy): domain Eukaryota; kingdom Metazoa; phylum Chordata; class Chondrichthyes; order Carcharhiniformes; family Scyliorhinidae; genus Scyliorhinus; species Scyliorhinus torazame. The sequence continues at coordinate 92,963 of NW_027307873.1, read as the reverse complement.
TGTTTGTGTGCGTTTTTGTTTGTGTGTGTGTGTTTTTGTGTGTGTTTTTGTTTTTGTGTGTGTTTTTGTTTTTGTGTGTGTGTGGTTTTTTTGGTGTGTGTTTTTGTCTTTGTGTGTGTGTGTGTTTGTTTTTGTGTGTATTTTTGTTTTTGTGTGTGTGTGTTTTTGTTTGTGGGTGTGTGTGTTTGTTTTTGTGTGTGTTTTTGTTTGTGTGTGTTTTTTTTTTTTTGTGTCTGTGTGTGTTTTTGTTTGTGTGTGTGTGTTTGTTTTTGTGTGTGTTTTTGTTTTTGTATGTGTGTGTTTGTTTTTGTGTGTGTTTTTGTTTTTGTGTGTGTGTGGGTGTGTGTTTTAGTTTTTGTGTGTGTGTGTGTTTTTGTTTTTGTGTGTGTGTGTTTGTTTTTGTGTGTGTTTTTGTTTTTGTGTGTCTGTCTTTGTGTGTTTTTTTGTTTTTGTGTGTGTGTGTGTTTTTGTTTTTGTGTGTGTTTTTGTTTTTGTGTGTTTGTGTGTGTGTGCTTTTGTTTTTGTGTGTGTGTGTGTGTTTGTTTTTGTGTGTGTTTTTGTTTTTGTGTGTGTGTGTTTGAGTGCGTTTTTGTTTTTGAGTGTTTTTTGTTTTTGTGCGTGTGTGCGTGTGTGTTTTTGTTTTTGTTATTGTTTGTGTGTGTTTGTTTTTGTGCGTGTTTTTGTTTGTGTGTGTGTGTGTTTGTTTTTGTGTGTGTTTTTGTTTTTGTGTGTGTGTTTGTTTTTGTGTGTGTTTTTGTTATTGTGTGTGTGTTTGTTTTTGTGTGTGTTTTGTTTTTGTGTGTGTGTCTGCGTTGTTTTGTTTTCGTGTGTGATTTTTTTTTGTTTGTGTGTGTTTTTGTTTTTGTGTGTGAGTGTTTGTTTTTGTGTGTGTGTGTGCCTTTGTGTGTTTTTTTGTTTTTGTGTGTGTGTGTGTTTTTGTGTGTGTGTGTGTATTTTTGTTTTTGTGTGTGTTTTTGTTTTTGTGTGTGTTTTTGTTTTTGTGTGTCTGTCTTTGTGTGTTTTTTTGTTTTTGTGTGTGTGTGTGTTTTTGTTTTTGTGTGTGTTTTTGTTTTTGTGTGTTTGTGTGTGTGTGCTTTTGTTTTTGTGTGTGTGTGTGTGTTTGTTTTTGTGTGTGTTTTTGTTTTTGTGTGTGTGTGTTTGAGTGCGTTTTTGTTTTTGAGTGTTTTTTGTTTTTGTGCGTGTGTGCGTGTGTGTTTTTGTTTTTGTTATTGTTTGTGTGTGTTTGTTTTTGTGCGTGTTTTTGTTTGTGTGTGTGTGTGTTTGTTTTTGTGTGTGTTTTTGTTTTTGTGTGTGTGTTTGTTTTTGTGTGTGTTTTTGTTATTGTGTGTGTGTTTGTTTTTGTGTGTGTTTTGTTTTTGTGTGTGTGTCTGCGTTGTTTTGTTTTCGTGTGTGATTTTTTTTTGTTTGTGTGTGTTTTTGTTTTTGTGTGTGAGTGTTTGTTTTTGTGTGTGTGTGTGCCTTTGTGTGTTTTTTTGTTTTTGTGTGTGTGTGTGTTTTTGTGTGTGTGTGTGTATTTTTGTTTTTGTGTGTGTTTTTGTTTTTGTGTGTCTGTGTGTGTTTTTGTGTGTGTTTTTGTTTTTGTGTGTGTGTGTGTGTTTTTGTTTTTGTGTGTGTTTTTGTTTGAGTGTGCGTGTGTGTGTGTTTTTGTGTGTGTGTGTTTTGTTTTGGTATGTGTGTGCGTTTTTGTTTTTGTGTGTCTGTGTGTGTTTTTGTGTGTGTTTTTGTTTTTGTGTGTGTGTGTGTGTTTTTGTTTTTGTGTGTGTTTTTGTTTGAGTGTGCGTGTGTGTGTGTTTTTGTGTGTGTGTGTTTTGTTTTGGTATGCGTGTGCGTTTTTGTTTTTGTGTGTGTGTGTGTTTTTGTTTTTGTGTGTCTGTGTGTGTCTTTGTGTGTGTTTTTGTTTTTGTGTGTGTGTGTTTTTGCGTGTGTTTTTGTTTGTGTGTGCGTGTGTGTGTGTTTTTGTGTGTGTGTGTTTGTGTATGTGTTTTGTTTTGGTATGTGTGTGCGTTTTTGTTTTTGTGTGAGTGTGTGTTTGTGTGTGTGTGCTTTTGTTTTTGTGTGTGTTTTTGCTTGTGTGTGTGTGTTTTTGTTTTTGTGTGTGTGTTTTTGTGCGTTTTTGTTTGTGTGTGTGTGTGTGTTTTTGTTTTTGTGTGTGTTTTTGTTTTTTTCTGAGTGTGTTTTTGTTTTTGTGTGTATGTTTGTTTTTGTGTGTGTGTGTTTGTTTTTGTGTGTGATTTGTTTTTGTGCGTGTGTGTGTGTTTGTTTTTGTGTGTATTTTTGTTTTTGTGTGTGTGTGTGTGTTTTTGTTTGTGTGTGTGTGTTTGTTCTTGTGTGTGTTTTTATTTTTGTGGGTGTGTGTGTGTTTGTTTTTGTGTGTTTTTTTGTTTGTTTGTGTGTGCGTGTGTGTGTTTTTGTGTGTTTTTATTTTTGTGTCTGTGTGTGGGTTTGTTTTTGTGTGTGTTTTTGTATTTGTGTGTGTGTGTTTGTTTTTGTGTGTGTTTTTGTTTTTGTGTGTGTGTGTGTGTGTTTGTTTGTGTGTGTGTGTGTTTGTTCTTGTTTGTGTGTGCATGTGTTTTTTTTTGTTTTTGTGTGTGTGTTTGTTTTTGTGTGTGTTTTTGTTTTTGTGTGTCTGTGTGCGTGTCTTTGTGTGTGTTTTTGTTTTGTGTGTGTGTTTGTTTTGTGTATGTTTTTGTTTTTGTGTGTGTGTGTGTTTGTGTGTGTGTGCTTTTGTTTGTGTGTGTGTGTGTGCGTGTGTTTTTGTTGTTGTGTGTATGTTTGTTTTTATGTGTGTGTGTGTGTTTGTTTTTGTGTGAGTTTTAGTTTTTGTGCGTGTGTGTGTGTTTGTTTTTGTGTGCGTTTTTGTCTTTGTGTGTGTGTGTGTGTGTGTTTTTGTTTTTGTGCGTGTTTTTATTTTTGTGTCTGTGTGTGTTTGTTTTTGTGTGTGTTTCTGTTTTTGTGTGTGTGTGTGTGTGTTTTTGTTTGTGTGTGTGTTTGTTCTTGTGTGTGTTTTTGTTTTTGTGTGTGTGTGTGTGTTTGTTTTCGTGTGTGTTTTTGTTTGTGTGTGTGTGCGTGTGTGTTTTTGTTTTTGTGTGTGTTTTTATTTTTGTGTCTGTGTGTGTGTTTGTTTTTGTGTGTGTTTTTGTTTTTGTGTGTCTGTGTTTGTTTTTGTGTGTGTTTTTGTTTTTGTGTGTGTGTGTGGGTGTGTGTTTTTGTTTTTGTGTGTGTGTGTGTGTTTGTTTTTGTGTGTGTGTGTGTTTGTTTTTGTGTGTGTTTTTGTTTTTGTGTGTCTGTTTGTGTCTTTGTGTGTTTTTTTGTTTTTGTGAGTGTGTGTGCTTTTGTTCTTGTGTGTGTTTTTATTTTTGTGTCTGTGTGTGTGATTGTTTTTGTGTGTGTTTTTGTTTTTGTGTGTGTGTGTTTGTTTTTGTGTGTGTTTTTGTTTTTGTGTGTGTGTGCGTGTGTGTGTTTTTGTTTTTGTTATTGTGTGTGTGTGTTTATTTTTGTGTGCATTTTTGTTTGTGTTTGTGTGTGTTTGTTTTTGTGTGTGTTTTTGTTTTTGTGTGTGTGTGTTTGTTTTTGTGTGTGTTTTTGTTTTTGTGTGTGTGTTTGTGTCTGTGTTGTTTTGTTTTTGTGTGTGATTTTGTTTTTGTGTGTGTGTGTTTTTTTTTTTTTTGTGTGTGTGTGTGTGAGTGTTTGTTTTTATTGTGTTTTTGTTTTTGTGTGTCTTTGTGTGTTTTTTTGTTTTGTGTGTGTGTGATTTTGTTTTTGTGTATGTTTTTGTTTTTGTGTGTGTGTGTTTTTGTGTGTGTGTGCTTTTGTTTTTGTGTGTGTGTTTGTTTGTGTGTGTGTGTTTGTTTGTGTGTGTGTGTGTGTTTTTGTGTGTGCGTGTTTGTGTGTGTGTTTTGTTTTTGTGTGTGTGTGCGTTTTTGTTTTTGTGTGTGTGTGTGTTTTTGTTTTTGTGTGTGTTTTTGTTTTTGTGTGTCTGTGTTTGTTTTTGTGTGTGTTTTTGTTTTTGTTTTTGTGTGTGTGTGTTTTTGTGTGTGTGTGCTTTTGTTTGTGTGTGTGTGTTTGTTTGTGTGTGTGTGTTTGTTTGTGTGTGTGTGTGTGTGTTTTTGTGTGTGCGTGTTTGTGTGTGTGTTTTGTTTTTGTGTGTGTGTTCGTTTTTGTTTTTGTGTGTGTGTGTGTTTTTGTTTTTGTGTGTGTTTTTGTTTTTGTGTGTCTGTGTTTGTTTTTGTGTGTGTTTTTGTTTTTGTTTTTGTGTGTGTGTGTGTTTTTGTTTTTGTGTGTGTTTTTGTTTTTGTGTGTCTGTGTTTGTTGTTGTGTGTATGTTTGTTTTTGTGTGAGTTTTAGTTTTTGTGCGTGTGTGTGTGTTTGTTTTTGTGTGCGTTTTTGTCTTTGTGTGTGTGTGTGTTTTTGTTTTTGTGTGTGTTTTTATTTTTGTGTCTGTGTGTGTGTTTGTTTTTGTGTGTGTTTCTGTTTTTGTGTGTGTGTGTGTGTGTTTTTGTTTGTGTGTGTGTGTGTTTGTTCTTGTGTGTGTTTTTGTTTTTGTGTGTGTGTGTGTGTTTGTTTTCGTGTGTGTTTTTGTTTGTGTGTGTGTGCGTGTGTGTTTTTGTTTTTGTGTGTGTTTTTATTTTTGTGTCTGTGTTTGTTTTTGTGTGTGTTTTTGTTTTTGTGTGTCTGTGTTTGTTTTTGTGTGTGTTTTTGTTTTTGTGTGTGTGTGTGGGTGTGTGTTTTTGTTTTTGTGTGTGTGTGTGTGTTTGTTTTTGTGTGTGTGTGTGTTTGTTTTTGTGTGTGTTTTTGTTTTTGTGTGTCTGTGTGTGTCTTTGTGTGTTTTTTTGTTTTTGTGAGTGTGTGTGCTTTTGTTCTTGTGTGTGTTTTTATTTTTGTGTCTGTGTGTGTGATTGTTTTTGTGTGTGTTTTTGTTTTTGTGTGTGTGTGTTTGTTTTTGTGTGTGTTTTTGTTTTTGTGTGTGTGTTTTTGTTTTTGTTTTTGTGTGTGTGTGTGTTTGTGTCTGTGTTGTTTTGTTTTTGTGTGTGATTTTGTTTTTGTGTAGTGTGTGTGATTTTGTTTTTGTGTGTGTGTGTGTGAGTGTTTGTTTTATTGTGTTTTTGTTTTTGTGTGTCTTTGTGTGTTTTTTTGTTTTTGTGTGTGTGTGTGATTTTGTTTTTGTGTATGTTTTTGTTTTTGTGTGTGTGTGTTTTTGTGTGTGTGTGCTTTTGTTTGTGTGTGTGTGTTTTTGTTTGTGTGTGTGTGTTTGTTTGTGTGTGTGTGTGTGTTTTTGTGTGTGCGTGTTTGTGTGTGTGTTTTGTTTTTGTGTGTGTGTGCGTTTTTGTTTTTGTGTGTGTGTGTTTTTGTTTTTGTGTGTGTTTTTGTTTTTGTGTGTCTGTGTGTGTTTTTGTTTTTGTGTGTGTGTGTGTTTTTGTTTTTGTGTGTGTTTTTGTTTTCGTGTGTGTGTGTGTGTTTGTGTGCGTTTTGGTTTTGTGTGTGTGTGTTTTTGTTTTTGTGTGTGTGTGCGTGTGTGTGTTTTTGTTTTTGTTTGTGTGTGTGTGTGTTTGTTTTTGTGTGTGTGTGTGCTTTTGTTTTTGTGTGTGTGTGTGTTTTTGTGTGTGTTTTTGTTTTTGTGTGTGTGTGTGTGTTTGTGTGAGTTTTGGTTTTGTGTGTGTGTGTTTTTGTTTTTGTGTGTGTGTGCGTGTGTGTGTTTTTGTTTTTGTTTGTGTGTGTGTGTTTGTTTTTGTGTATGTGTGTGCTTTTGTTTTTGTGTGTGTGTGTGTTTTTGTTTTTGTGTGTGTGTGTGTGTGTTTGTTTTTGTGTGTGTGTGTGTTTGTTTTTGTGTGTGTGTGTGTTTTTTTGTTTTTGTGAGTGTGTGCGTTTTTGTTTTTGTGTGTGTGTGTTTTTGTTTTTGTGTGTGCGTGTGTGTGTTTGTTTTTGTGTGTGTTTTTGTTTTTGTGTCTGTGTGTGTGTTTATTTTTGTGTGTGTTTTTGTTTTTGTGTGTGTGTGTTTGTTTTTGTGTTTGTTTTTGTTTTTGTGTATGTGTGGGTGGGTGTTTTTGTTTTTGTGTGTGTGTGTTTTTGTTTTTGTGTGTTTGTGTGTTTGTTTTTGTGTGTGTTTTTGTTTTTGTGTGTGTGAGTGTCTTTGTGTGCATTTTTGTTCTTGTGTGTGTGTGTGTTTTTTTTGTGTGTGTTTTTATTTTTGTGTGTGTGTGTGTGTTTGTGTGTGTGTGCTTTTGATTTTGTGTGTGTTTTTGCTTGTGTGTGTGTGTTTTTGTTTTTGTTTTTGTGTGTGTGTGTGTTTGTTTTTGTGTGTTTTTGTTTTTGTGTGAGTGTGTGTGTTTTTGTGTGTGTTTTTGTTTGTGTGTGTGTGTTTGTTTTTGTGTGTGTTTTTGTTTTTGTGTGTGTGTTTGTGTGCGTTTTTGATTTTGAGTGTGTTTTTGTTTTTGTGTGTGCGTGTGTGTTTTTGTTTTTGTTATTGTGTGTGTGGTGTTTGTTTTTGTGTGTGTTTTTGTTTGTGTGTGTGTGTGTTTGTTTTTGTCTGTGTTTTTGTTTTTGTGTGTGTGTGTTTGCTTTTGTGTGTTTTTTTGTTTTTGTGCGTGTGTTTCTGTCTGTGTTGTTTTGTTTTTGTGTGTGATTTTGTTTTTGTGCGTGTGTTTCTGTCTGTGTTGTTTTGTTTTTGTGTGTGATTTTGTTTTTGTGTGTGTGTGTTTTTGTTTTTGTGTGTGTGTGTGTGAGTGTTTGATTTTGTGCGTGTTTTTGTTTTTGTGTGTCTGTGTGTTTTTGTTTTTGTGTATGTTTTTGTGTGTCTGTGTGTTTGTGTGTGTGCTTTTGTTTGTGTGTGTGTGTGTGTGTGTGTTTTTGTTTTTGTGTGTGTTTTTGTTTGTGTGTGCGTGTGTTTTTATGTGTGTGTGTTTGTGTGTGTGTTTTGTTTTTGTTTTTGTGTGAGTGTGTGTGTTTTTGTTTGTGTTTTTTTTGTGTGTGTGTTTGTTTTTGTGTGTGTTTTTGTTTGTGTGTGTGTGTGTTTGTTTTTGTCTGTGTTTTTGTTTTTGTGTGTGTGTGTTTGTTTTTGTGTGTTTTTTTGTTTTTTTGTGTGTGTATGTGTCTGTGTTGTTTTGTTTTTGTGTGTGATTTTGTTTTTGTGTGTGTGTGTGTTTGTTTTTGTCTGTGTTTTTGTTTTTGTGTGTGTGTGTTTGTTTATGTGCGTTTTTTTTGTTTTTGTGTGTGTGTATGTGTCTGTGTTGTTTTGTTTTTGTGTGTGATTTTGTTTTTGTGTGTGTGTGTTTTTGTTTTTGTGTGTGTGTGTGTGAATGTTTGATTTTGTGTGTGTTTCTGTTTTTGTGTGTGTGTGTGTTTTTGTTTTTGTATATGTTTTTGTTTGTGTGTGTGTGTGTTTGTGTGTGTGCTTTTGTTTGTGTGTGTGTGTGTGTGTGTTTTTTTGTTTTGTGTGTGTTTTTGTTTGTGTGTGCGTGTGTTTTTATGTGTGTGTGTTTGTGTGTGTGTTTTGTTTTGGTGTGTGTGTGCGTTTTTTAGTGTGTGTGTGCGTATGGTTGTTTTTGTTTTTGTGTGTGTTTTTGTTTTTGTGTGTCTGTGTGTGTTTTTGTGTGTGTTTTTGTTTTTGTGTGTGTGTTTTTTTTGTGTGTGTTTTTGTTTTCGTAAGTGTTTTTGTTTTCGTATGTGTGTGTTTGTGTGCGTTTTTGTTTTTGTGTGTGTGTGTTTTTGTTTTTGTTTGTGTGTGTGTTTGTTTCTGTGTGTGTTTTTGTTTGTGTGTGTGTTTGTTTGTGTGCGTTTCTGTTTTTGTGTGTGTGTGTTCGTGTTTTTGTTTTTGTGTGTGTGTTTTTTTGTTTTTGTGTGTGTGTGTTTTTGTTTTTGTTTGTTTGTGTGCTTGTTTCTGTGTGTGTTTTTGTTTGTGTGTGTGTTTGTTTGTGTGCGTTTCTGTTTTTGTGTGTGTGTGTTCGTATTTTTGTTTTTGTGTGTGTGTGTATTTGTTTTTGTGTGTGTGTGTGTTTTTGTTTTTGTGTGTGTGTGTTTTTGATTTTGTGTGTGTTTTTGTTTGTGTGGGTGTGTGTTTTTTTTTGTGTGTGTTTTTGTTTGTGTGTGTGTGTTTGTTTTTGTGTGTGTGTGTTTGTGTGTGTGTTTTGTTTTGGTGTGTGTGTGCGTTTTTTAGTGTGTGTGTGCGTATGGTTGTTTTTGTTTTTGTGTGTGTTTTTGTGTGTCTGTGTGTGTTTTTGTGTGTGTTTTTGTTTTTTGTGTGTGTTTTTGTTTTCGTAAGTGTTTTTGTTTTCGTGTGTGTGTGTTTGTGTGCGTTTTTGTTTTTGTGCGTGTGTGTTTTTGTTTTTGTTTGTGTGTGTGTGTTTGTTTCTGTGTGTGTTTTTGTTTGTGTATGTGTTTGTTTGTGTGCGTTTCTGTTTTTGTGTGTGTGTGTTCGTGTTTTTGTTTTTGTGTGTGTGTTTTTTAGTTTTTGTGTGTGTGTGTTTTTGTTTTTGTTTGTGTGTGTGTTTGTTTCTGTGTGTGTTTTTGTTTGTGTGTGTGTGTGTTTTTTTTTGTGTGTGTTTTTGTTTGTGTGTGTGTGTTTGTTTTTGTGTGTGTTTTTGTTTGAGTGTGTGTGTGTGTTTGTTTTTGTGTGTGTTTTTGTTTTTGTGTGTGTGTTTGTTTTTGTGTGTGTTTTTGTTTTGTGTGTGTGTGTTTGTGTGTGTGTGTGTTTTTGTTTTTGTGTGTATTTTTGATTTTGTGAGGGTGTGTGTTTGCTTTTGTTTTTTGAGTATGTGTGTTTTTGTTTTTATGTGTGTTTTTGTTTGTGTGTGTGTTTTTGTTTTCGTGTATATTTTTGTTTTTGTGAGTGTGTGTGTTTGCTTTTGTTTTTTTTGTGTGTGTGTTTTTGATTTTGTGTGTGTTTTTGTTTGTGTGAGTGTGTGTGTTTGTGTGTGTGTGTTTTTGTGTATGTTTTTTTTTTGAGTGTGTGTGTTTTTGTTTTTGTGTGTGTTTTTGTGTATGTTTTTGTTTTTTTGATTGTGTGTGTGTGCGTTTGTTTTTGTGTGTGTTTTTGTTTGTGTGTGTGTTCGTTTTTGTGTGTGTTTTTGTTTTTGTGTGTGTGTGTGTTTTTGTCTTGTGTGTGTTTTTGTTTGTGTGTGTGTGTGTATTTTTGTTTCTGTGTGTGTTTTTGTTTGTGTGTGTGCGTGTGTTTTTGCTTTTGTGTATGTTTTTGTTTTTGTGTGCGTTTTTGTCTTTGTGTGTGTGTGTTTCTGTGTGTGTGCTTTTGTTTTTGTGTGTAATTTTGTTTGTGTGTGTGTGTGTTTTTGTTTTTGTGTGTGTTTTTGTTTGTGTGTGTGTGTGTTCGTTTTTGTGTGTGTTTTTGTTTTTGTGTGTGTGTGTGTTTTTGTTTTTGTGTGTGCTTTTGTTTGTCTGTGTGTGTGTTTTTGTTTGTGTTTTTGGTTGTGTGTGTGTTTTTGTGTGTGTTTATCTTTTTGTGTGCGTTTTTCTTTTTGTGTGTGTGTTTTTGTTTTTGTGTGTATGTTTGTTTTTGTGTGTGTTTTAGTTTTTGTGCGTGTGTGTGTTTGTTTTTGTGTGCGTTTTTGTCTTTGTGTGTGTGTGTGTTTGTTTTTGTGTGTGTTTTTGTTTTGTGTGTGTGTGTGTGTTTTTGTTTGTGTGTGTGTGTGTTTGTTCTTGTGTGTGTTTTTGTTTTTGTGTGTGTGTGTGTGTTTGTTTTTGTGTGTGTTTTTGTTTGTGTGTGTGTGCGTGTGTGTGTTTTTGTTTTTGTGTGTGTTTTTATTTTTGTGCCTGTGTGTGTGTTTGTTTTTGTGTGTGTTTTTGTTTTTGTGTGTCTGTGTTGGTTTTGTGTGTTTTTGTTTTTGTGTGTGTGTATGGGTGTGTGTTTTTGTTTTTGTGTGTGTGTGTGTTTTTGTTTTTGTGTGTGTGTGTGTTTGTTTTTGTGTGTGTTTTTGTTTTTGTGTGTCTGTGTGTGTCTTTGTGTGTTTTTTTGTTTTTGTGTGTGTGTGCTTTTGTTCTTGTGTGTATTTTTATTTTTGTGTCTGTGTGTGTGTTTGTTTTTGTGTGTGTTTTTGTTTTTGTGTGTGTGTGTTTGTTTTTGTGTGTGTTTTTGTTTTTGTGTGTGTGTGCGTGTGTGTGTGTTTTTTAATTGTGTGTGTGTGTGTTTGTTTTTGTGTGTGTTTTTGTTTTTGTGTGTCTGTGTGTGTCTTTGTGTGTTTTTTTGTTTTTGTGTGTTTGTGCTTTTGTTCTTGTGTGTGTTTTTATTTTTGTGTCTGTGTGAGTGTTTTTGTGTGTGTTTTTGTTTTTGTGTGTGTGTGTGTTTTTGTTTTTGTGTGTGTGTGTGTTTTTGTTTTTGTGTGTCTGTGTGTGTTTTTGTGTGTGTTTTTGTTTTTGTGTGTGTGTGTGTGTGTTTGTTTTTGTGTGTGTTTTTGTTTGAGTGTGAGTGTATGTGTGTGTTTTTGTGTGTGTGTGTTTTGTTTTGGTATGTGTGTGCGTTTTTGTTTTTGTGTGTGTGTGTGTTTTTGTTTTTGTGTGTCTGTGTGTGTCTTTGTGTGTGTTTTTGTTTTTGTGTGTGTGTGTTTTTGTTTTTGAGTGTGTTTTTGTTTGTGTGTGCGTGTGTGTGTGTTTTTGTGTGTGTGTGTTTGTGTGTGTGTTTTGTTTTGGTATGTGTGTGCGTTTTTGTTTTTGTGTGAGTGTGTGTTTGTGTGTGTGTGCTTTTGTTTTTGTGTGTTTTTGCTTGTGTGTGTGTGTTTTTGTTTTTGTGTGTGTGTTTTTGTGCGTTTTTGTTTGTGTGTGTGTGTGTGTTTTTGTTCTTGTGTGTGTTTTTATTTTTGTGGGTGTGTGTGTGTTTGTTTTTGTGTGTTTTTTTGTTTGTTTGTGTGTGCGTGTGTGTGTTTTTGTGTGTTTTTATTTTTGTGTCTGTGTGTGGGTTTGTTTTTGTGTGTGTTTTAGTATTTGTGTGTGTGTGTTTGTTTTTGTGTGTGTTTTTGTTTTTGTGTGTGTGTGTGTGTTTTTGCTTGTGTGTGTGTGTGTGTTTTTGTTTTTGTGTGTGTGTGTGTTTGTTTTTGTGTGTGTTTTTGTTTTTGTGTGTCTGTGTGTGTCTTTGTGTGTTTTTTTGTTTTTGTGTGTGTGTGCTTTTGTTCTTGTGTGTGTTTTTATTTTTGTGTCTGTGTGTGTGTTTGTTTTTGTGTGTGTTTTTGTTTTTGTGTATGTGTGGGTGGGTGTTTTTGTTTTTGTGTGTGTGTGTTTTTGTTTTTGTGTGTTTGTGTGTTTGTTTTTGTGTGTGTTTTTGTTTTTGTGTGTGTGTGTGTCTTTGTGTGCATTTTTGTTCTTGTGTGTGTGTGTGTTTTTTTTGTGTGTGTTTTTGCTTGTGTGTGTGTGTGTTTTTGTTTTTGTTTTTGTGTGTGTGTGTGTTTGTTTTTGTGTGTTTTTGTTTTTGTGTGAGTGTGTGTGTTTTTGTGTGTGTTTGTGTTTTTGTGTGTGTGTGTTTGTGTGCGTTTTTGATTTTGAGTGTGTTTTTGTTTTTGTGTGTGCGTGTGTGTTTTTGTTTTTGTTATTGTGTGTGTGGTGTTTGTTTTTGTGTGTGTTTTTGTTTGTGTGTGTGTGTGTTTGTTTTTGTCTGTGTTTTTGTTTTTGTGTGTGTGTGTTTGCTTTTGTGTGTTTTTTTGTTTTTGTGCGTGTGTTTCTGTCTGTGTTGTTTTGTTTTTGTGTGTGATTTTGTTTTTGTGTGTGTGTGCTTTTGTTTTTGTGTGTGTGTGTGTGAGTGTTTGATTTTGTGCGTGTTTTTGTTTTTGTGTGTCTGTGTGTTTTTGTTTTTGTGTATGTTTTTGTGTGTCTGTGTGTTTGTGTGTGTGCTTTTGTTTGTGTGTGTGTGTGTGTGTGTTTTTGTTTTTGTGTGTGTTTTTGTTTGTGTGTGCGTGTGTTTTTATGTGTGTGTGTTTGTGTGTGTGTTTTGTTTTTGTGTGAGTGTGTGTGTTTTTGTTTGTGTTTTTGTTTGTGTGTGTGTTTGTTTTAGTGTTTGTTTTTGTTTGTGTGCGTGTGTGTTTGTTTTTGTCTGTGTTTTTGTTTTTGTGTGTGTGTGTTTGTTTTTGTGTGTTTTTTTGTTTTTGTGTGTGTGTATGTGTCTGTGTTGTTTTGTTTTTGTGTGTTATTTTGTTTTTGTGTGTGTGTGTGTTTGTTTTTGTCTGTGTTTTTGTTTTTGTGTGTGTGTGTTTGTTCATGTGTGTTGTTTTGTTTTTGTGTGTGATTTTGTTTTTGTGTGTGTGTGTTTTTGTTTCTGTGTGTGTGTGTGTGAATGTTTGATTTTGTGTGTGTTTCTGTTTTTGTGTGTGTGTGTGTTTTTGTTTTTGTATATGTTTTTGTTTATGTGTGTGTGTGTGTTTGTGTGTGTGCTTTTGTTTGTGTGTGTGTGTGTGTGTTTTTTTGTTTTGTGTGTGTTTTTGTTTGTGTGTGCGTGTGTTTTTATGTGTGTGTGTTTGTGTGTGTGTTTTGTTTTGGTGTGTGTGTGCGTTTTTTAGTGTGTGTGTGCGTATGGTTGTTTTTGTTTTTGTGTGTGTTTTTGTTTTTGTGTGTCTGTGTGTGTTTTTGTGTGTGTTTTTGTTTTTGTGTGTGTGTTTTTTTTTGTGTGTGTTTTTGTTTTCGTAAGTGTTTTTGTTTTCGTATGTGTGTGTTTGTGTGCGTTTTTGTTTTTGTGTGTGTGTGTTTTTGTTTTTGTTTGTGTGTGTGTTTGTTTCTGTGTGTGTTTTTGTTTGTGTGTGTGTTTGTTTGTGTGCGTTTCTGTTTTTGTGTGTGTGTGTTCGTGTTTTTGTTTTTGTGTGTGTGTTTTATTGTTTTTGTGTGTGTGTGTTTTTGTTTTTGTTTGTTTGTGTGCTTGTTTCTGTGTGTGTTTTTGTTTGTGTGTGTGTTTGTTTGTGTGCGTTTCTGTTTTTGTGTGTGTGTGTTCGTATTTTTGTTTTTGTGTGTGTGTGTATTTGTTTTTGTGTGTGTGTGTGTTTTTGTTTTTGTGTGTGTGTGTTTTTGATTTTGTGTGTGTTTTTGTTTGTGTGGGTGTGTGTTTTTTTTTGTGTGTGTTTTTGTTTGTGTGTGTGTGTTTGTTTTTGTGTGTGTGTGTTTGTGTGTGTGTTTTGTTTTGGTGTGTGTGTGCGTTTTTTAGTGTGTGTGTGCGTATGGTTGTTTTTGTTTTTGTGTGTGTTTTTGTGTGTCTGTGTGTGTTTTTGTGTGTGTTTTTGTTTTTTGTGTGTGTTTTTGTTTTCGTAAGTGTTTTTGTTTTCGTGTGTGTGTGTTTGTGTGCGTTTTTGTTTTTGTGCGTGTGTGTTTTTGTTTTTGTTTGTGTGTGTGTGTTTGTTTCTGTGTGTGTTTTTGTTTGTGTATGTGTTTGTTTGTGTGCGTTTCTGTTTTTGTGTGTGTGTGTTCGTGTTTTTGTTTTTGTGTGTGTGTTTTTTTGTTTTTGTGTGTGTGTGTTTTTGTTTTTGTTTGTGTGTGTGTTTGTTTCTGTGTGTGTTTTTGTTTGTGTGTGTGTTTGTTTGTGTGCGTTTCTGTTTTTGTGTGTGTGTTCGTGTTTTTGTTTTTGTGTGTGTGTGTATTTTTTTTTGTGTGTGTGTGTGTTTTTGTTTTTGTGTGTGTGTGTTTTTGATTTTGTGTGTGTTTTTGTTTGTGTGGGTGTGTGTTTTTTTTTGTGTGTGTTTTTGTTTGTGTGTGTGTGTTTGTTTTTGTGTGTGTTTTTGTTTTTGTGTGTGTGTGTTTGTGTGTGTGTGTGTTTTTGTTTTTGTGTGTGTTTTTGTTTTTGTGTGTGTGTTTGTTTTTGTGTGTGTTTTTGTTTTTGTGTGTGTGTGTTTGTGTGTGTGTGTGTTTTTGTTTTTGTGTGTATTTTTGATTTTGTGAGGGTGTGTGTTTGCTTTTGTTTTTTGAGTATGTGTGTTTTTGTTTTTATGTGTGTTTTTGTTTGTGTGTGTATTTTTGTTTTCGTGTATATTTTTGTTTTTGTGAGTGTGTGTGTTTGCTTTTGTTTTTTTTGTGTGTGTGTTTTTGATTTTGTGTGTGTTTTTGTTTGTGTGAGTGTGTGTGTTTGTGTGTGTGTTTTTGTGTATGTTTTTTTTTTTGAGTGTGTGTGTTTTTGTTTTTGTGTGTGTTTTTGTGTATGTTTTTGTTTTTTTGATTGTGTGTGTGTGCGTTTGTTTTTGTGTGTGTTTTTGTTTGTGTGTGTGTTCGTTTTTGTGTGTGTTTTTGTTTTTGTGTGTGTGTGTTTTTGATTTTGTGTGTGTTTTTGTTTGTGTGTGTGTGTGTATTTTTGTTTCTGTGTGTGTTTTTGTTTGTGTGTGTGTGTGTTTTTGTTTTTGTGTATGTTTTTGTTTTTGTGTGTGTTTTTGTCTTTGTGTGTGTTTTTGTGTTTGTGTGTGTGTTTTTGTGCGTGGGTGTGTTTGTTTTTGTGTGTGTTTTGTCTTTGTGTGTGTTTTTGTTTTTGTGTGTGTGTGTTTCTGTGTGTGTGCTTTTGTTTTTGTGTGTAATTTTGTTTGTGTGTGTGTGTGTTTTTGTTTTTGTGTGTGTTTTTGTTTGTGTGTGTGTGTGTTCGTTTTTGTGTGTGTTTTTGTTTTTGTGTGTGTGTGTGTTTTTGTTTTTGTGTGTGTTTTTGTTTGTCTGTGTGTGTGTTTTTGTTTGTGTTTTTGGTTGTGTGTGTGTTTTTGTGTGTGTTTATCTTTTTGTGTGCGTTTTTCTTTTTGTGTGTGTGTTTTTGTTTTTGTGTGTATGTTTGTTTTTGTGTGTGTTTTAGTTTTTGTGCGTGTGTGTGTGTTTGTTTTTGTGTGCGTTTTTGTCTGTGTGTGTGTGTGTTTTTGTTTTTGTGTGTGTTTTTGTTTTGTGTGTGTGTGTGTGTTATTGTTTGTGTGTGTGTGTGTTTGTTCTTGTGTGTGTTTTTGTTTTTGTGTGTGTGTTTGTTTTTGTGTGTGTTTTTGTTTGTGTGTGTGTGCGTGTGTGTGTTTTTGTTTTTGTGTGTGTTTTTATTTTTGTGCCTGTGTGTGTTTGTTTTTGTGTGTGTTTTTGTTTTTGTGTGTCTGTGTTGGTTTTGTGTATGTTTTTGTTTTTGTGTGTGTGTGTGGGTGTGTGTTTTTGTTTTTGTGTGTGTGTGTGTTTTTGTTTTTGTGTGTGTGTGTGTTTGTTTTTGTGTGTATTTTTGTTTTTGTGTGTCTGTGTGTGTCTTTGTGTGTTTTTTTGTTTTTGTGTGTGTGTGCTTTTGTTCTTGTGTGTGTTTTTATTTTTGTGTGTCTGTGTTGGTTTTGTGTGTGTTTTTGTTTTTGTGTGTGTGTGTGGGTGTGTGTTTTTGTTTTTGTGTGTGTGTGTGTTTTTGTTTTTGTGTGTGTGTGTGTTTGTTTTTGTGTGTGTTTTTTTTTGTGTGTCTGTGTGTGTCTTTGTGTGTGTGTTTGTTTTTGTGTGTGTTTTTGTTTTTGTGTGTGTGTGTTTGTTTTTGTGTGTGTTTTTGTTTTTGTGTGTGTGTGCGTGTGTGTGTTTTTTTTTAATTGTGTGTGTGTTTGTTTTTGTGTGCATTTTTGTTTGTGTGTGTGTGTTTGTTTTTGTGTGTGTTTTTGTTTTTGTGTGTGTGTGTTTGTTTTTGTGTGTGTTTTTGTTTTTGTGTGTGTGTGTGTGTATGTTTTTGTGTGTGTGTGAGTGTTTTTTTTTATTGTGTTTTTGTTTTTGTGTGTCTTTGTGTGCTTTTTTGTTTTTGTGTGTGTGTGTGTTTTTGTTTTTGTGTATGTTTTTGTTTTTGTGTGTGTGTGTGTTTCTGTGTGTGTGCTTTTGTTTGTGTGTGTGTGTTTTTGTTTGTGTGTGTGTGTTTGTTTTTGTGTGTGTGTGTGTTTTTGTGTGTGCGTGTTTGTGTGTGTGTTTTGTTTTTGTGTGTGTGTGCGTTTTTGTTTTTGTGTGTGTGTGTTTGTTTTTGTGTGTGTTTTTGTTTTTGTGTGTGTGTGTGTTTTTGTTTTTTGTGTGTGTTTTTGTTTGTGTGTGTGTGTGTTTGTTTTTGTGTGTGTTTTTGTTTGTGTGTGTCTGTTTCTTTGTTTTCGTTTTTGTTTTTGTGTGTGTGTGTGTGTTTTTGTTTTTGTGTGTGTGTGTTTTTGTTTGTGTGTGTGTGTGTGTGTGTGTGTTTTTGTTTTTGTGTATGTTTTTGTTTTTGTGTGTGTGTGTGTTTCTGTGTGTGTGCTTTTGTTTGTGTGTGTGTGTTTTTGTTTGTGTGTGTGTGTTTGTTTTTGTGTGTGTGTGTGTTTTTGTGTGTGCGTGTTTGTGTGTGTGTTTTGTTTTTGTGTGTGTGTGCGTTTTTGTTTTTGTGTGTGTGTGTTTGTTTTTGTGTGTGTTTTTGTTTTTGTGTGTGTGTGTGTTTTTGTTTTTTGTGTGTGTTTTTGTTTGTGTGTGTGTGTGTTTGTTTTTGTGTGTGTTTTTGTTTGTGTGTGTGTGTTTCTTTGTTTTCGTTTTTGTTTTTGTGTGTGTGTGTGTGTGTTTTTGTTTTTGTGTGTGTGTGTTTTTGTTTTTGTGTGTGTGTGTGTTTTTGTTTTTGTGTGTGTGTGTGTTTTTGTTTTTGTGTGTGTTTTTCTTTGTGTGTGTGTGTGTGTTTTTTTGTTTTTGTGTGTGTGTGTGTGAGTGTTTGTTTTTGTGTGTGTTTTTGTTTTTGTGTGTCTGTGTGTGTGTCTTTGTGTGTTTTTTTGTTTTTGTGTATGTGTGTGTTTTTGATTTTGTGCAAGTTTTTGTTTTTGTGTGTGTGTGTGTTTGTGTGTGTGTGCTTTTGTTTGTGTGTGTGTGTGTTTTTGATTTTGTGTGTGTTTTTGTTTGTGTGTGCGTGTGTTTTTTTGTGTGTGTGTTTGTGTGTGTGTTTTGTTTTTGCGGGTGTGTGCGTTTTTGTTTTTGTGTGTGTGTGTGTTTTTGTTTTTGTGCGTGTTTTTGTTTTTGTGTGTCTCTGTGTGTTTTTGTGTGTGTTTTTGTTATTGTGTGTGTGTGTGTGTTTTTGTTTTTGTGTGTGTTTTTTTATTCGTGTGTGTGTGTTTGTGTGCTTTTGTTTTTGTGTGTGTTTTTGTTTTTGTGTGTGTTTGTGTGCATTTTTGTTTGTGTGTGTGTGTGTTTTTGTTTTTGTGTGTATGTTTGTTTTTGTGTGTGTGTGGGTTTTTTTGTGTGTGTTTTTGTTTTTGTGCGTGTTTGTGTGTGTGTTTTTGTGTGTGTTTTTGTCTTTGTGCGTGTGTGTGTTTGTTTTTGTGTGTGTTTTTGTTTTTGTGTGTTTGTGTTTTTGTTTGTGTGTGTGTTTGTTCTTGTGTGTGTTTTTTTCTTTGTGGGTGTGTGTGTGTGTTTGTTTTGTGTGTGTTTTTGTTTTTGTGTGTGTGTGGGTGTGTGTTTTAGTTTTTGTGTGTGTGTGCTTTTGTTTTTGTGTGTGTTTTTGCTTGTGTGTGTGTGTTTTTGTTTTTGTGGGTGTGTGTTTTTTTATGTGTGTTTTTGTTTGTGTGTGTGTTTGTTTTTGAGTGTGTTTTTGTTTTTGTGTGTCTGTGTGTGTCTTTGTGTGTTTTTTTGTTTTTGTGTGTGTGTGTGCTTTTGTTTTTGTGTGTGTTTTTATTTTTGTGTCTGTGTGAGTGTTTGTTTTTGTGTGTGTTTTTGTTTTTGTGTGTGTGAGTGTTTGTTTTTGTGTGTGTTTTTGTTTTTGTGTGTGTGTGCGTGTGTGTGTTTTTGTTTTTGTTATTGTGTGTGTGTGTGTTTGTTTTTGTGTGCATTTTTGTTTGTGTGTGTGTGTTTGTTTTTGTGTGTGTTTTTGTTTTTGTGTGTGTGTGTTTGTTTTTGTGTGTGTTTTTGTTTTTGTGTGTGTGTTTGTGTCTGTGTTGTTTTGTTTTTGTGTGTGATTTTGTTTTTGTGTGTGTGTGTGTTTTTGTTTTTGTGTGTGTGTGTGTGAGTGTTTGTTTTTATTGTGTTTTTGATTTTGTGTGTCTTTTTGTGTTTGTGTGTGTGTGTTTTGTGTATGTTTTTGTTTGTGTGTGTGTGTGTTTGTGTGTGTGTGCTTTTGTTTGTGTGTGTGTGTTTTTGTTTGTGTGTGTGTGTTTGGTTTTGTGTGTGTGTGTTTTTGTGTGTGCGTGTGGGTGTGTGTTTTTGTTTTTGTGTGTGTGTGTTTTTGTTTTTGTGTGTGTGTGTGTTTGTTTTTGTGTGTGTTTTTGTTTTTGTGTGTCTGTGTGTGTGTCTTTGTGTGTTTTTTTGTTTTTGTGCGTGTGTGTGTTTTTGTTTTTGTGTGTGTTTTTGTTTTTGTGCATGTGTGTATTTTTGTTTGTGTGTGTGTTTGTTTTTGTGTGCGTTTTTGTTTTTGAGTGTGTTTTTGTTTTTGTGTGTGTGTGCGTGTGTGTGTTTTTGGTTTTGTTATTGTGTGTGTGTTTTTGTTTGTGTGTGTGTGTGTGTGAGTGTTTTTTTTGGTGTGTTTTTGTTTTTGTGTGTCTGTGTGTGTGTCCTTGTGTGTTTTTTTGTTTTTGTGTGTGTGTGTGTTTTTGTTTTTGTGTATGTTTTTGTTTTTGTGTGTATGTGTGTTTGTGTGTGTGTGCTTTTGTGTGTGTGTGTGTTTGTTTTTGTGTGTGTTTTTGTTTGTGTGTGCGTGTGTGTGTGTTTGTGTGTGTGTGTGTTTGTGTGTGTGGTTTTGTTTTTGTGTGTGTGTGCGTTTTTGTTTTTGTGTGTGTGTGTTCTTGTTTTTATGTGTGTTTATGTTTTTGTGTGTCTGTGTGTGTTTTTGTGTGTGTTTTTATTTTTGTGTGTGTGTGTGTGTTTTTGTTTTTGTGTGTGTTTTTGTTTTCGTGAGTGTGTGTTTGTGTGCTTTTGTTTTTGTGTGTGTTTTAGTTTTGTGTGTGTTTCTGTGCGTTTTTGTTTGTGTGTGTGTGTGTGTTTTTGTGTGTGTTTTTGTTTTTGTGTGTGTTTTTGTTTTTGTGTGTGTGTGTGTTTTTGTTTGTGTGTGGGTGTGTCTTTGTTCTTGTGTGTGTTTTTGTTTGTGTGTGTGTGTGTTTGTTTTTGTGTGTGTTTTTGTTTGTGTGTGTGTGTGTGTGTGTTTTTGTTTTTCTGTGTGTTTTTATTTTTCTGTCTATGTGTGTTTTTGATTTTGTGTGTGTGTGTTTGTTTTTGTGTGTGTTTTTGTTTTTGTGTGTGTGTGTGGGTGTGTGTTTTTGTTTTTGTGTGTGTGTGTGTGTTTTTCTTTTTGTGTGTGTGTGTTTTTGTTTTTGTTTGTATGTTTGTTTTTGTGTGTGTGTGTTTGTTTTTGTGTGTGTTTTTGTTTGTGTGTGTGTGCTTGTTTTTGTGTGTGTTTTTGTTTTTGTGTGTGTGTGTTTTTGTTTTTGTGTGTGTGTGTGTGTGAGTGTTTGTTTTGTGTGTGTTTTTGTTTTTGTGTGTCTGTGTGTGTGTCTTTGTGTGTTTTTTTGTTTTTGTGTGTATGTGTGTTTTTGTTTCTGTGTATGTTTTTGTTTTTGTGTGTGTGTGTGCTTTTGTTTGTGTGTGTGTGTGCGTGTGTGTTTTTGTTTTTGTGTGTGTTTTTGTTTGTGTGTGCGTGTGTGTGTGTATTTGTGTGTGTGTGTTTGTGTGTGTGTTTTGCTTTTCTGTGTGTGTGCGTTTTTGTTTTTGTGTGTGTGTGTGTTTTTGTTTTTGTGTGTGTTTTTGTTGTTGTGTGTCTGTGTGTGTTTTTGTTTTTGTGTGTGTGTGTGTGTTTTTGTTTTTGTGTGTGTTTTTGTTTTCGTGTGTGTGTGTTTGTGTGCTTTTGTTTTGTTGTGTGTTTTTGTGTTTGTGTGCGTTTTTGTTTGTGTGTGTGTGTGTGTTTTTGTGTGTGTTTTTGTTTTTTGTGTGTTTTTGTTTTGTGTGTGTGTGTTTTTGTTTTTGTGTGTATGTTTGTTTTTGTGTATGTGTCTTTGTTTTTGTGTGTGTTTTAGTTTGTGTGTGTGTGTGCTTTTGTTTTTGTGTGTGTTTTTGCTTGTGTGTGTGTGTTTTTGTTTTTGTGTGTGTGTGTTTTTTTATGTGTGTTTTTGTTTGTGTGCGTGTTTGTTTTTGTGTGTGTTTTTGTTTTTGTGTGTGTGTGTTTGAGTGCGTTTTTGTTTTTGAGTGTGTTTTTGTTTTTGTGAGTCTGTGTGTGTCTTTGTGTGTTTTTTTGTTTTTGTGTGTGTGTGTGCTTTTGTTTTTGTGTGTGTTTTTATTTTTGTGTCTGTGTGAGTGTTTGTTTTTGTGTGTGTTTTTGTTTTTGTGTGTGTGTGTTTGTTTTTGTGTGTGTTTTTGTTTTTGTGTGTGTGTGCGTGTGGGTGTTTTTGTTTTTGTTATTGTGTGTGTGTGTGTGTTTGTTTTTGTGTGCATTTTTGTTTGTGTGTGTGTGTTTGTTTTTGTGTGTGTTTTTGTTTTTGTGTGTGTGTGTTTGTTTTTGTGTGTGTGTTTGTGTCTGTGTTGTTTTGTTTTTGTGTGTGATTTTGTTTTTGTGTGTGTGTGTGTTTTTGTTTTTGTGTGTGTGTGTGTGAGTGTTTGTTTTTATTGTGTTTTTGTTTTTGTGTGTCTTTTTGTGTTTGTGTGTGTGTGTGTTTTGTGTATGTTTTTGTTTGTGTGTGTGTGTGTTTGTGTGTGTGTGTTTTGTTTGTGTGTGTGTGTTTTTGTTTGTGTGTGTGTGTTTGGTTTTGTGTGTGTGTGTTTTTGTGTGTGCGTGTGGGTGGGTGTTTTTGTTTTTGTGTGTGTGTGTTTTTGTTTTTGTGTGTGTGTGTGTTTGTTTTTGTCTGTGTTTTTGTTTTTGTGTGTGTGTGTTTGCTTTTGTGTGTTTTTTTGTTTTTGTGCGTGTGTTTCTGTCTGTGTTGTTTTGTTTTTGTGTGTGATTTTGTTTTTGTGTGTGTGTGTTTTTGTTTTTGTGTGTGTGTGTGTGAGTGTTTGATTTTGTGCGTGTTTTTGTTTTTGTGTGTCTGTGTGTTTTTGTTTTTGTGTATGTTTTTGTGTGTCTGTGTGTTTGTGTGTGTGCTTTTGTTTGTGTGTGTGTGTGTGTGTGTGTTTTTGTTTTTGTGTGTGTTTTTGTTTGTGTGTGCGTGTGTTTTTATGTGTGTGTGTTTGTGTGTGTGTGCTTTTGTTTTTGTGTGTGTTTTTGCTTGTGTGTGTGTGTGTTTTTGTTTTTGTGTGTGTGTGTGTTTGTTTTTGTGTGTTTTTGTTTTTGTGTGAGTGTGTGTGTTTTTGTGTGTGTTTTTGTTTGTGTGTGTGTTTGTTTTTGTGTGTGTTTTTGTTTTTGTGTGTGTGTGTTTGTGTGCGTTTTTGATTTTGAGTGTGTTTTTGTTTTTGTGTGTGCGTGTGTGTTTTTGTTTTTGTTATTGTGTGTGTGGTGTTTGTTTTTGTGTGTGTTTTTGTTTGTGTGTGTGTGTGTTTGTTTTTGTCTGTGTTTTTGTTTTTGTGTGTGTGTGTTTGCTTTTGTGTGTTTTTTTGTTTTTGTGCGTGTGTTTCTGTCTGTGTTGTTTTGTTTTTGTGTGTGATTTTGTTTTTGTGTGTGTGTGTTTTTGTTTTTGTGTGTGTGTGTGTGAGTGTTTGATTTTGTGCGTGTTTTTGTTTTTGTGTGTCTGTGTGTTTTTTTTTTTGTGTATGTTTTTGTGTGTCTGTGTGTTTGTGTGTGTGCTTTTGTTTGTGTGTGTGTGTGTGTGTTTTTGTTTTTGTGTGTGTTTTTGTTTGTGTGTGCGTGTGTTTTTATGTGTGTGTGTTTGTGTGTGTGTGCTTTTGTTTTTGTGTGTGTTTTTGCTTGTGTGTGTGTGTGTTTTTGTTTTTGTGTGTGTGTTTGTGTGCGCTTTTGTTTGTGTGTGTGTGTGTGTTTTTGTGTGTGTTTTTGTTTTTGTGTGTGTTTCTGTTTTTTTCTGTGTGTGTTTTTGTTTTTGTGTGTATGTTTGTTTTTGTGTGTGTGTTTGTTTTTGTCTGTGTTTTTGTTTTTGTGCGTGTGTGTGTTGGTTTTTGTGTGTGTTTTTGTCTTTGTGTGTGTGTGTTTGTTTTTGTGTGTGTTTTTGTTTTTGTGTGTGTGTGTGTTTTTGTTTGTGTGTGTGTGTTTGTTCTTGTGTGTGTTTTTGTTTTTGTGGGTGTGTGTGTGTTTGTTTTTGTGTGTGTGTGCGTGTGTGTGTTTTTGTTTTTGTGTGTGGTTTTATTTTTGTGTCTGTGTGTGTGTTTGTTTTTGTGTTTTTTTGTATTTGTGTGTGTGTGTTTGTTTTTGTGTGTGTTTTTGTTTTTGTGTGTGTGTGTTTTTGTTTGTGTGTGTATTTGTTCTTGTGTGTGTTTTTGTTTTTGTGCGTGTGTGTGTGTGTGTGTCTTTGTTTTTGTGTGTGATTTTGTTTGTGTGTGTGTGTGTTTTTGTTTTTGTGTGTGTTTTTATTTTTGTGTCTGTGTGGGTGTTTGTTTTTGTGTGTGTTTTTGTTTTTGTGTGTGTGTGTTTGTTTTTGTATGTGTTTTTGTTTTTGTGTGTGTGTGTTTTTGTTTTTGTGTGTGTGTGAGTGTTTGTTTTTGTGTTTTTTTATTTTTGTGTGTCTGTGTGTCTTTGTGTGTTTTTTTGTTTTTGTGTGTATGTGTGTTTTTGTTTTTGTGTATGTTTTTGTCTTTGTGTGTGTGTGTGTGTGCTTTTGTTTGTGTGTGTGTGCGTGTGTGTGTTTTTGTTTTTGTGTGTGTTTTTGTTTTTGTGCGTGTGTTTCTGTCTGTGTTGTTTTGTTTTTGTGTGTGATTTTGTTTTTGTGTGTGTGTGTTTTTGTTTTTGTGTGTGTGTGTGTGAGTGTTTGATTTTGTGCGTGTTTTTGTTTTTGTGTGTCTGTGTGTTTTTGTTTTTGTGTATGTTTTTGTGTGTCTGTGTGTTTGTGTGTGTGCTTTTGTTTGTGTGTGTGTGTGTGTGTGTGTTTTTGTTTTTGTGTGTGTTTTTGTTTGTGTGTGCGTGTGTTTTTATGTGTGTGTGTTTGTGTGTGTGTGCTTTTGTTTTTGTGTGTGTTTTTGCTTGTGTGTGTGTGTGTTTTTGTTTTTGTGTGTGTGTGTGTTTGTTTTTGTGTGTTTTTGTTTTTGTGTGAGTGTGTGTGTTTTTGTGTGTGTTTTTGTTTGTGTGTGTGTTTGTTTTTGTGTGTGTTTTTGTTTTTGTGTGTGTGTGTTTGTGTGCGTTTTTGATTTTGAGTGTGTTTTTGTTTTTGTGTGTGCGTGTGTGTTTTTGTTTTTGTTATTGTGTGTGTGGTGTTTGTTTTTGTGTGTGTTTTTGTTTGTGTGTGTGTGTGTTTGTTTTTGTCTGTGTTTTTGTTTTTGTGTGTGTGTGTTTGCTTTTGTGTGTTTTTTTGTTTTTGTGCGTGTGTTTCTGTCTGTGTTGTTTTGTTTTTGTGTGTGATTTTGTTTTTGTGTGTGTGTGTTTTTGTTTTTGTGTGTGTGTGTGTGAGTGTTTGATTTTGTGCGTGTTTTTGTTTTTGTGTGTCTGTGTGTTTTTGTTTTTGTGTATGTTTTTGTGTGTCTGTGTGTTTGTGTGTGTGCTTTTGTTTGTGTGTGTGTGTGTGTGTGTGTTTTTGTTTTTGTGTGTGTTTTTGTTTGTGTGTGCGTGTGTTTTTATGTGTGTGTGTTTGTGTGTGTGTGCTTTTGTTTTTGTGTGTGTTTTTGCTTGTGTGTGTGTGTGTTTTTGTTTTTGTGTGTGTTTTTGTCTTTGTGTGTGTGTGTTTGTTTTTGTGTGTGTTTTTGTTTTTGTGTGTGTGTGTGTTTTTGTTTGTGTGTGTGTGTTTGTTCTTGTGTGTGTTTTTGTTTTTGTGGGTGTGTGTGTGTTTGTTTTTGTGTGTGTGTGCGTGTGTGTGTTTTTGTTTTTGTGTGTGGTTTTATTTTTGTGTCTGTGTGTGTGTTTGTTTTTGTGTTTTTTTGTATTTGTGTGTGTGTGTTTGTTTTTGTGTGTGTTTTTGTTTTTGTGTGTGTGTGTTTTTGTTTGTGTGTGTATTTGTTCTTGTGTGTGTTTTTGTTTTTGTGCGTGTGTGTGTGTGTGTGTCTTTGTTTTTGTGTGTGATTTTGTTTGTGTGTGTGTGTGTTTTTGTTTTTGTGTGTGTTTTTATTTTTGTGTCTGTGTGGGTGTTTGTTTTTGTGTGTGTTTTTGTTTTTGTGTGTGTGTGTTTGTTTTTGTATGTGTTTTTGTTTTTGTGTGTGTGTGTTTTTGTTTTTGTGTGTGTGTGAGTGTTTGTTTTTGTGTTTTTTTATTTTTGTGTGTCTGTGTGTCTTTGTGTGTTTTTTTGTTTTTGTGTGTATGTGTGTTTTTGTTTTTGTGTATGTTTTTGTCTTTGTGTGTGTGTGTGTGTGCTTTTGTTTGTGTGTGTGTGCGTGTGTGTGTTTTTGTTTTTGTGTGTGTTTTTGTTTGTGTGTGCTTGTGTGTGTGAATTTTTGTGTGTGCGTGTTTGTGTGTGTGTTTTATTTTTCTGTGTGTGTGCGTTTTTGTTTTTGTGTGTGTGTGTGTTTTTGTTTTTGTGTGTGTTTTTGTTTTTGTGTGTCTGTGTATGTTTTTGTTTTTGTGTGTGTGTTTGTTTTTGTTTTTGTTTTTGTGTGTGTTTTTGTCTTTGTGTGTGTGTTTGTTTTTGTGTGTGTTTTTGTTTTTGTGTGTGTTTGTGTGTTTTTGTTTGTGTGTGTGTGTTTGTTCTTGTGTGTGTTTTTGTTTTTGTGTGTGTGTGTGTTTTTGTTTGTGTGTGTGTGTGTGTTTGTTCTTGTGTGTGTTTTTGTTTTTGTGGGTGTGTGTGTGTGTGTTTGTTTTTGTGTGTTTTTGTTTGTGTGTGTGTGCGTGTGTGTGTTTTTGTTTTTGTGTGTGTTTTTATTTTTGTGTCTGTGTGTGTGTTTGTTTTTGTTGTGTTTTTGTATTTGTGTGTGTGTTTGTTTTTGTGTGTGTGTTTGTTCTTGTTTTTGTGTGTGTTTTTATTTTTGTGTCTGTGTGTGTGTTTGTTTTTGTGTGTGTTTTTGTGTGTGTTTTTGTTTTTGTGTGTGTGTTTGTGTGTGTGTGCTTTTGTTTGTGTGTGTGTGTGTGCGTGTGTTTTTGTTGTTGTGTGTGTTTTTGTTTGTGTGTGTGTGTTTGTACTTGTGTGTGTTTTTGTTTTTGTGTGTGTGTGTGTGTGTGTTTGTTTTTGTGTGTGTGTGTGTTTTTGTTTGTGTGTGTGTGTTTGTTCTTGTTTTTGTGTGTGTTTTTATTTTTGTGTCTGTGTGTGTGTTTGTTTTTGTGTGTGTTTTTGTTTTTGTGTGTGTGTTTGTGTGTGTGTGCTTTTGTTTGTGTGTGTGTGTGTGCGTGTGTTTTTGTTGTTGTGTGTGTTTTTGTTTGTGTGTGTGTGTGGTTTTTTTAGTGTGTGTTTTTGTCTTTGTGTGTGTGTGTTTGTTTTTGTGTGTATTTTTGTTTTTGTGTGTGTGTGTTTTTGTTTGTGTGTGTGTGTTTGTTCTTGTGTGTGTTTTTGTCTTTGTGGGTGTGTGTGTTTGTTTTTGTGTGTGTTTTTGTTTTTGTGTGTGTGTGTGTGTGTTTGTTTTTGTGTGTGTTTTTGTTTCGTGTGTGTGTGTTTGTGTGCTTTTGTTTTTGTGTGTTTTTGTTTTTGTATGTGTGTGTGTTTGTGTGCGTTTTTGTTTGTGTGTGTGTGTTTTTGTGTGTGTTTTTGTTTTTGTGTGTGTTTTTGTTTTTGTGTGTGTGTGGTTTTTTTGGTGTGTGTTTTTGTCTTTGTGTGTGTGTGTGTTTGTTTTTGTGTGTATTTTTGTTTTTGTGTGTGTGTGTTTTTGTTTGTGTGTGTGTGTTTGTTCTTGTGTGTGTTTTTGTCTTTGTGGGTGTGTGTGTTTGTTTTTGTGTGTGTTTTTGTTTGTGTGTGTTTTTTTTTTTTTGTGTCTGTGTGTGTTTTTGTTTGTGTGTGTGTGTTTGTTTTTGTGTGTGTTTTTGTTTTTGTATGTGTGTGTTTGTTTTTGTGTGTGTTTTTGTTTTTGTGTGTGTGTGGGTGTGTGTTTTAGTTTTTGTGTGTGTGTGTGTTTTTGTTTTTGTGTGTGTGTGTTTGTTTTTGTGTGTGTTTTTGTTTTTGTGTGTCTGTCTTTGTGTGTTTTTTTGTTTTTGTGTGTGTGTGTGTTTTTGTTTTTGTGTGTGTTTTTGTTTTTGTGTGTTTGTGTGTGTGTGCTTTTGTTTTTGTGTGTGTGTGTGTGTTTGTTTTTGTGTGTGTTTTTGTTTTTGTGTGTGTGTGTTTGAGTGCGTTTTTGTTTTTGAGTGTTTTTTGTTTTTGTGCGTGTGTGCGTGTGTGTTTTTGTTTTTGTTATTGTTTGTGTGTGTTTGTTTTTGTGCGTGTTTTTGTTTGTGTGTTTGTGTGTTTGTTTTTGTGTGTGTTTTTGTTTTTGTGTGTGTGTTTGTTTTTGTGTGTGTTTTTGTTATTGTGTGTGTGTTTGTTTTTGTGTGTGTTTTGTTTTTGTGTGTGTGTCTGCGTTGTTTTGTTTTCGTGTGTGATTTTTTTTTGTTTGTGTGTGTTTTTGTTTTTGTGTGTGAGTGTTTGTTTTTTTGTGTGTGTGTGCCTTTGTGTGTTTTTTTGTTTTTGTGTGTGTGTGTGTTTTTGTGTGTGTGTGTGTATTTTTGTTTTTGTGTGTGTTTTTGTTTTTGTGTGTGTTTTTGTTTTTGTGTGTCTGTCTTTGTGTGTTTTTTTGTTTTTGTGTGTGTGTGTGTTTTTGTTTTTGTGTGTGTTTTTGTTTTTGTGTGTTTGTGTGTGTGTGCTTTTGTTTTTGTGTGTGTGTGTGTGTTTGTTTTTGTGTGTGTTTTTGTTTTTGTGTGTGTGTGTTTGAGTGCGTTTTTGTTTTTGAGTGTTTTTTGTTTTTGTGCGTGTGTGCGTGTGTGTTTTTGTTTTTGTTATTGTTTGTGTGTGTTTGTTTTTGTGCGTGTTTTTGTTTGTGTGTGTGTGTGTTTGTTTTTGTGTGTGTTTTTGTTTTTGTGTGTGTGTTTGTTTTTGTGTGTGTTTTTGTTATTGTGTGTGTGTTTGTTTTTGTGTGTGTTTTGTTTTTGTGTGTGTGACTGCGTTGTTTTGTTTTCGTGTGTGATTTTTTTTTGTTTGTGTGTGTTTTTGTTTTTGTGTGTGAGTGTTTGTTTTTGTGTGTGTGTGTGCCTTTGTGTGTTTTTTTGTTTTTGTGTGTGTGTGTGTTTTTGTGTGTGTGTGTGTATTTTTGTTTTTGTGTGTGTTTTTGTTTTTGTGTGTCTGTGTGTGTTTTTGTGTGTGTTTTTGTTTTTGTGTGTGTGTGTGTGTTTTTGTTTTTGTGTGTGTTTTTGTTTGAGTGTGCGTGTGTGTGTGTTTTTGTGTGTGTGTGTTTTGTTTTGGTATGTGTGTGCGTTTTTGTTTTTGTGTGTCTGTGTGTGTTTTTGTGTGTGTTTTTGTTTTTGTGTGTGTGTGTGTGTTTTTGTTTTTGTGTGTGTTTTTGTTTGAGTGTGCGTGTGTGTGTGTTTTTGTGTGTGTGTGTTTTGTTTTGGTATGCGTGTGCGTTTTTGTTTTTGTGTGTGTGTGTGTTTTTGTTTTTGTGTGTCTGTGTGTGTCTTTGTGTGTGTTTTTGTTTTTGTGTGTGTGTGTTTTTGCGTGTGTTTTTGTTTGTGTGTGCGTGTGTGTGTGTTTTTGTGTGTGTGTGTTTGTGTATGTGTTTTGTTTTGGTATGTGTGTGCGTTTTTGTTTTTGTGTGAGTGTGTGTTTGTGTGTGTGTGCTTTTGTTTTTGTGTCTGTTTTTGCTTGTGTGTGTGTGTTTTTGTTTTTGTGTGTGTGTTTTTGTGCGTTTTTGTTTGTGTGTGTGTGTGTGTTTTTGTTTTTGTGTGTGTTTTTGTTTTTTTCTGAGTGTGTTTTTGTTTTTGTGTGTATGTTTGTTTTTGTGTGTGTGTGTTTGTTTTTGTGTGTGATTTGTTTTTGTGCGTGTGTGTGTGTTTGTTTTTGTGTGTATTTTTGTTTTTGTGTGTGTGTGTGTGTTTTTGTTTGTGTGTGTGTGTTTGTTCTTGTGTGTGTTTTTATTTTTGTGGGTGTGTGTGTGTTTGTTTTTGTGTGTTTTTTTGTTTGTTTGTGTGTGCGTGTGTGTGTTTTTGTGTGTTTTTATTTTTGTGTCTGTGTGTGGGTTTGTTTTTGTGTGTGTTTTTGTATTTGTGTGTGTGTGTTTGTTTTTGTGTGTGTTTTTGTTTTTGTGTGTGTGTGTGTGTGTTTGTTTGTGTGTGTGTGTGTTTGTTCTTGTTTGTGTGTGCATGTGTTTTTTTTTGTTTTTGTGTGTGTGTTTGTTTTTGTGTGTGTTTTTGTTTTTGTGTGTCTGTGTGCGTGTCTTTGTGTGTGTTTTTGTTTTGTGTGTGTTTTTGTTTTGTGTATGTTTTTGTTTTTGTGTGTGTGTGTGTTTGTGTGTGTGTGCTTTTGTTTGTGTGTGTGTGTGTGCGTGTGTTTTTGTTGTTGTGTGTATGTTTGTTTTTATGTGTGTGTGTGTGTTTGTTTTTGTGTGAGTTTTAGTTTTTGTGCGTGTGTGTGTGTTTGTTTTTGTGTGCGTTTTTGTCTTTGTGTGTGTGTGTGTGTGTGTTTTTGTTTTTGTGCGTGTTTTTATTTTTGTGTCTGTGTGTGTTTGTTTTTGTGTGTGTTTCTGTTTTTGTGTGTGTGTGTGTGTGTTTTTGTTTGTGTGTGTGTTTGTTCTTGTGTGTGTTTTTGTTTTTGTGTGTGTGTGTGTGTTTGTTTTCGTGTGTGTTTTTGTTTGTGTGTGTGTGCGTGTGTGTTTTTGTTTTTGTGTGTGTTTTTATTTTTGTGTCTGTGTGTGTGTTTGTTTTTGTGTGTGTTTTTGTTTTTGTGTGTCTGTGTTTGTTTTTGTGTGTGTTTTTGTTTTTGTGTGTGTGTGTGGGTGTGTGTTTTTGTTTTTGTGTGTGTGTGTGTGTTTGTTTTTGTGTGTGTGTGTGTTTGTTTTTGTGTGTGTTTTTGTTTTTGTGTGTCTGTGTGTGTCTTTGTGTGTTTTTTTGTTTTTGTGAGTGTGTGTGCTTTTGTTCTTGTGTGTGTTTTTATTTTTGTGTCTGTGTGTGTGATTGTTTTTGTGTGTGTTTTTGTTTTTGTGTGTGTGTGTTTGTTTTTGTGTGTGTTTTTGTTTTTGTGTGTGTGTGCGTGTGTGTGTTTTTGTTTTTGTTATTGTGTGTGTGTGTGTTTATTTTTGTGTGCATTTTTGTTTGTGTTTGTGTGTGTTTGTTTTTGTGTGTGTTTTTGTTTTTGTGTGTGTGTGTTTGTTTTTGTGTGTGTTTTTGTTTTTGTGTGTGTGTTTGTGTCTGTGTTGTTTTGTTTTTGTGTGTGATTTTGTTTTTGTGTGTGTGTGTTTTTTTTTTTTTTGTGTGTGTGTGTGTGAGTGTTTGTTTTTATTGTGTTTTTGTTTTTGTGTGTCTTTGTGTGTTTTTTTGTTTTGTGTGTGTGTGATTTTGTTTTTGTGTATGTTTTTGTTTTTGTGTGTGTGTGTTTTTGTGTGTGTGTGCTTTTGTTTTTGTGTGTGTGTTTGTTTGTGTGTGTGTGTTTGTTTGTGTGTGTGTGTGTGTTTTTGTGTGTGCGTGTTTGTGTGTGTGTTTTGTTTTTGTGTGTGTGTGCGTTTTTGTTTTTGTGTGTGTGTGTGTTTTTGTTTTTGTGTGTGTTTTTGTTTTTGTGTGTCTGTGTTTGTTTTTGTGTGTGTTTTTGTTTTTGTTTTTGTGTGTGTGTGTTTTTGTGTGTGTGTGCTTTTGTTTGTGTGTGTGTGTTTGTTTGTGTGTGTGTGTTTGTTTGTGTGTGTGTGTGTGTGTTTTTGTGTGTGCGTGTTTGTGTGTGTGTTTTGTTTTTGTGTGTGTGTTCGTTTTTGTTTTTGTGTGTGTGTGTGTTTTTGTTTTTGTGTGTGTTTTTGTTTTTGTGTGTCTGTGTTTGTTTTTGTGTGTGTTTTTGTTTTTGTTTTTGTGTGTGTGTGTGTTTTTGTTTTTGTGTGTGTTTTTGTTTTTGTGTGTCTGTGTTTGTTGTTGTGTGTATGTTTGTTTTTGTGTGAGTTTTAGTTTTTGTGCGTGTGTGTGTGTTTGTTTTTGTGTGCGTTTTTGTCTTTGTGTGTGTGTGTGTTTTTGTTTTTGTGTGTGTTTTTATTTTTGTGTCTGTGTGTGTGTTTGTTTTTGTGTGTGTTTCTGTTTTTGTGTGTGTGTGTGTGTGTTTTTGTTTGTGTGTGTGTGTGTTTGTTCTTGTGTGTGTTTTTGTTTTTGTGTGTGTGTGTGTGTTTGTTTTCGTGTGTGTTTTTGTTTGTGTGTGTGTGCGTGTGTGTTTTTGTTTTTGTGTGTGTTTTTATTTTTGTGTCTGTGTTTGTTTTTGTGTGTGTTTTTGTTTTTGTGTGTCTGTGTTTGTTTTTGTGTGTGTTTTTGTTTTTGTGTGTGTGTGTGGGTGTGTGTTTTTGTTTTTGTGTGTGTGTGTGTGTTTGTTTTTGTGTGTGTGTATGTTTGTTTTTGTGTGTGTTTTTGTTTTTGTGTGTCTGTGTGTGTCTTTGTGTGTTTTTTTGTTTTTGTGAGTGTGTGTGCTTTTGTTCTTGTGTGTGTTTTTATTTTTGTGTCTGTGTGTGTGATTGTTTTTGTGTGTGTTTTTGTTTTTGTGTGTGTGTGTTTGTTTTTGTGTGTGTTTTTGTTTTTGTGTGTGTGTTTTTGTTTTTGTTTTTGTGTGTGTGTGTGTTTGTGTCTGTGTTGTTTTGTTTTTGTGTGTGATTTTGTTTTTGTGTGTGTGTGTGTGATTTTGTTTTTGTGTGTGTGTGTGTGAGTGTTTGTTTTATTGTGTTTTTGTTTTTGTGTGTCTTTGTGTGTTTTTTTGTTTTTGTGTGTGTGTGTGATTTTGTTTTTGTGTATGTTTTTGTTTTTGTGTGTGTGTGTTTTTGTGTGTGTGTGCTTTTGTTTGTGTGTGTGTGTTTTTGTTTGTGTGTGTGTGTTTGTTTGTGTGTGTGTGTGTGTTTTTGTGTGTGCGTGTTTGTGTGTGTGTTTTGTTTTTGTGTGTGTGTGCGTTTTTGTTTTTGTGTGTGTGTGTTTTTGTTTTTGTGTGTGTTTTTGTTTTTGTGTGTCTGTGTGTGTTTTTGTTTTTGTGTGTGTGTGTGTTTTTGTTTTTGTGTGTGTTTTTGTTTTCGTGTGTGTGTGTGTGTTTGTGTGCGTTTTGGTTTTGTGTGTGTGTGTTTTTGTTTTTGTGTGTGTGTGCGTGTGTGTGTTTTTGTTTTTGTTTGTGTGTGTGTGTGTTTGTTTTTGTGTGTGTGTGTGCTTTTGTTTTTGTGTGTGTGTGTGTTTTTGTGTGTGTTTTTGTTTTTGTGTGTGTGTGTGTGTTTGTGTGAGTTTTGGTTTTGTGTGTGTGTGTTTTTGTTTTTGTGTGTGTGTGCGTGTGTGTGTTTTTGTTTTTGTTTGTGTGTGTGTGTTTGTTTTTGTGTATGTGTGTGCTTTTGTTTTTGTGTGTGTGTGTGTTTTTGTTTTTGTGTGTGTGTGTGTGTTTTTGTTTTTGTGTGTGTGTGTGTTTGTTTTTGTGTGTGTGTGTGTTTTTTTGTTTTTGTGAGTGTGTGCGTTTTTGTTTTTGTGTGTGTGTGTTTTTGTTTTTGTGTGTGCGTGTGTGTGTTTGTTTTTGTGTGTGTTTTTGTTTTTGTGTCTGTGTGTGTGTTTATTTTTGTGTGTGTTTTTGTTTTTGTGTGTGTGTGTTTGTTTTTGTGTTTGTTTTTGTTTTTGTGTATGTGTGGGTGGGTGTTTTTGTTTTTGTGTGTGTGTGTTTTTGTTTTTGTGTGTTTGTGTGTTTGTTTTTGTGTGTGTTTTTGTTTTTGTGTGTGTGAGTGTCTTTGTGTGCATTTTTGTTCTTGTGTGTGTGTGTGTTTTTTTTGTGTGTGTTTTTATTTTTGTGTGTGTGTGTGTGTTTGTGTGTGTGTGCTTTTGATTTTGTGTGTGTTTTTGCTTGTGTGTGTGTGTTTTTGTTTTTGTTTTTGTGTGTGTGTGTGTTTGTTTTTGTGTGTTTTTGTTTTTGTGTGAGTGTGTGTGTTTTTGTGTGTGTTTTTGTTTGTGTGTGTGTGTTTGTTTTTGTGTGTGTTTTTGTTTTTGTGTGTGTGTTTGTGTGCGTTTTTGATTTTGAGTGTGTTTTTGTTTTTGTGTGTGCGTGTGTGTTTTTGTTTTTGTTATTGTGTGTGTGGTGTTTGTTTTTGTGTGTGTTTTTGTTTGTGTGTGTGTGTGTTTGTTTTTGTCTGTGTTTTTGTTTTTGTGTGTGTGTGTTTGCTTTTGTGTGTTTTTTTGTTTTTGTGCGTGTGTTTCTGTCTGTGTTGTTTTGTTTTTGTGTGTGATTTTGTTTTTGTGCGTGTGTTTCTGTCTGTGTTGTTTTGTTTTTGTGTGTGATTTTGTTTTTGTGTGTGTGTGTTTTTGTTTTTGTGTGTGTGTGTGTGAGTGTTTGATTTTGTGCGTGTTTTTGTTTTTGTGTGTCTGTGTGTTTTTGTTTTTGTGTATGTTTTTGTGTGTCTGTGTGTTTGTGTGTGTGCTTTTGTTTGTGTGTGTGTGTGTGTGTGTGTTTTTGTTTTTGTGTGTGTTTTTGTTTGTGTGTGCGTGTGTTTTTATGTGTGTGTGTTTGTGTGTGTGTTTTGTTTTTGTTTTTGTGTGAGTGTGTGTGTTTTTGTTTGTGTTTTTTTTGTGTGTGTGTTTGTTTTTGTGTGTGTTTTTGTTTGTGTGTGTGTGTGTTTGTTTTTGTCTGTGTTTTTGTTTTTGTGTGTGTGTGTTTGTTTTTGTGTGTTTTTTTGTTTTTTTGTGTGTGTATGTGTCTGTGTTGTTTTGTTTTTGTGTGTGATTTTGTTTTTGTGTGTGTGTGTGTTTGTTTTTGTCTGTGTTTTTGTTTTTGTGTGTGTGTGTTTGTTTATGTGCGTTTTTTTTGTTTTTGTGTGTGTGTATGTGTCTGTGTTGTTTTGTTTTTGTGTGTGATTTTGTTTTTGTGTGTGTGTGTTTTTGTTTTTGTGTGTGTGTGTGTGAATGTTTGATTTTGTGTGTGTTTCTGTTTTTGTGTGTGTGTGTGTTTTTGTTTTTGTATATGTTTTTGTTTGTGTGTGTGTGTGTTTGTGTGTGTGCTTTTGTTTGTGTGTGTGTGTGTGTGTGTTTTTTTGTTTTGTGTGTGTTTTTGTTTGTGTGTGCGTGTGTTTTTATGTGTGTGTGTTTGTGTGTGTGTTTTGTTTTGGTGTGTGTGTGCGTTTTTTAGTGTGTGTGTGCGTATGGTTGTTTTTGTTTTTGTGTGTGTTTTTGTTTTTGTGTGTCTGTGTGTGTTTTTGTGTGTGTTTTTGTTTTTGTGTGTGTGTTTTTTTTGTGTGTGTTTTTGTTTTCGTAAGTGTTTTTGTTTTCGTATGTGTGTGTTTGTGTGCGTTTTTGTTTTTGTGTGTGTGTGTTTTTGTTTTTGTTTGTGTGTGTGTTTGTTTCTGTGTGTGTTTTTGTTTGTGTGTGTGTTTGTTTGTGTGCGTTTCTGTTTTTGTGTGTGTGTGTTCGTGTTTTTGTTTTTGTGTGTGTGTTTTTTTGTTTTTGTGTGTGTGTGTTTTTGTTTTTGTTTGTTTGTGTGCTTGTTTCTGTGTGTGTTTTTGTTTGTGTGTGTGTTTGTTTGTGTGCGTTTCTGTTTTTGTGTGTGTGTGTTCGTATTTTTGTTTTTGTGTGTGTGTGTATTTGTTTTTGTGTGTGTGTGTGTTTTTGTTTTTGTGTGTGTGTGTTTTTGATTTTGTGTGTGTTTTTGTTTGTGTGGGTGTGTGTTTTTTTTTGTGTGTGTTTTTGTTTGTGTGTGTGTGTTTGTTTTTGTGTGTGTGTGTTTGTGTGTGTGTTTTGTTTTGGTGTGTGTGTGCGTTTTTTAGTGTGTGTGTGCGTATGGTTGTTTTTGTTTTTGTGTGTGTTTTTGTGTGTCTGTGTGTGTTTTTGTGTGTGTTTTTGTTTTTTGTGTGTGTTTTTGTTTTCGTAAGTGTTTTTGTTTTCGTGTGTGTGTGTTTGTGTGCGTTTTTGTTTTTGTGCGTGTGTGTTTTTGTTTTTGTTTGTGTGTGTGTGTTTGTTTCTGTGTGTGTTTTTGTTTGTGTATGTGTTTGTTTGTGTGCGTTTCTGTTTTTGTGTGTGTGTGTTCGTGTTTTTGTTTTTGTGTGTGTGTTTTTTTGTTTTTGTGTGTGTGTGTTTTTGTTTTTGTTTGTGTGTGTGTTTGTTTCTGTGTGTGTTTTTGTTTGTGTGTGTGTGTGTTTTTTTTTGTGTGTGTTTTGTTTGTGTGTGTGTGTTTGTTTTTGTGTGTGTTTTTGTTTGAGTGTGTGTGTGTGTTTGTTTTTGTGTGTGTTTTTGTTTTTGTGTGTGTGTTTGTTTTTGTGTGTGTTTTTGTTTTGTGTGTGTGTGTTTGTGTGTGTGTGTGTTTTTGTTTTTGTGTGTATTTTTGATTTTGTGAGGGTGTGTGTTTGCTTTTGTTTTTTGAGTATGTGTGTTTTTGTTTTTATGTGTGTTTTTGTTTGTGTGTGTGTTTTTGTTTTCGTGTATATTTTTGTTTTTGTGAGTGTGTGTGTTTGCTTTTGTTTTTTTTGTGTGTGTGTTTTTGATTTTGTGTGTGTTTTTGTTTGTGTGAGTGTGTGTGTTTGTGTGTGTGTGTTTTTGTGTATGTTTTTTTTTTGAGTGTGTGTGTTTTTGTTTTTGTGTGTGTTTTTGTGTATGTTTTTGTTTTTTTGATTGTGTGTGTGTGCGTTTGTTTTTGTGTGTGTTTTTGTTTGTGTGTGTGTTCGTTTTTGTGTGTGTTTTTGTTTTTGTGTGTGTGTGTGTTTTTGTCTTGTGTGTGTTTTTGTTTGTGTGTGTGTGTGTATTTTTGTTTCTGTGTGTGTTTTTGTT
This sequence comes from Scyliorhinus torazame, assembly GCF_047496885.1. Classification (NCBI taxonomy): domain Eukaryota; kingdom Metazoa; phylum Chordata; class Chondrichthyes; order Carcharhiniformes; family Scyliorhinidae; genus Scyliorhinus; species Scyliorhinus torazame. The sequence goes on along the minus strand of NW_027307873.1, from coordinate 58,231 downwards.
TGTGTGTGTGCGTGTGTTTTTGCTTTTGTGTATGTTTTTGTTTTTGTGTGCGTTTTTGTCTTTGTGTGTGTGTGTTTCTGTGTGTGTGCTTTTGTTTTTGTGTGTAATTTTGTTTGTGTGTGTGTGTGTTTTTGTTTTTGTGTGTGTTTTTGTTTGTGTGTGTGTGTGTTCGTTTTTGTGTGTGTTTTTGTTTTTGTGTGTGTGTGTGTTTTTGTTTTTGTGTGTGCTTTTGTTTGTCTGTGTGTGTGTTTTTGTTTGTGTTTTTGGTTGTGTGTGTGTTTTTGTGTGTGTTTATCTTTTTGTGTGCGTTTTTCTTTTTGTGTGTGTGTTTTTGTTTTTGTGTGTATGTTTGTTTTTGTGTGTGTTTTAGTTTTTGTGCGTGTGTGTGTTTGTTTTTGTGTGCGTTTTTGTCTTTGTGTGTGTGTGTGTTTGTTTTTGTGTGTGTTTTTGTTTTGTGTGTGTGTGTGTGTTTTTGTTTGTGTGTGTGTGTGTTTGTTCTTGTGTGTGTTTTTGTTTTTGTGTGTGTGTGTGTGTTTGTTTTTGTGTGTGTTTTTGTTTGTGTGTGTGTGCGTGTGTGTGTTTTTGTTTTTGTGTGTGTTTTTATTTTTGTGCCTGTGTGTGTGTTTGTTTTTGTGTGTGTTTTTGTTTTTGTGTGTCTGTGTTGGTTTTGTGTGTTTTTGTTTTTGTGTGTGTGTGTGGGTGTGTGTTTTTGTTTTTGTGTGTGTGTGTGTTTTTGTTTTTGTGTGTGTGTGTGTTTGTTTTTGTGTGTGTTTTTGTTTTTGTGTGTCTGTGTGTGTCTTTGTGTGTTTTTTTGTTTTTGTGTGTGTGTGCTTTTGTTCTTGTGTGTATTTTTATTTTTGTGTCTGTGTGTGTGTTTGTTTTTGTGTGTGTTTTTGTTTTTGTGTGTGTGTGTTTGTTTTTGTGTGTGTTTTTGTTTTTGTGTGTGTGTGCGTGTGTGTGTGTTTTTTAATTGTGTGTGTGTGTGTTTGTTTTTGTGTGTGTTTTTGTTTTTGTGTGTCTGTGTGTGTCTTTGTGTGTTTTTTTGTTTTTGTGTGTTTGTGCTTTTGTTCTTGTGTGTGTTTTTATTTTTGTGTCTGTGTGAGTGTTTTTGTGTGTGTTTTTGTTTTTGTGTGTGTGTGTGTTTTTGTTTTTGTGTGTGTGTGTGTTTTTGTTTTTGTGTGTCTGTGTGTGTTTTTGTGTGTGTTTTTGTTTTTGTGTGTGTGTGTGTGTGTTTGTTTTTGTGTGTGTTTTTGTTTGAGTGTGAGTGTATGTGTGTGTTTTTGTGTGTGTGTGTTTTGTTTTGGTATGTGTGTGCGTTTTTGTTTTTGTGTGTGTGTGTGTTTTTGTTTTTGTGTGTCTGTGTGTGTCTTTGTGTGTGTTTTTGTTTTTGTGTGTGTGTGTTTTTGTTTTTGAGTGTGTTTTTGTTTGTGTGTGCGTGTGTGTGTGTTTTTGTGTGTGTGTGTTTGTGTGTGTGTTTTGTTTTGGTATGTGTGTGCGTTTTTGTTTTTGTGTGAGTGTGTGTTTGTGTGTGTGTGCTTTTGTTTTTGTGTGTTTTTGCTTGTGTGTGTGTGTTTTTGTTTTTGTGTGTGTGTTTTTGTGCGTTTTTGTTTGTGTGTGTGTGTGTGTTTTTGTTTTTGTGTGTGTTTTTGTTTTTTTCTGTGTGTGTTTTTGTTTTTGTGTGTATGTTTGTTTTTGTGTGTGTGTGTTTGTTTTTGTGTGTGATTTGTTTTTGTGCGTGTGTGTGTGTTTGTTTTTGTGTGTATTTTTGTTTTTGTGTGTGTGTGTGTGTTTTTGTTTGTGTGTGTGTGTTTGTTCTTGTGTGTGTTTTTATTTTTGTGGGTGTGTGTGTGTTTGTTTTTGTGTGTTTTTTTGTTTGTTTGTGTGTGCGTGTGTGTGTTTTTGTGTGTTTTTATTTTTGTGTCTGTGTGTGGGTTTGTTTTTGTGTGTGTTTTAGTATTTGTGTGTGTGTGTTTGTTTTTGTGTGTGTTTTTGTTTTTGTGTGTGTGTGTGTGTTTTTGTTTGTGTGTGTGTGTGTGTTTTTGTTTTTGTGTGTGTGTGTGTTTGTTTTTGTGTGTGTTTTTGTTTTTGTGTGTCTGTGTGTGTCTTTGTGTGTTTTTTTGTTTTTGTGTGTGTGTGCTTTTGTTCTTGTGTGTGTTTTTATTTTTGTGTCTGTGTGTGTGTTTGTTTTTGTGTGTGTTTTTGTTTTTGTGTATGTGTGGGTGGGTGTTTTTGTTTTTGTGTGTGTGTGTTTTTGTTTTTGTGTGTTTGTGTGTTTGTTTTTGTGTGTGTTTTTGTTTTTGTGTGTGTGTGTGTCTTTGTGTGCATTTTTGTTCTTGTGTGTGTGTGTGTTTTTTTTGTGTGTGTTTTTGCTTGTGTGTGTGTGTGTTTTTGTTTTTGTTTTTGTGTGTGTGTGTGTTTGTTTTTGTGTGTTTTTGTTTTTGTGTGAGTGTGTGTGTTTTTGTGTGTGTTTGTGTTTTTGTGTGTGTGTGTTTGTGTGCGTTTTTGATTTTGAGTGTGTTTTTGTTTTTGTGTGTGCGTGTGTGTTTTTGTTTTTGTTATTGTGTGTGTGGTGTTTGTTTTTGTGTGTGTTTTTGTTTGTGTGTGTGTGTGTTTGTTTTTGTCTGTGTTTTTGTTTTTGTGTGTGTGTGTTTGCTTTTGTGTGTTTTTTTGTTTTTGTGCGTGTGTTTCTGTCTGTGTTGTTTTGTTTTTGTGTGTGATTTTGTTTTTGTGTGTGTGTGCTTTTGTTTTTGTGTGTGTGTGTGTGAGTGTTTGATTTTGTGCGTGTTTTTGTTTTTGTGTGTCTGTGTGTTTTTGTTTTTGTGTATGTTTTTGTGTGTCTGTGTGTTTGTGTGTGTGCTTTTGTTTGTGTGTGTGTGTGTGTGTGTTTTTGTTTTTGTGTGTGTTTTTGTTTGTGTGTGCGTGTGTTTTTATGTGTGTGTGTTTGTGTGTGTGTTTTGTTTTTGTGTGAGTGTGTGTGTTTTTGTTTGTGTTTTTGTTTGTGTGTGTGTTTGTTTTAGTGTTTGTTTTTGTTTGTGTGCGTGTGTGTTTGTTTTTGTCTGTGTTTTTGTTTTTGTGTGTGTGTGTTTGTTTTTGTGTGTTTTTTTGTTTTTGTGTGTGTGTATGTGTCTGTGTTGTTTTGTTTTTGTGTGTTATTTTGTTTTTGTGTGTGTGTGTGTTTGTTTTTGTCTGTGTTTTTGTTTTTGTGTGTGTGTGTTTGTTCATGTGTGTTGTTTTGTTTTTGTGTGTGATTTTGTTTTTGTGTGTGTGTGTTTTTGTTTCTGTGTGTGTGTGTGTGAATGTTTGATTTTGTGTGTGTTTCTGTTTTTGTGTGTGTGTGTGTTTTTGTTTTTGTATATGTTTTTGTTTATGTGTGTGTGTGTGTTTGTGTGTGTGCTTTTGTTTGTGTGTGTGTGTGTGTGTTTTTTTGTTTTGTGTGTGTTTTTGTTTGTGTGTGCGTGTGTTTTTATGTGTGTGTGTTTGTGTGTGTGTTTTGTTTTGGTGTGTGTGTGCGTTTTTTAGTGTGTGTGTGCGTATGGTTGTTTTTGTTTTTGTGTGTGTTTTTGTTTTTGTGTGTCTGTGTGTGTTTTTGTGTGTGTTTTTGTTTTTGTGTGTGTGTTTTTTTTTGTGTGTGTTTTTGTTTTCGTAAGTGTTTTTGTTTTCGTATGTGTGTGTTTGTGTGCGTTTTTGTTTTTGTGTGTGTGTGTTTTTGTTTTTGTTTGTGTGTGTGTTTGTTTCTGTGTGTGTTTTTGTTTGTGTGTGTGTTTGTTTGTGTGCGTTTCTGTTTTTGTGTGTGTGTGTTCGTGTTTTTGTTTTTGTGTGTGTGTTTTTTTGTTTTTGTGTGTGTGTGTTTTTGTTTTTGTTTGTTTGTGTGCTTGTTTCTGTGTGTGTTTTTGTTTGTGTGTGTGTTTGTTTGTGTGCGTTTCTGTTTTTGTGTGTGTGTGTTCGTATTTTTGTTTTTGTGTGTGTGTGTATTTGTTTTTGTGTGTGTGTGTGTTTTTGTTTTTGTGTGTGTGTGTTTTTGATTTTGTGTGTGTTTTTGTTTGTGTGGGTGTGTGTTTTTTTTTGTGTGTGTTTTTGTTTGTGTGTGTGTGTTTGTTTTTGTGTGTGTGTGTTTGTGTGTGTGTTTTGTTTTGGTGTGTGTGTGCGTTTTTTAGTGTGTGTGTGCGTATGGTTGTTTTTGTTTTTGTGTGTGTTTTTGTGTGTCTGTGTGTGTTTTTGTGTGTGTTTTTGTTTTTTGTGTGTGTTTTTGTTTTCGTAAGTGTTTTTGTTTTCGTGTGTGTGTGTTTGTGTGCGTTTTTGTTTTTGTGCGTGTGTGTTTTTGTTTTTGTTTGTGTGTGTGTGTTTGTTTCTGTGTGTGTTTTTGTTTGTGTATGTGTTTGTTTGTGTGCGTTTCTGTTTTTGTGTGTGTGTGTTCGTGTTTTTGTTTTTGTGTGTGTGTTTTTTTGTTTTTGTGTGTGTGTGTTTTTGTTTTTGTTTGTGTGTGTGTTTGTTTCTGTGTGTGTTTTTGTTTGTGTGTGTGTTTGTTTGTGTGCGTTTCTGTTTTTGTGTGTGTGTTCGTGTTTTTGTTTTTGTGTGTGTGTGTATTTTTTTTTGTGTGTGTGTGTGTTTTTGTTTTTGTGTGTGTGTGTTTTTGATTTTGTGTGTGTTTTTGTTTGTGTGGGTGTGTGTTTTTTTTTGTGTGTGTTTTTGTTTGTGTGTGTGTGTTTGTTTTTGTGTGTGTTTTTGTTTTTGTGTGTGTGTGTTTGTGTGTGTGTGTGTTTTTGTTTTTGTGTGTGTTTTTGTTTTTGTGTGTGTGTTTGTTTTTGTGTGTGTTTTTGTTTTTGTGTGTGTGTGTTTGTGTGTGTGTGTGTTTTTGTTTTTGTGTGTATTTTTGATTTTGTGAGGGTGTGTGTTTGCTTTTGTTTTTTGAGTATGTGTGTTTTTGTTTTTATGTGTGTTTTTGTTTGTGTGTGTATTTTTGTTTTCGTGTATATTTTTGTTTTTGTGAGTGTGTGTGTTTGCTTTTGTTTTTTTTGTGTGTGTGTTTTTGATTTTGTGTGTGTTTTTGTTTGTGTGAGTGTGTGTGTTTGTGTGTGTGTTTTTGTGTATGTTTTTTTTTTGAGTGTGTGTGTTTTTGTTTTTGTGTGTGTTTTTGTGTATGTTTTTGTTTTTTTGATTGTGTGTGTGTGCGTTTGTTTTTGTGTGTGTTTTTGTTTGTGTGTGTGTTCGTTTTTGTGTGTGTTTTTGTTTTTGTGTGTGTGTGTTTTTGATTTTGTGTGTGTTTTTGTTTGTGTGTGTGTGTGTATTTTTGTTTCTGTGTGTGTTTTTGTTTGTGTGTGTGTGTGTTTTTGTTTTTGTGTATGTTTTTGTTTTTGTGTGTGTTTTTGTCTTTGTGTGTGTTTTTGTGTTTGTGTGTGTGTTTTTGTGCGTGGGTGTGTTTGTTTTTGTGTGTGTTTTGTCTTTGTGTGTGTTTTTGTTTTTGTGTGTGTGTGTTTCTGTGTGTGTGCTTTTGTTTTTGTGTGTAATTTTGTTTGTGTGTGTGTGTGTTTTTGTTTTTGTGTGTGTTTTTGTTTGTGTGTGTGTGTGTTCGTTTTTGTGTGTGTTTTTGTTTTTGTGTGTGTGTGTGTTTTTGTTTTTGTGTGTGTTTTTGTTTGTCTGTGTGTGTGTTTTTGTTTGTGTTTTTGGTTGTGTGTGTGTTTTTGTGTGTGTTTATCTTTTTGTGTGCGTTTTTCTTTTTGTGTGTGTGTTTTTGTTTTTGTGTGTATGTTTGTTTTTGTGTGTGTTTTAGTTTTTGTGCGTGTGTGTGTGTTTGTTTTTGTGTGCGTTTTTGTCTGTGTGTGTGTGTGTTTTTGTTTTTGTGTGTGTTTTTGTTTTGTGTGTGTGTGTGTGTTATTGTTTGTGTGTGTGTGTGTTTGTTCTTGTGTGTGTTTTTGTTTTTGTGTGTGTGTTTGTTTTTGTGTGTGTTTTTGTTTGTGTGTGTGTGCGTGTGTGTGTTTTTGTTTTTGTGTGTGTTTTTATTTTTGTGCCTGTGTGTGTTTGTTTTTGTGTGTGTTTTTGTTTTTGTGTGTCTGTGTTGGTTTTGTGTATGTTTTTGTTTTTGTGTGTGTGTGTGGGTGTGTGTTTTTGTTTTTGTGTGTGTGTGTGTTTTTGTTTTTGTGTGTGTGTGTGTTTGTTTTTGTGTGTATTTTTGTTTTTGTGTGTCTGTGTGTGTCTTTGTGTGTTTTTTTGTTTTTGTGTGTGTGTGCTTTTGTTCTTGTGTGTGTTTTTATTTTTGTGTGTCTGTGTTGGTTTTGTGTGTGTTTTTGTTTTTGTGTGTGTGTGTGGGTGTGTGTTTTTGTTTTTGTGTGTGTGTGTGTTTTTGTTTTTGTGTGTGTGTGTGTTTGTTTTTGTGTGTGTTTTTTTTTGTGTGTCTGTGTGTGTCTTTGTGTGTGTGTTTGTTTTTGTGTGTGTTTTTGTTTTTGTGTGTGTGTGTTTGTTTTTGTGTGTGTTTTTGTTTTTGTGTGTGTGTGCGTGTGTGTGTTTTTTTTTAATTGTGTGTGTGTTTGTTTTTGTGTGCATTTTTGTTTGTGTGTGTGTGTTTGTTTTTGTGTGTGTTTTTGTTTTTGTGTGTGTGTGTTTGTTTTTGTGTGTGTTTTTGTTTTTGTGTGTGTGTGTGTGTATGTTTTTGTGTGTGTGTGAGTGTTTGTTTTTATTGTGTTTTTGTTTTTGTGTGTCTTTGTGTGCTTTTTTGTTTTTGTGTGTGTGTGTGTTTTTGTTTTTGTGTATGTTTTTGTTTTTGTGTGTGTGTGTGTTTCTGTGTGTGTGCTTTTGTTTGTGTGTGTGTGTTTTTGTTTGTGTGTGTGTGTTTGTTTTTGTGTGTGTGTGTGTTTTTGTGTGTGCGTGTTTGTGTGTGTGTTTTGTTTTTGTGTGTGTGTGCGTTTTTGTTTTTGTGTGTGTGTGTTTGTTTTTGTGTGTGTTTTTGTTTTTGTGTGTGTGTGTGTTTTTGTTTTTTGTGTGTGTTTTTGTTTGTGTGTGTGTGTGTTTGTTTTTGTGTGTGTTTTTGTTTGTGTGTGTCTGTTTCTTTGTTTTCGTTTTTGTTTTTGTGTGTGTGTGTGTGTTTTTGTTTTTGTGTGTGTGTGTTTTTGTTTGTGTGTGTGTGTGTGTGTGTGTGTGTTTGTTTTTGTGTATGTTTTTGTTTTTGTGTGTGTGTGTGTTTCTGTGTGTGTGCTTTTGTTTGTGTGTGTGTGTTTTTGTTTGTGTGTGTGTGTTTGTTTTTGTGTGTGTGTGTGTTTTTGTGTGTGCGTGTTTGTGTGTGTGTTTTGTTTTTGTGTGTGTGTGCGTTTTTGTTTTTGTGTGTGTGTGTTTGTTTTTGTGTGTGTTTTTGTTTTTGTGTGTGTGTGTGTTTTTGTTTTTTGTGTGTGTTTTTGTTTGTGTGTGTGTGTGTTTGTTTTTGTGTGTGTTTTTGTTTGTGTGTGTGTGTTTCTTTGTTTTCGTTTTTGTTTTTGTGTGTGTGTGTGTGTGTTTTTGTTTTTGTGTGTGTGTGTTTTTGTTTTTGTGTGTGTGTGTGTTTTTGTTTTTGTGTGTGTGTGTGTTTTTGTTTTTGTGTGTGTTTTTCTTTGTGTGTGTGTGTGTGTTTTTTTGTTTTTGTGTGTGTGTGTGTGAGTGTTTGTTTTTGTGTGTGTTTTTGTTTTTGTGTGTCTGTGTGTGTGTCTTTGTGTGTTTTTTTGTTTTTGTGTATGTGTGTGTTTTTGATTTTGTGCATGTTTTTGTTTTTGTGTGTGTGTGTGTTTGTGTGTGTGTGCTTTTGTTTGTGTGTGTGTGTGTTTTTGATTTTGTGTGTGTTTTTGTTTGTGTGTGCGTGTGTTTTTTTGTGTGTGTGTTTGTGTGTGTGTTTTGTTTTTGCGGGTGTGTGCGTTTTTGTTTTTGTGTGTGTGTGTGTTTTTGTTTTTGTGCGTGTTTTTGTTTTTGTGTGTCTCTGTGTGTTTTTGTGTGTGTTTTTGTTATTGTGTGTGTGTGTGTGTTTTTGTTTTTGTGTGTGTTTTTTTATTCGTGTGTGTGTGTTTGTGTGCTTTTGTTTTTGTGTGTGTTTTTGTTTTTGTGTGTGTTTGTGTGCATTTTTGTTTGTGTGTGTGTGTGTTTTTGTTTTTGTGTGTATGTTTGTTTTTGTGTGTGTGTGGGTTTTTTTGTGTGTGTTTTTGTTTTTGTGCGTGTTTGTGTGTGTGTTTTTGTGTGTGTTTTTGTCTTTGTGCGTGTGTGTGTTTGTTTTTGTGTGTGTTTTTGTTTTTGTGTGTTTGTGTTTTTGTTTGTGTGTGTGTTTGTTCTTGTGTGTGTTTTTTTCTTTGTGGGTGTGTGTGTGTGTTTGTTTTGTGTGTGTTTTTGTTTTTGTGTGTGTGTGGGTGTGTGTTTTAGTTTTTGTGTGTGTGTGCTTTTGTTTTTGTGTGTGTTTTTGCTTGTGTGTGTGTGTTTTTGTTTTTGTGGGTGTGTGTTTTTTTATGTGTGTTTTTGTTTGTGTGTGTGTTTGTTTTTGAGTGTGTTTTTGTTTTTGTGTGTCTGTGTGTGTCTTTGTGTGTTTTTTTGTTTTTGTGTGTGTGTGTGCTTTTGTTTTTGTGTGTGTTTTTATTTTTGTGTCTGTGTGAGTGTTTGTTTTTGTGTGTGTTTTTGTTTTTGTGTGTGTGTGTTTGTTTTTGTGTGTGTTTTTGTTTTTGTGTGTGTGTGCGTGTGTGTGTTTTTGTTTTTGTTATTGTGTGTGTGTGTGTTTGTTTTTGTGTGCATTTTTGTTTGTGTGTGTGTGTTTGTTTTTGTGTGTGTTTTTGTTTTTGTGTGTGTGTGTTTGTTTTTGTGTGTGTTTTTGTTTTTGTGTGTGTGTTTGTGTCTGTGTTGTTTTGTTTTTGTGTGTGATTTTGTTTTTGTGTGTGTGTGTGTTTTTGTTTTTGTGTGTGTGTGTGTGAGTGTTTGTTTTTATTGTGTTTTTGATTTTGTGTGTCTTTTTGTGTTTGTGTGTGTGTGTTTTGTGTATGTTTTTGTTTGTGTGTGTGTGTGTTTGTGTGTGTGTGCTTTTGTTTGTGTGTGTGTGTTTTTGTTTGTGTGTGTGTGTTTGGTTTTGTGTGTGTGTGTTTTTGTGTGTGCGTGTGGGTGTGTGTTTTTGTTTTTGTGTGTGTGTGTTTTTGTTTTTGTGTGTGTGTGTGTTTGTTTTTGTGTGTGTTTTTGTTTTTGTGTGTCTGTGTGTGTGTCTTTGTGTGTTTTTTTGTTTTTGTGCGTGTGTGTGTTTTTGTTTTTGTGTGTGTTTTTGTTTTTGTGCATGTGTGTATTTTTGTTTGTGTGTGTGTTTGTTTTTGTGTGCGTTTTTGTTTTTGAGTGTGTTTTTGTTTTTGTGTGTGTGTGCGTGTGTGTGTTTTTGGTTTTGTTATTGTGTGTGTGTTTTTGTTTGTGTGTGTGTGTGTGTGAGTGTTTTTTTTGGTGTGTTTTTGTTTTTGTGTGTCTGTGTGTGTGTCCTTGTGTGTTTTTTTGTTTTTGTGTGTGTGTGTGTTTTTGTTTTTGTGTATGTTTTTGTTTTTGTGTGTATGTGTGTTTGTGTGTGTGTGCTTTTGTGTGTGTGTGTGTTTGTTTTTGTGTGTGTTTTTGTTTGTGTGTGCGTGTGTGTGTGTTTGTGTGTGTGTGTGTTTGTGTGTGTGGTTTTGTTTTTGTGTGTGTGTGCGTTTTTGTTTTTGTGTGTGTGTGTTCTTGTTTTTATGTGTGTTTATGTTTTTGTGTGTCTGTGTGTGTTTTTGTGTGTGTTTTTATTTTTGTGTGTGTGTGTGTGTTTTTGTTTTTGTGTGTGTTTTTGTTTTCGTGAGTGTGTGTTTGTGTGCTTTTGTTTTTGTGTGTGTTTTAGTTTTGTGTGTGTTTCTGTGCGTTTTTGTTTGTGTGTGTGTGTGTGTTTTTGTTTGTGTGTGGGTGTGTCTTTGTTCTTGTGTGTGTTTTTGTTTGTGTGTGTGTGTGTTTGTTTTTGTGTGTGTTTTTGTTTGTGTGTGTGTGTGTGTGTGTTTTTGTTTTTCTGTGTGTTTTTATTTTTCTGTCTATGTGTGTTTTTGATTTTGTGTGTGTGTGTTTGTTTTTGTGTGTGTTTTTGTTTTTGTGTGTGTGTGTGGGTGTGTGTTTTTGTTTTTGTGTGTGTGTGTGTGTTTTTCTTTTTGTGTGTGTGTGTTTTTGTTTTTGTTTGTATGTTTGTTTTTGTGTGTGTGTGTTTGTTTTTGTGTGTGTTTTTGTTTGTGCGTGTGTGTGTTTTTGTTTTTGTGTGTGTCTTTATTTTTGTGTCTGTGTGGGTGTTTGTTTTTGTGTGTGTGTTTGTGTTTGTGTGTGTGTGCTTGTTTTTGTGTGTGTTTTTGTTTTTGTGTGTGTGTGTTTTTGTTTTTGTGTGTGTGTGTGTGTGAGTGTTTGTTTTGTGTGTGTTTTTGTTTTTGTGTGTCTGTGTGTGTGTCTTTGTGTGTTTTTTTGTTTTTGTGTGTATGTGTGTTTTTGTTTCTGTGTATGTTTTTGTTTTTGTGTGTGTGTGTGCTTTTGTTTGTGTGTGTGTGTGCGTGTGTGTTTTTGTTTTTGTGTGTGTTTTTGTTTGTGTGTGCGTGTGTGTGTGTATTTGTGTGTGTGTGTTTGTGTGTGTGTTTTGCTTTTCTGTGTGTGTGCGTTTTTGTTTTTGTGTGTGTGTGTGTTTTTGTTTTTGTGTGTGTTTTTGTTGTTGTGTGTCTGTGTGTGTTTTTGTTTTTGTGTGTGTGTGTGTGTTTTTGTTTTTGTGTGTGTTTTTGTTTTCGTGTGTGTGTGTTTGTGTGCTTTTGTTTTGTTGTGTGTTTTTGTGTTTGTGTGCGTTTTTGTTTGTGTGTGTGTGTGTGTTTTTGTGTGTGTTTTTGTTTTTTGTGTGTTTTTGTTTTGTGTGTGTGTGTTTTTGTTTTTGTGTGTATGTTTGTTTTTGTGTATGTGTCTTTGTTTTTGTGTGTGTTTTAGTTTGTGTGTGTGTGTGCTTTTGTTTTTGTGTGTGTTTTTGCTTGTGTGTGTGTGTTTTTGTTTTTGTGTGTGTGTGTTTTTTTATGTGTGTTTTTGTTTGTGTGCGTGTTTGTTTTTGTGTGTGTTTTTGTTTTTGTGTGTGTGTGTTTGAGTGCGTTTTTGTTTTTGAGTGTGTTTTTGTTTTTGTGAGTCTGTGTGTGTCTTTGTGTGTTTTTTTGTTTTTGTGTGTGTGTGTGCTTTTGTTTTTGTGTGTGTTTTTATTTTTGTGTCTGTGTGAGTGTTTGTTTTTGTGTGTGTTTTTGTTTTTGTGTGTGTGTGTTTGTTTTTGTGTGTGTTTTTGTTTTTGTGTGTGTGTGCGTGTGGGTGTTTTTGTTTTTGTTATTGTGTGTGTGTGTGTGTTTGTTTTTGTGTGCATTTTTGTTTGTGTGTGTGTGTTTGTTTTTGTGTGTGTTTTTGTTTTTGTGTGTGTGTGTTTGTTTTTGTGTGTGTGTTTGTGTCTGTGTTGTTTTGTTTTTGTGTGTGATTTTGTTTTTGTGTGTGTGTGTGTTTTTGTTTTTGTGTGTGTGTGTGTGAGTGTTTGTTTTTATTGTGTTTTTGTTTTTGTGTGTCTTTTTGTGTTTGTGTGTGTGTGTGTTTTGTGTATGTTTTTGTTTGTGTGTGTGTGTGTTTGTGTGTGTGTGTTTTGTTTGTGTGTGTGTGTTTTTGTTTGTGTGTGTGTGTTTGGTTTTGTGTGTGTGTGTTTTTGTGTGTGCGTGTGGGTGGGTGTTTTTGTTTTTGTGTGTGTGTGTTTTTGTTTTTGTGTGTGTGTGTGTTTGTTTTTGTGTGTGTTTTTGTTTTAGTGTGTCTGTGTGTGTGTCTTTGTGTGTTTTTTTGTTTTTGTGCGTGTGTGTGTTTTTGTTTTTGTGTGTGTTTTTGTTTTTGTGTGTGTGTGTTTGTGTGTGTGTGCTTTTGTTTTTGTGTGTGTTTTTGCTTGTGTGTGTTTTTGTTTTTGTTTGTGTGTGTGTGTTTGTTTTTGTGTGTGTTTTTGTTTTTGTGTGTGTGTGTGTGTGTTTTTGTGTGTATTTTTGTTTGTGTGTGTGTTTGTTTTTGTGTGCGTTTTTGTTTTTGAGTGTGTTTTTGTTTTTGTGTGTGTGTGTTTGTTTTTGTGTGTGTTTTTGTTTTTGTGTGTGTGTGTGGGTGTGTGTTTTTGTTTTTGTGTGTGTGTGTGTGTTTTTCTTATTGTGTGTGTGTGTTTTTGTTTTTGTTTGTATGTTTGTTTTTGTGTGTGTGTGTTTGTTTTTGTGTGTGTTTTTGTTTGTGCGTGTGTGTGTTTTTGTTTTTGTGTGTGTTTTTATTTTTGTGTCTGTGTGGGTGTTTGTTTTTGTGTGTGTGTTTGTGTTTGTGTGTGTGTGTTTGTTTTGAGTGTGTTTTTGTTTTTGTGTGTGTGTGTTTTTGTTTTTGTGTGTGTGTGTGTGAGTGTTTGTTTTGTGTGTGTTTTTGTTTTTGTGTGTCTGTGTGTGTGTCTTTGTGTGTTTTTTTGTTTTTGTGTGTATGTGTGTTTTTGTTTCTGTGTATGTTTTTGTTTGTGTGTGTGCTTTTGTTTGTGTGTGTGTGTGCGTGTGTGTTTTTGTTTTTGTGTGTGTTTTTGTTTGTCTGTGCGTGTGTGTGTGTATTTGTGTGTGTGTGTTTGTGTGTGTGTTTTGCTTTTCTGTGTGTGTGCGTTTTTGTTTTTGTGTGTGTGTGTGTTTTTGTTTTTGTGTGTGTTTTTGTTGTTGTGTGTCTGTGTGTGTTTTTGTTTTTGTGTGTGTGTGTGTGTTTTTGTTTTTGTGTGTGTTTTTGTTTTCGTGTGTGTGTGTTTGTGTGCTTTTGTTTTGGTGTGTGTTTTTGTGTTTGTGTGCGTTTTTGTTTGTGTGTGTGTGTGTGTTTTTGTGTGTGTTTTTGTTTTTTGTGTGTTTTTGTTTTTGTGTGTGTGTTTTTGTTTTTGCGTGTATGTTTGTTATTGTGTGTGTGTCTTTGTTTTTGTGTGTGTTTTTGTTTTTGTGCGTGTGTGTGTGTTTGTTTTTTCGTGTGTTTTTGTCTTTGTGTGTGAGCTTTTTTTTTGTGTGTGTGTATGTGTTTGTTCTTGTGTGTGTTTTTGTTTTTTTGTGTGTGTGCGTTTGTTTTTGTGTGTGTTTTTGTTTGTGTTTTTTTGTTTGTGTGTGTGTTTTGGTTTTTGTGTGTGTTTTTATTTTTCTGTCTGTGTGTGTTTGTTTTTGTGTGTGTTTTTGTTTTTGTGTGTGTGTGTTTATTTTTGTGTGTGTTTTTGTTTGTGTGTGTGTGTGGGTGTGTGTTTTTGTTTTTGTGTGTGTGTGTGTTTTTGTTTTTGTGTGTGTGTGTTTGTTTTTGTGTGTGTTTTTGTTTTTGTGTGTCTTTGTGTGTTTTTTTGTTTTTGTGTGTGTTTTTGTTTTTGCGTGTGTGTGTGTTTGTGTGTGTGTGCTTTTGTTTTTGTGTGTGTTTTTGCTTGTGTGTGTGTGTTTTTGTTTTTGTGTGTGTGTTTGTGTGCGCTTTTGTTTTTGTGTGTGTGTGTGTTTTTGTGTGTGTTTTTGTTTTTGTGTGTGTTTTTGTTTTTTTCTGTGTGTGTTTTTGTTTTTGTGTGTATGTTTGTTTTTGTGTGTGTGTGTTTGTTTTTGTCTGTGTTTTTGTTTTTGTGCGTTTGTGTGTGTTGGTTTTGTGTGTGTTTTTGTCTTTGTGTGTGTGTGTTTGTTTTTGTGTGTGTTTTTGTTTTTGTGTGTGTGTGTGTGTTTTTGTTTGTGTGTGTGTGTTTGTTCTTGTGTGTGTTTTTGTTTTTGTGGGTATGTGTGTGTTTGTTTTTGTGTGTGTGTGCGTGTGTGTGTTTTTGTTTTTGTGTGTGGTTTTATTTTTGTGTCTGTGTGTGTGTTTGTTTTTGTGTGTGTTTTTGTATTTGTGTGTGTGTGTTTGTTTTTGTGTGTGTTTTTGTTTTTGTGTGTGTGTGTGTGTTTTTGTTTGTGTGTGTATTTGTTCTTGTGTGTGTTTTTGTTTTTGTGGGTGTGTGTGTGTGTGTGTTTGTTTTTGTGTGTGTTTTTGTTTGTGTGTGTGTGCGTGTGTGTTTTTGTTTTTGAGTGTGTTTTTATTTTTGTGCCTGTGTGGGTGTTTGTTTTTGTTTGTGTTTTTGTTTTTGTGTGTGTGTGTTTGTTTTTGTGTGTGTTTTTGTTTTTGTGTGTGTGTGTTTTTGTTTTTGTGTGTGTGTGAGTGTTTGTTTTTGTGTTTTTTTGTTTTTGTGTGTCTGTGTGTCTTTGTGTGTGTTTTTGTTTTTGTGTATGTTTTTTTTTGAGTGTGTGTGTTTTTGTTTTTGTGTGTGTTTTTGTGTATGTTTTTGTTTTTTTGATTGTGTGTGTGAGCGTTTGTTTTTGTGTGTGTTTTTGTTTGTGTGTGTGTTCGTTTTTGTGTGTGTTTTTGTTTTTGTGTGTGTGTGTGTTTTTGTTTTTGTGTGTGTTTTTGTTTGTGTGTGTGTGTGTATTTTTGTTTCTGTGTGTGTTTTTGTTTGTGTGTGTGTGTGTGTTTTTGTTTTTGTGTATGTTTTTGTTTTTGTGTGTGTTTTTGTCTTTGTGTGTGTTTTTGTGTTTGTGTGTGTGTTTTTGTGCGTGGGTGTGTTTGTTTTTGTGTGTGTTTTGTCTTTGTGTGTCTTTTTGTTTTTGTGTGTGTGTGTTTCTGTGTGTGTGCTTTTGTTTTTGTGTGTAATTTTGTTTGTGTGTGTGTGTGTTTTTGTTTTTGTGTGTGTTTTTGTTTGTGTGTGTGTGTGTTCGTTTTTGTGTGTGTTTATGTTTTTGTGTGTGTGTGTGTTTGTTTTTGTGTGTGTTTTTGTTTGTCTGTGTGTGTGTTTCTGTTTGTGTTCTTGGTTGTGTGTGTGTTTTTGTGTGTGTTTATCTTTTTGTGTGCGTTTTTCTTTTTGTGTGTGTGTTTTTGTTTTTGTGTGTATGTTTGTTTTTGTGTGTGTTTTAGTTTTTGTGCGTGTGTGTGTGTTTGTTTTTGTGTGCGTTTTTGTCTTTGTGTGTGTGTGTGTTTGTTTTTGTGTGTGTTTTTGTTTTGTGTGTGTGTGTGTTGTTGTTTGTGTGTGTGTGTGTTTGTTCTTGTGTGTGTTTTTGTTTTTGTGTGTGTGCGTGTGTGTGTTTTTGTTTTTGTGTGTGTTTTTATTTTTGTGCCTGTGTGTGTGTTTGTTTTTGTGTATGTTTTTGTTTTTGTGTGTCTGTGTTGGTTTTGTGTGTGTTTTTGTTTTTGTGTGTGTGTGTGGGTGTATGTTTTTGTGTGTGTGTGAGTGTTTGTTTTTATTGTGTTTTTGTTTTTGCGTGTCTTTGTGTGCTTTTTTGTTTTTGTGTGTGTGTGTGTTTTTGTTTTTGTGTATGTTTTTGTTTTTGTGTGTGTGTGTGTTTGTGTGTGTGTGCTTTTGTTTGTGTGTGTGTGTTTTTGTTTGTGTGTGTGTGTTTGTTTTTGTGTGTGTGTGTGTTTTTGTGTGTGCGTGTTTGTGTGTGTGTTTTGTTTTTGTGTGTGTGCGTTTTTGTTTTTGTGTGTGTGTGTGTTTTTGTTTCTGTGTGTGTTTTTGTTTTTGTGTGTGTTTTTGTTTGTGTGTGTGCGTGTGTGTGTTATTGTTTTTGTGTGTGTGTGCGCTTTTGTTTTTGTGTGTGTGTGGGTTTGTGTGCGTTTTTGTTTTTGTGTGTGTGTGTTTGTTTTTGTGTGTGTTTTTGTTTTTGTGTGCGTTTTTGTTTTTTGTGTGTGTTTTTGTTTGTGTGTGTGTGTGTTTGTTTTTGTGTGTGTTTTTGTTTGTGTGTGTGTGTTTCTTTGTTTTCGTTTTTGTTTTTGTGTGTGTGTGTGTGTGTTTTTGTTTTTTTGTGTGTTTGTTTTTGTTTTTGTGTGTGTGTGTGTTTTTGTTTTTGTGTGTGTGTGTGTTTTTGTTTTTGTGTGTGTTTTTCTTTGTGTGTGTGTGTGCGTTTTTTTGTTTTTGTGTGTGTGTGTGTGAGTGTTTGTTTTTGTGTGTGCTTTTGTTTTTGTGTGTCTGTGTGTGTGTCTTTGTGTGTTTTTTTGTTTTTGTGTATGTGTGTGTTTTTGATTTTGTGCATGTTTTTGTTTTTGTGTGTGTGTGTGTTTGTGTGTGTGTGCTTTTGTTTGTGTGTGTGTGTGTTTTTGATTTTGTGTGTGTTTTTGTTTGTGTGTGCGTGTGTTTTTGTGTGTGTGTGTTTGTGTGTGTGTTTTGTTTTTGCGTGTGTGTGCGTTTTTGTTTTTGTGTGTGTGTGTGTTTTTGTTTTTGTGCGTGTTTTTGTTTTTGTGTGTCTCTGTGTGTTTTTGTGTGTGTTTTTGTTATTGTGTGTGTGTGTGTGTTTTTGTTTTTGTGTGTGTTTTTTTATTCGTGTGTGTGTGTTTGTGTGCTTTTGTTTTTGTGTGTTTTTTGTTTTTGTGTGTGTTTGTGTGCATTTTTGTTTGTGTGTGTGTGTGTTTTTGTTTTTGTGTGTATGTTTGTTTTTGTGTGTGTGGGGGTTTCTTTGTGTGTGTTTTTGTTTTTGTGCGTGTTTGTGTGTGTTTTTGTCTTTGTGTGTGTGTGTGTTTGTTTTTGTGTGTGTTTTTGTTTTTGTGTGTTTGTGTTTTTGTTTGTGTGTGTGTTTGTTCTTGTGTGTGTTTTTGTTTGTGTGCGTGTGTGTGTTTTTGTTTTTGTGTGTGTTTTTATTTTTGTGTCTGTGTGTGTGTTTGTTTTTGTGTGTGTTTTTGTTTTTGTGTGTGTGTGTGGGTGTGTTTTTAGTTTTTGTGTGTGTGTGCTTTTGTTTTTGTGTGTGTTTTTGCTTGTGTGTGTGTGTTTTTGTTTTTGTGTGTGTGTGTTTTATTATGTGTGTTTTTGTTTGTGTGTGTGTTTGTTTTTGTGTGTGTTTTTGTTTTTGTGTGTGTGTGTTTGAGTGCGTTTTTGTTTTTGAGTGTGTTTTTGTTTTTGTGTGTCTGTGTGTGTCTTTGTGTGTTTTTTTGTTTTTGTGTGTGTGTGTGCTTTTGTTTTTGTGTGTGTTTTTATTTTTGTGTCTGTGTGAGTGTTTGTTTTTGTGTGTGTTTTTGTTTTTGTGTGTGTGTTTGTTTTTGTGTGTGTTTTTGTTTTTGTGTGTGTGTGCGTGTGTGTGTTTTTGTTTTTGTTATTGTGTGTGTGTGTTTGTTTTTGTGTGCATTTTTGTTTGTGTGTGTGTGTTTGTTTTTGTGTGTGTTTTTGTTTTTGTGTGTGTGTGTTTGTTTTTGTGTGTGTTTTTGTTTTTGTGTGTGTGTGTGTTTTTGTTTTTGTGTGTGTGTGTGAGTGTTTGTTTTTATTGTGTTTTTGTTTTTGTGTGTCTTTTTGTGTTTGTGTGTGTGTCTTTTTGTGTATGTTTTTGTTTGTGTGTGTGTGTGTGTTTGTGTGTGTGTGCTTTTGTTTGTGTGTGTGTGTTTTTGTTTGTGTGTGTGTGTTTGGTTTTGTGTGTGTGTGTTTTTGTGTGTGCGTGTGGGTGTGTGTTTTTGTTTTTGTGTGTGTGTGTTTTTGTTTTTGTGTGTGTGTGTGTTTGTTTTTGTGTGTGTTTTTGTTTTTGTGTGTCTGTGTGTGTGTCTTTGTGTGTTTTTTTGTTTTTGTGCGTGTGTGTGTTTTTGTGTGTGTTTTTGTTTTTGTGTGTGTGTGTGTGTGCTTTTTTTTGTGTGTGTTTTTGCTTGTGTGTTTGTGTTTTTGTTTTTGTTTGTGTGTGTGTGTGTGTTTGTTTTTGTGTGTGTTTTTGTTTTTGTGTGTGTGTGTGTGTTTTTGTGTGTATTTTTGTTTGTGTGTGTGTTTGTTTTTCTGTGCGTTTTTGTTTTTGAGTGTGTTTTTGTTATTGTGTGTGTGTGCATGTGTGTGTTTTTGGTTTTGTTATTGTGTGTGTTTTTGTTTTTGTGTGTGTGTGTGTGTGTGTGTTTTTTTGTGTGTTTTGCTTTTCTGTGTGTGTGCGTTTTTGTTTTTGTGTGTGTGTGTGTTTTTGTTTTTGTGTGTGTTTTTGTTGTTGTGTGTCTGTGTGTGTTTTTGTTTTTGTGTGTGTGTGTGTTTTTGTTTTTGTGTGTGTTTTTGTTTTCGTGTGTCTGTGTTTGTGTGCTTTTGTTTTGGTGTGTGTTTTTGTGTTTGTGTGCGTTTTTGTTTGTGTGTGTGTGTGTGTTTTGAGTGTGTTTTTGTTTTTTTGTGTGTTTTTGTTTTTGTGTGTGTGTGTTTTTGTTTTTGTGTGTATGTTTGTTTTTATGCGTGTGTGTGTGTTTGTTTTTTCGTGTGTTTTTGTCTTTGTGTGTGTGTGTGTTTGTTTTTGTCTGTGTTTTTGTTTTTGTGTGTGTGTGCGTGTGTGTGTTTTTGTTTTTGTTATTGTGTGTGTGTGTGTTTGTTTTTGTGTGCATTTTTGTTTGTGTGTGTGTGTTTGTTTTTGTGTGTGTTTTTGTTTTTGTGTGTGTGTGTTTGTTTTTGTGTGTGTTTTTGTTTTTGTGTGTGTGTTTGTGTCTGTGTTGTTTTGTTTTTGTGTGTGATTTTGTTTTTGTGTGTGTGTGTTTTTGTTTTTGTGTGTGTGTGTGTGTGAGTGTTTGTTTTTATTGTGTTTTTGTTTTTGTGTGTCTTTTTGTGTTTGTGTGTGTGTGTGTTTTGTGTATGTTTTTGTTTGTGTGTGTGTGTGTTTGTGTGTGTGTGTTTTGTTTGTGTGTGTGTGTTTTTGTTTGTGTGTGTGTGTTTGGTTTTGTGTGTGTGTGTTTTTGTGTGTGCGTGTGGGTGGGTGTTTTTGTTTTTGTGTGTGTGTGTTTTTGTTTTTGTGTGTGTGTGTGTTTGTTTTTGTGTGTGTTTTTGTTTTAGTGTGTCTGTGTGTGTGTCTTTGTGTGTTTTTTTGTTTTTGTGCGTGTGTGTGTTTTTGTTTTTGTGTATGTTTTTGTTTTTGTGTGTATGTGTGTTTGTGTGTGTGTGCTTTTGTGTGTGTGTGTGTGTGTTTTTGTTTTTGTGTGTGTTTTTGTTTGTGTGTGCGTGTGTGTGTTTTTGTGTGTGTTTTTATTTTTGTGTGTGTGTGTGTGTTTTTGTTTTTGTGTGTGTTTTTGTTATCGTGAGTGTGTGTTTGTGTGCTTTTGTTCTTGTGTGTGTTTTTGTTTTCGTGGGTATGTGTGTGTTTGTTTTTGTGTGTGTGTGCGTGTGTGTGTGTGCTTTTGTTTTTGTGTGTGTTTTTGCTTGTGTGTGTGTGTTTTTGTTTTTGTTTGTGTGTGTGTGTGTGTTTGTTTTTGTGTGTGTTTTTGTTTTTGTGTGTGTGTGTGTTTTTGTGTGTATTTTTGTTTGTGTGTGTGTTTGTTTTTGTGTGCGTTTTTGTTTTTGAGTGTGTTTTTGTTTTTGTGTGTGTGTGCGTGTGTGTGTTTTTGTTTTTGTGTGTGTTGTTGTTTTTGTGTGTGTGTGCTTTTGTTTTTGTGTGTGTTTTTGCTTGTGTGTGTGTGTTTTTGTTTTTGTTTGTGTGTGTGTGTGTGTTTGTTTTTGTGTGTGTTTTTGTTTTTGTGTGTGTTTTTGTGTGTATTTTTGTTTGTGTGCATTTTTGTTTGTGTGTGTGTGTTTGTTTTTGTGTGTGTTTTTGTTTTTGTGTGTGTGTGTTTGTTTTTGTGTTTGTTTTTGTTTTTGTGTGTGTGTTTGTGTCTGTGTTGTTTTGTTTTTGTGTGTGATTTTGTTGTTGTGTGTGTGTGTGTTTTTGTTTTTGTGTGTGTGTGTGTGAGTGTTTGTTTTTATTGTGTTTTTGTTTTTGTGTGTCTTTTTGTGTTTGTGTGTGTGTGTGTTTTGTGTATGTTTTTGTTTGTGTGTGTGTGTGTTTGTGTGTGTGTGTTTTGTTTGTGTGTGTGTGTTTTTGTTTGTGTGTGTGTGTTTGGTTTTGTGTGTGTGTGTTTTTGTGTGTGCGTGTGGGTGGGTGTTTTTGTTTTTGTGTGTGTGTGTTTTTGTTTTTGTGTGTGTGTGTGTTTGTTTTTGTGTGTGTTTTTGTTTTAGTGTGTCTGTGTGTGTGTCTTTGTGTGTTTTTTTGTTTTTGTGCGTGTGTGTGTTTTTGTTTTTGTGTATGTTTTTGTTTTTGTGTGTATGTGTGTTTGTGTGTGTGTGCTTTTGTGTGTGTGTGTGTGTGTTTTTGTTTTTGTGTGTGTTTTTGTTTGTGTGTGCGTGTGTGTGTGTGTTTGTGTGTGTGTGTGTTTGTGTGTGTGTTTTTGTTTTTGTGTGTGTGTGCGTTTTTGTTTTTGTGTGTGTGTGTTCTTGTTTTTGTGTGTGTTTATGTTTTTGTGTGTCTGTGTGTGTTTTTGTGTGTGTTTTTATTTTTGTGTGTGTGTGTGTGTTTTTGTTTTTGTGTGTGTTTTTGTTATCGTGAGTGTGTGTTTGTGTGCTTTTGTTCTTGTGTGTGTTTTTGTTTTCGTGGGTATGTGTGTGTTTGTTTTTGTGCGTGTGTGCGTGTGTGTGTTTTTGTTTTTGTGTGTGGTTTTATTTTTGTGTCTGTGTGTGTGTTTGTTTTTGTGTGTGTTTTTGTATTTGTGTGTGTGTTTGTTTTTGTGTGTGTTTTTGTTTTTGTGTGTGTGTGTGTGTTTTTGTTTGTGTGTGTATTTGTTCTGGTGTGTGTTTTTGTTTTTGTGGGTGTGTGTGTGTGTGTGTTTGTTTTTGTGTGTGTTTTTGTTTGTGTGTGTGTGCGTGTGTGTTTTTGTTTTTGTGTGTGTTTTTATTTTTGTGTCTGTGTGGGTGTTTGTTTTTGTTTGTGTTTTTGTTTTTGTGTGTGTGTGTTTGTTTTTGTGTGTGTTTTTGTTTTTGTGTGTGTGTTATTTTGTTTTTGTGTGCCTTTGTGTGTTTTTTTGTCTTTGTGTGTATGTGTGTTTTTGTTTTTGTGTATGTTTTTGTCTTTGTGTGTGTGTGTGTGTGCTTTTGTTTGTGTGTGTGTGCGTGTGTGTGTTTTTGTTTTTGTGTGTGTTTTTGTTTGTGTGTGCTTGTATGTGTGTATATTTGTGTGTGCGTGTTTGTGTGTGTGTTTTGTTTTTCTGTGTGTGTGCGGTTTTGTTTTAGTGTGTGTGTGTGTTTTTGTATTTGTGTGTGTTTTTGTTTTTGTGTGTCTGTGTGTGTTTTTGTTTTTGTGTGTGTGTGTATTTGTTTTTGTTTTTGTGTGTGTTTTTGTCTTTGTGTGTGTGTGTTTGTTTTTGTGTGTGTTTTTGTTTTTGTGTGTGTTTGTGTGTTTTTGTTTGTGTGTGTGTGTGTGTTTGTTCTTGTGTGTGTTTTTGTTTTTGTGGGTGTGTGTGTGTGTGTTTATTTTTGTGTGTGTTTTTGTTTGTGTGTGTGTGCGTGTGTGTGTTTTTGTTTTTGTGTGTGTTTTTATTTTTGTGTCTGTGTGTGTGTTTGTTTTTGTGTGTGTTTTTGTATTTGTGTGTGTGTGTTTGTTTTTGTGTGCGTTTTTGTTTTTGTGTGTGTGTGTGTGTTTTTGTTTTTGTGTGTGTGTGTTTTTGTTTGTGTGTGTGTGTTTGTTCTTGTGTGTGTTTTTGTTTTTGTGTGTGTGTGTGTTTGTTTTTGTGTGTGTTTTTGTTTGTGTGTGTGTGCGTGTGTGTGTTTTTGTTTTTGTGTGTGTTTTTATTTTTGTGTCTGTGTGTGTGTTTGTTTTTGTGTGTGTTTTTGTGTGTGTTTTTGTTTTTGTGTGTGTGTTTGTGTGTGTGTGCTTTTGTTTGTGGGTGTGTGTGTTCGTGTGTTTTTGTTGTTGTGTGTGTTTTTGTTTGTGAGTGCGTGTGTGTGTGTTTTTGTGTGTGTGTGTTTGTGTGTGTGTTTTGTTTTTGTGTGTGTGTGTTTTTGTTTTTGTGTGTGTTTTTGTTTTTGTGTGTCTCTGTGTTTTTTTGTGTGTGTTTTTGTGTGTGTGTGTGTGTGTTTGTTTTTGTGTGTGTTTTTGTTTCGTGTGTGTGTGTTTGTGTGCTTTTGTTTTTGTGTGTTTTTGTTTTTGTATGTGTGTGTGTTTGTGTGCGTTTTTGTTTGTGTGTGCGTGTGTTTTTGTTTTTGTGTGTATGTTTGTTTTTGTGTGTGTGTGTGGTTTTTTTTGTGTGTGTTTTTGTTTTTGTGCGTGTGTGTGTGTTTGTTTTTGAGTGTGTTTTTGTCTTTGTGTGTGTGTTTGTTTTTGTGTGTGTTTTTGTTTTCGTGTGTGTGTGTTTTTGTTTGTGTGTGTGTCTGTTTGGTCTTGTGTGTGTTTTTGCCTTTGTGGGTGTGTGTGTGTTTTTGTTTTTGTGTGTGTTTTTGTTTTTGTGTGTGTGTGTGTTTTTATGTGTGTTTTTGTTTGTGTGTGTGTTTGTTTTTGTGTGTGTTTTTGTTTTTGTGTGTGTGTGTTTGAGTGCGTTTTTGTTTTTGAGTGTTTTTTGTTTTTGTGTGTGTGTGCGTGTGTGTGTTTTTGTTTTTGTTATTGTGTGTGTGTGTTTGTTTTTGTGTGTGTTTTTGTTTTTGTGTGTGTGTTTGTTTTTGTGTGTGTTTATGTTTTTGTGTGTGTGTTTGTCTTTGTGTGTGTTTTGTTTTTGTGTGTGTGTCTGTGTTGTTTTGTTTTTGTGTGTGATTTTTTTTTGTTTGTGTGTGTTTTTGTTTTTGTGTGTGTGTGTGTGTGAGTGTTTTTTTTTGTGTATGTTTTTGTTTTTGTGTGTGTGTGTGTTTGTGTGTGTGTGCTTTTGTTTGTGTGTTAGTGTGTTTTTGTGTGTGTGAGTTTGTGTGTGTGTTTTGTTTTTGTGTGTGTGTGCTTTTTTGTTTTTGTGTGTGTGTATTTTTGTTTTTGTGTGTGTTTTTGTTTTTGTATGTCTGTGTGTGTTTTTGTGTGTGTTTTTGTTTTTGTGTGTGTGTGTTTTTGTTTTTGTGTGTGTTTTTGTTTGAGTGTGCGTGTGTGTGTGTTTTTGTGTGTGTGTGTTTGTGTGTGTGTTTTGTTTTGGTATGTGTGTGCGTTTTTGTTTTTGTGTGTGTGTGTTTGTTTTTGTGTTTGTTTTTGTTTTTGTGTGTCTGTGTGTGTCTTTGTGTGTGTTTTTGTTTTTGTGTGTGCGTGTGTGTTTTTGTTTTTGTGTGTGTTTTTATTTGTGTGTGCGTGTGTTTGTGTTTTTGTGTGTGTGTGTTTGTGTGTGTGTTTTGTTTTGGTATGTGTGTGCGTTTTTGTTTTTGTGTATGTGTGTGTCTGTGTGTGTGTGCTTTTGTTTTTGTGTGTGTTTTTGCTTGTGTGTGTGTGTTTTTGTTTTTGTGTGTGTGTTTTTGTGCGTTTTTGTTTGTGTGTGTGTGTGTGTTTTTGTTTTTGTGTGTGTTTTTGTTTTTTTCTGTGTGTGTTTTTGTTTTTGTGTGTATGTTTGTTTTTGTGTGTGTGTGTTTGTTTTTGTGTGTGATTTGTTTTTGTGCGTGTGTGTGTGTTTGTTTTTGTGTGTATTTTTGTTTTATTGTGTGTGTGTGTGTGTTTGTTTGTGTGTGTGTGTTTGTTCTTGTGTGTGTTTTTGTTTTTGTGGGTGTGTGTGTGTGTTTTTGTTTTTGCGTGTGTTTTTGTTTTTGTGTATGTTTTTGTTTTTGTGTGTGTGTGTGTTTGTGTGTGTGTGCTTTTGTTTGTGTGTGTGTGTGCGTGTGTTTTTGTTGTTGTGTGTGTTTTTGTTTGTGTGTGCGTGTGTGTGTGTATTTGTGTGTGTGTGTTTGTGTGTGTGTTTTGCTTTTCTGTGTGTGTGCGTTTTTGTTTTTGTGTGTGTGTGTGTGTGAGTTATTGTTTTTGTGTGTGTTTTTGTTTTTGTGTGTCTGTGTGTGTCTTTGTGTGTTTTTTTGTTTTTGTGTGTATGTGTGTTTTTGTTTCTGTGTATGTTTTTGTTTTTGTGTGTGTGCTTTTGTTTGTGTGTGTGTGCGTGTTTTTGTTTTTGTGTGTGTTTTTGTTGTTGTGTGTCTGTGTGTGTTTTTGTTTTTGTGTGTGTGTGTGTGTTTGTTTTTGTGTGTGTGTTTGTTTTTGTGTGTGTTTTTGTTTGTGTGTGCGTGTGTGTTTTTGTTTTTGTGTGTGTTTTTGTTTTTTTCTGTGTGTGTTTTTGTTTTTGTGTGTATGTTTGTTTTTGTGTGTGTGTGTTTGTTTTTGTGTGTGTTTTTGTTTTTGTGTGCGTGTGTGTGTTTTTGTTTGTGTGTGTGTGTTTGTTCTTGTGTGTGTTTTTGTTTTTGTGGGTATGTGTGTGTTTGTTTTTGTGTGTGTGTGCGTGTGTGTGTTTTTGTTTTGTGTGTGGTTTTATTTTTGTGTCTGTGTGTGTGTTTGTTTTTGTGTGTGTTTTTGTATTTGTGTGTGTGTGTTTTTGTTTGTGTGTGTGTGTGTGTGTGAGTTATTGTTTTTGTGTGTGTTTTTGTTTTTGTGTGTCTGTGTGTGTCTTTGTGTGTTTTTTTGTTTTTGTGTGTATGTGTGTTTTTGTTTCTGTGTATGTTTTTGTTTTTGTGTGTGTGTGTGTGTGTGTGCTTTTGTTTGTGTGTGTGTGCGTGTGTGTTTTTGTTGTTGTGTGTGTTTTTGTTTGTGTGTGCGTGTGTGTGTGTATTTGTGTGTGTGTGTTTGTGTGTGTGTTTTGCTTTTCTGTGTGTGTGCGTTTTTATTTTTGTGTGTGTGTGTGTTTTTGTTTTTGTGTGTGTTTTTGTTGTTGTGTGTCTGTGTGTGTTTTTGTTTTTGTGTGTGTGTGTGTGTTTGTTTTTGTGTGTGTGTTTGTTTTTGTGTGTGTTTTTGTTTGTGTGTGCGTGTGTGTTTTTGTTTTTGTGTGTGTTTTTGTTTTTTTCTGTGTGTGTTTTTGTTTTTGTGTGTATGTTTGTTTTTGTGAGTGGGTGTTTGTTTTTGTCTGTGTTTTTGTTTTTGTGCGTGTGTGTGTGTTGGTTTTTGTGTGTGTTTTTGTCTTTGTGTGTGTGTGTTTGTTTTTGTGTGTGTTTTTGTTTTTGTGTGCGTGTGTGTGTTTTTGTTTGTGTGTGTGTGTTTGTTCTTGTGTGTGTTTTTGTTTTTGTGGGTATGTGTGTGTTTGTTTTTGTGTGTGTGTGCGTGTGTGTGTTTTTGTTTTGTGTGTGGTTTTATTTTTGTGTCTGTGTGTGTGTTTGTTTTTGTGTGTGTTTTTGTATTTGTGTGTGTGTGTTTGTTTTTGTGTGTGTTTTTGTTTTTGTGTGTGTGTGTGTGTTTTTGTTTGTGTGTGTATTTGTTCTTATGTGTGTTTTTGTTTTTGTGGGTGTGTGTGTGTGTGTGTTTGTTTTTGTGTGTGTTTTTGTTTGTGTGTGTGTGCGTGTGTGTTTTTGTTTTTGTGTGTGTTTTTATTTTTGTGTCTGTGTGGGTGTTTGTTTTTGTTTGTGTTTTTGTTTTTGTGTGTGTGTGTTTGTTTTTGTGTGTGTTTTTGTTTTTGTGTGTGTGTTTTTTTGTTTTTGTGTGTCTTTGTGTGTTTTGTTGTTTTTGTGTGTATGTGTGTTTTTGTTTTTGTGTATGTTTTTGTCTTTGTGTGTGTGTGTGTGCTTTTGTTTGTGTGTGTGTGCGTGTGTGTGTTTTTGTTTTTGTGTGTGTTTTTGTTTGTGTGTGCTTGTGTGTGTGTATATTTGTGTGTGTGTGTTTGTGTGTGTGTGCTTTTGTTTGTGGGTGTGTGTGTTCGTGTGTTTTTGTTGTTGTGTGTGTTTTTGTTTGTGAGTGCGTGTGTGTGTGTTTTTGTGTGTGTGTGTTTGTGTGTGTGTTTTGTTTTTGTGTGTGTGTGTTTTTGTTTTTGTGTGTGTTTTTGTTTTTGTGTGTCTCTGTGTTTTTTTGTGTGTGTTTTTGTGTGTGTGTGTGTGTGTTTGTTTTTGTGTGTGTTTTTGTTTCGTGTGTGTGTGTTTGTGTGCTTTTGTTTTTGTGTGTTTTTGTTTTTGTATGTGTGTGTGTTTGTGTGCGTTTTTGTTTGTGTGTGCGTGTGTTTTTGTTTTTGTGTGTATGTTTGTTTTTGTGTGTGTGTGTGGTTTTTTTTGTGTGTGTTTTTGTTTTTGTGCGTGTGTGTGTGTTTGTTTTTGAGTGTGTTTTTGTCTTTGTGTGTGTGTTTGTTTTTGTGTGTGTTTTTGTTTTCGTGTGTGTGTGTTTTTGTTTGTGTGTGTGTCTGTTTGGTCTTGTGTGTGTTTTTGCCTTTGTGGGTGTGTGTGTGTTTTTGTTTTTGTGTGTGTTTTTGTTTTTGTGTGTGTGTGTGTTTTTATGTGTGTTTTTGTTTGTGTGTGTGTTTGTTTTTGTGTGTGTTTTTGTTTTTGTGTGTGTGTGTTTGAGTGCGTTTTTGTTTTTGAGTGTTTTTTGTTTTTGTGTGTGTGTGCGTGTGTGTGTTTTTGTTTTTGTTATTGTGTGTGTGTGTTTGTTTTTGTGTGTGTTTTTGTTTTTGTGTGTGTGTTTGTTTTTGTGTGTGTTTATGTTTTTGTGTGTGTGTTTGTCTTTGTGTGTGTTTTGTTTTTGTGTGTGTGTCTGTGTTGTTTTGTTTTTGTGTGTGATTTTTTTTTGTTTGTGTGTGTTTTTGTTTTTGTGTGTGTGTGTGTGTGAGTGTTTTTTTTTGTGTATGTTTTTGTTTTTGTGTGTGTGTGTGTTTGTGTGTGTGTGCTTTTGTTTGTGTGTTAGTGTGTTTTTGTGTGTGTGAGTTTGTGTGTGTGTTTTGTTTTTGTGTGTGTGTGCTTTTTTGTTTTTGTGTGTGTGTATTTTTGTTTTTGTGTGTGTTTTTGTTTTTGTATGTCTGTGTGTGTTTTTGTGTGTGTTTTTGTTTTTGTGTGTGTGTGTTTTTGTTTTTGTGTGTGTTTTTGTTTGAGTGTGCGTGTGTGTGTGTTTTTGTGTGTGTGTGTTTGTGTGTGTGTTTTGTTTTGGTATGTGTGTGCGTTTTTGTTTTTGTGTGTGTGTGTTTGTTTTTGTGTTTGTTTTTGTTTTTGTGTGTCTGTGTGTGTCTTTGTGTGTGTTTTTGTTTTTGTGTGTGCGTGTGTGTTTTTGTTTTTGTGTGTGTTTTTATTTGTGTGTGCGTGTGTTTGTGTTTTTGTGTGTGTGTGTTTGTGTGTGTGTTTTGTTTTGGTATGTGTGTGCGTTTTTGTTTTTGTGTATGTGTGTGTCTGTGTGTGTGTGCTTTTGTTTTTGTGTGTGTTTTTGCTTGTGTGTGTGTGTTTTTGTTTTTGTGTGTGTGTTTTTGTGCGTTTTTGTTTGTGTGTGTGTGTGTGTTTTTGTTTTTGTGTGTGTTTTTGTTTTTTTCTGTGTGTGTTTTTGTTTTTGTGTGTATGTTTGTTTTTGTGTGTGTGTGTTTGTTTTTGTGTGTGATTTGTTTTTGTGCGTGTGTGTGTGTTTGTTTTTGTGTGTATTTTTGTTTTATTGTGTGTGTGTGTGTGTTTGTTTGTGTGTGTGTGTTTGTTCTTGTGTGTGTTTTTGTTTTTGTGGGTGTGTGTGTGTGTTTTTGTTTTTGCGTGTGTTTTTGTTTTTGTGTATGTTTTTGTTTTTGTGTGTGTGTGTGTTTGTGTGTGTGTGCTTTTGTTTGTGTGTGTGTGTGCGTGTGTTTTTGTTGTTGTGTGTGTTTTTGTTTGTGTGTGCGTGTGTGTGTGTATTTGTGTGTGTGTGTTTGTGTGTGTGTTTTGCTTTTCTGTGTGTGTGCGTTTTTGTTTTTGTGTGTGTGTGTGTGTGAGTTATTGTTTTTGTGTGTGTTTTTGTTTTTGTGTGTCTGTGTGTGTCTTTGTGTGTTTTTTTGTTTTTGTGTGTATGTGTGTTTTTGTTTCTGTGTATGTTTTTGTTTTTGTGTGTGTGCTTTTGTTTGTGTGTGTGTGCGTGTTTTTGTTTTTGTGTGTGTTTTTGTTGTTGTGTGTCTGTGTGTGTTTTTGTTTTTGTGTGTGTGTGTGTGTTTGTTTTTGTGTGTGTGTTTGTTTTTGTGTGTGTTTTTGTTTGTGTGTGCGTGTGTGTTTTTGTTTTTGTGTGTGTTTTTGTTTTTTTCTGTGTGTGTTTTTGTTTTTGTGTGTATGTTTGTTTTTGTGTGTGTGTGTTTGTTTTTGTGTGTGTTTTTGTTTTTGTGTGCGTGTGTGTGTTTTTGTTTGTGTGTGTGTGTTTGTTCTTGTGTGTGTTTTTGTTTTTGTGGGTATGTGTGTGTTTGTTTTTGTGTGTGTGTGCGTGTGTGTGTTTTTGTTTTGTGTGTGGTTTTATTTTTGTGTCTGTGTGTGTGTTTGTTTTTGTGTGTGTTTTTGTATTTGTGTGTGTGTGTTTTTGTTTGTGTGTGTGTGTGTGTGTGAGTTATTGTTTTTGTGTGTGTTTTTGTTTTTGTGTGTCTGTGTGTGTCTTTGTGTGTTTTTTTGTTTTTGTGTGTATGTGTGTTTTTGTTTCTGTGTATGTTTTTGTTTTTGTGTGTGTGTGTGTGTGTGTGCTTTTGTTTGTGTGTGTGTGCGTGTGTGTTTTTGTTGTTGTGTGTGTTTTTGTTTGTGTGTGCGTGTGTGTGTGTATTTGTGTGTGTGTGTTTGTGTGTGTGTTTTGCTTTTCTGTGTGTGTGCGTTTTTATTTTTGTGTGTGTGTGTGTTTTTGTTTTTGTGTGTGTTTTTGTTGTTGTGTGTCTGTGTGTGTTTTTGTTTTTGTGTGTGTGTGTGTGTTTGTTTTTGTGTGTGTGTTTGTTTTTGTGTGTGTTTTTGTTTGTGTGTGCGTGTGTGTTTTTGTTTTTGTGTGTGTTTTTGTTTTTTTCTGTGTGTGTTTTTGTTTTTGTGTGTATGTTTGTTTTTGTGAGTGGGTGTTTGTTTTTGTCTGTGTTTTTGTTTTTGTGCGTGTGTGTGTGTTGGTTTTTGTGTGTGTTTTTGTCTTTGTGTGTGTGTGTTTGTTTTTGTGTGTGTTTTTGTTTTTGTGTGCGTGTGTGTGTTTTTGTTTGTGTGTGTGTGTTTGTTCTTGTGTGTGTTTTTGTTTTTGTGGGTATGTGTGTGTTTGTTTTTGTGTGTGTGTGCGTGTGTGTGTTTTTGTTTTGTGTGTGGTTTTATTTTTGTGTCTGTGTGTGTGTTTGTTTTTGTGTGTGTTTTTGTATTTGTGTGTGTGTGTTTGTTTTTGTGTGTGTTTTTGTTTTTGTGTGTGTGTGTGTGTTTTTGTTTGTGTGTGTATTTGTTCTTATGTGTGTTTTTGTTTTTGTGGGTGTGTGTGTGTGTGTGTTTGTTTTTGTGTGTGTTTTTGTTTGTGTGTGTGTGCGTGTGTGTTTTTGTTTTTGTGTGTGTTTTTATTTTTGTGTCTGTGTGGGTGTTTGTTTTTGTTTGTGTTTTTGTTTTTGTGTGTGTGTGTTTGTTTTTGTGTGTGTTTTTGTTTTTGTGTGTGTGTTTTTTTGTTTTTGTGTGTCTTTGTGTGTTTTGTTGTTTTTGTGTGTATGTGTGTTTTTGTTTTTGTGTATGTTTTTGTCTTTGTGTGTGTGTGTGTGCTTTTGTTTGTGTGTGTGTGCGTGTGTGTGTTTTTGTTTTTGTGTGTGTTTTTGTTTGTGTGTGCTTGTGTGTGTGTATATTTGTGTGTGCGTGTTTGTGTGTGTGTTTTGTTTTTCTGTGTGTGTGCGGTTTTGTTTTTGTGTGTGTGTGTGTGTTTTTGTATTTGTGTGTGTTTTTGTTTTTGTGTGTCTGTGTGTGTTTTTGTTTTTGTGTGTGTGTGTGTTTGTTTTTGTTTTTGTGTGTGTTTTTGTCTTTGTGTGTGTGTGTTTGTTTTTGTGTGTGTTTTTGTTTTTGTGTGTGTTTGTGTGTTTTTGTTTGTGTGTTTGTTCTTGTGTGTGATTTTGTTTTTGTGGGTGTGTGTGTGTGTGTTTATTTTTGTGTGTGTTTTTGTTTGTGTGTGTGTTTTTATTTTTGTGTCTGTGTGTGTGTTTGTTTTTGTGTGTGTTTTTGTATTTGTGTGTGTGTGTTTGTTTTTGTGTGTGTTTTTGTTTTTGTGTGTGTGTGTGTTTTTGTTTTTGTGTGTGTGTGTTTTTGTTTGTGTGTGTGTGTTTGTTGTTGTGTGTGTTTTTGTTTTTGTGTGTGTGTGTGTGTGTTTGTTTTTGTGTGTGTTTTTGTTTGTGTGTGTGTGCGTGTGTGTGTTTTTGTTTTTGTGTGTGTTTTTATTTTTGTGTCTGTGTGTGTGTTTGTTATTGTGTGTGTTTTTGTGTGTGTTTTGTTTTTGTGTGTGTGTTTGTGTGTTTGTGCTTTTGTTTGTGGGTGTGTGTGTGCGTGTGTTTTTGTTGTTGTGTGTGTTTTTGTTTGTGAGTGCGTGTGTGTGTGTGTGTTTGTGTGTGTGTGTTTGTGTGTGTGTTTTGTTTTTGTGTGTGTGTGCGTTTTTGTTTTTGTGTGTGTGTCTGTTTTTGTTTGTGTGCGTGTTTTTGTTTTTGTGTGTCTCTGTGTTTTTTTGTGTGTGTTTTTGTGTGTGTGTGTGTGTGTTTGTTTTTGTGTGTGTTTTTGTTTCGTGTGTGTGTGTTTGTGTGCTTTTGTTTTTGTGTGTTTTTGTTTTTGTATGTGTGTGTGTTTGTGTGCGTTTTTGTTTGTGTGTGTGTGTGTTTTTGTTTTTGTGTGTGTTTTTGTTTTTGTGTGTGTTTTTGTTTTTGTGTGTGTGTGTGTTTTTATGTGTGTTTTTGTTTGTGTGTGTGTTTGTTTTTGTGTGTGTTTTTGTTTTTGTGTGTGTGTGTTTGAGTGCGTTTTTGTTTTTGAGTGTTTTTTGTTTTTGTGTGTGTGTGCGTGTGTGTGTTTTTGTTTTTGTTATTGTGTGTGTGTGTTTCTTTTTGTGTGTGTTTTTGTTTGAGTGTGCGTGTGTGTGTGTTTTTGTGTGTGTGTGTTTGTGTGTGTGTTTTGTTTTGGTATGTGTGTGCGTTTTTGTTTTTGTGTGTGTGTGTGTGTTTGTTTTTGTGTTTGTTTTTGTTTTTGTGTGTCTGTGTGTGTCTTTGTGTGTGTTTTTGTTTTTGTGTGTGCGTGTGTGTTTTTGTTTTTGTGTGTGTTTTTATTTGTGTGTGCGTGTGTTTGTGTTTTTGTGTGTGTGTGTTTGTGTGTGTGTTTTGTTTTGGTATGTGTGTGCGTTTTTGTTTTTGTGTGTGTGTGTGTTTGTGTGTGTGCTTTTGTTTTTGTGTGTGTTTTTGCTTGTGTGTGTGTGTTTTTGTTTTTGTGTGTGTGTTTTTGTGCGTTTTTGTTTGTGTGTGTGTGTGTGTTTTTGTTTTTGTGTGTGTTTTTGTTTTTTTCTGTGTGTGTTTTTGTTTTTGTGTGTATGTTTGTTTTTGTGTGTGTGTGTTTGTTTTTGTGTGTGATTTGTTTTTGTGCGTGTGTGTGTGTTTGTTTTTGTGTGTATTTTTGTTTTATTGTGTGTGTGTGTGTTTTTGTTTGTGTGTGTGTGTTTGTTCTTGTGTGTGTTTTTGTTTTTGTGTGTGTGTGTGTGTGTGTTTTTGTTTTTGTGTGTGTTTTTATTTTTGTGTCTGTGTGTGTGTTTGTTTTTGTGTGTGTTTTTGTATTTGTGTGTGTGTTTGTTTTTGTGTGTGTTTTTGTTTTTGTGTGTCTGTGTGCGTGTCTTTATGTGTGTTTCTGTTTTTGCGTGTGTTTTTGTTTTTGTGTATGTTTTTGTTTTTGTGTGTGTGTGTGTTTGTGTGTGTGTGCTTTTGTTTGTGTGTGTGTGTGCGTGTGTTTTTGTTGTTGTGTGTATTTTTGTTTGTGTGTGCGTGTGTGTGTGTATTTGTGTGTGTGTGTTTTTGTGTGTGTTTTGCTTTTCTGTGTGTGTGCGTTTTTGTTTTTGTGTGTGTGTGTGTGTGAGTGTTTGTTTTTGTGTGTGTTTTTGTTTTTGTGTGTGTGTGTTTTTGTTTTTGTGTGTGTGTGTGTGTGAGTTATTGTTTTTGTGTGTGTTTTTGTTTTTGTGTGTCTGTGTGTGTGTCTTTGTGTGTTTTTTTGTTTTTGTGTGTATGTGTGTTTTTGTTTCTGTGTATGTTTTTGTTTTTGTGTGTGTGCGTGTGTGTGTGCTTT
Source organism: Scyliorhinus torazame (assembly GCF_047496885.1). Taxonomy (NCBI): domain Eukaryota; kingdom Metazoa; phylum Chordata; class Chondrichthyes; order Carcharhiniformes; family Scyliorhinidae; genus Scyliorhinus; species Scyliorhinus torazame. The sequence goes on along the minus strand of NW_027307873.1, from coordinate 26,436 downwards.
TGTTTGTGTGTGTGTGCGTGTGTGTTTTTGTTGTTGTGTGTGTTTTTGTTTGTGTGTGCGTGTGTGTGTGTATTTGTGTGTGTGTGTTTGTGTGTGTGTTTTGCTTTTCTGTGTGTGTGCGTTTTTGTTTTTGTGTGTGTGTGTGTTTTTGTTTTTGTGTGTGTTTTTGTTGTTGTGTGTCTGTGTGTGTTTTTGTTTTTGTGTGTGTGTGTGTGTTTGTTTTTGTGTGTGGGTTTGTTTTTGTGTGTGTTTTTGTTTGTGTGTGCGTGTGTGTTTTTGTTTTTGTGTGTGTTTTTGTTTTTTTCTGTGTGTGTTTTTGTGTGTATGTTTGTTTTTGTGTGTGTGTGTTTGTTATTGTCTGTGTTTTTGTTTTTGTGCGTGTGTGTGTGTTGGTTTTTGTGTGTGTTTTTGTCTTTGTGTGTGTGTGTTTGTTTTTGTGTGTGTTTTTGTTTTTGTGTGCGTGTGTGTGTTTTTGTTTGTGTGTGTGTGTTTGTTCTTGTGTGTGTTTTTGTTTTTGTGGGTATGTGTGTGTTTGTTTTTGTGTGTGTGTGCGTGTGTGTGTTTTTGTTTTTGTGTGTGGTTTTATTTTTGTGTCTGTGTGTGTGTTTGTTTTTGTGTGTGTTTTTGTATTTGTGTGTGTGTGTTTGTTTTTGTGTGTGTTTTTGTTTTTGTGTGTGTGTGTTTTTGTTTGTGTGTGTATTTGTTCTTATGTGTGTTTTTGTTTTTGTGGGTGTGTGTGTGTGTGTTTGTTTTTGTGTGTGTTTTTGTTTGTGTGTGTGTGCGTGTGTGTTTTTGTTTTTGTGTGTGTTTTTATTTTTGTGTCTGTGTGGGTGTTTGTTTTTGTTTGTGTTTTTGTTTTTGTGTGTGTGTGTTTGTTTTTGTGTGTGTTTTTGTTTTTGTGTGTGTGTTTTTTTGTTTTTGTGTGTCTTTGTGTGTTTTTTTGTTTTTGTGTGTATGTGTGTTTTTGTTTTTGTGTATGTTTTTGTCTGTGTGTGTGTGTGTGTGTGCTTTTGTTTGTGTGTGTGTGCGTGTGTGTGTTTTTGTTTTTGTGTGTGTTTTTGTTTGTGTGTGCTTGTGTGTGTGTATATTTGTGTGTGCGTGTTTGTGTGTGTGTTTTGTTTTTCTGTGTGTGTGCGGATTTGTTTTTGTGTGTGTGTGTGTGTTTTTGTATTTGTGTGTGTTTTTGTTTTTGTGTGTCTGTGTGTGTTTTTGTTTTTGTGTGTGTGTGTGTTTGTTTTTGTTTTTGTGTGTGTTTTTGTCTTTGTGTGTGTGTGTTTGTTTTTGTGTGTGTTTTTGTTTTTGTGTGTGTTTGTGTGTTTTTGTTTGTGAGTGTGTGTGTGTTTGTTCTTGTGTGAGTTTTTGTTTTTGTGGGTGTGTGTGTGTGTGTTTATTTTTGTGTGTGTTTTTGTTTGTGTGTGTGTTTTTATTTTTGTGTCTGTGTGTGTGTTTGTTTTTGTGTGTGTTTTTGTATTTGTGTGTGTGTGTTTGTTTTTGTGTGTGTTTTTGTTTTTGTGTGTGTGTGTGTGTTTTTGTTTTTGTGTGTGTGTGTTTTTGTTTGTGTGTGTGTGTTTGTTCTTGTGTGTGTTTTTGTTTTTGTGTGTGTGTGTGTGTGTTTGTTTTTGTGTGTGTTTTTGTTTGTGTGTGTGTGCGTGTGTGTGTTTTTGTTTTTGTGTGTGTTTTTATTTTTGTGTCTGTGTGTGTGTTTGTTATAGTGTGTGTTTTTGTGTTTTTGTTTTTGTTTTTGTGTCTGTGTTTGTGTGTGTGTGCTTTTGTTTGTGGGTGTGTGTGTGCGTGTGTTTTTGTTGTTGTGTGTGTTTTTGTTTGTGAGTGCGTGTGTGTGTGTGTGTTTGTGTGTGTGTGTTTGTGTGTTTGTTTTGTTTTTGTGTGTGTGTGCGTTTTTGTTTTTGTGTGTGTGTGTGTTTTTGTTTTTGTGTGTGTTTTTGTTTTTGTGTGTCTCTGTGTTTTTTTGTGTGTGTTTTTGTGTGTGTGTGTGTTTGTTTTTGTGTGTGTTTTTGTTTCGTGTGTGTGTGTTTGTGTGCTTTTGTTTTTGTGTGTTTTTGTTTTTGTATGTGTGTGTGTTTGTGTGCGTTTTTGTTTGTGTGTGTGTTTTTGTTTTTGTGTGTGTTTTTGTTTTTGTGTGTGTGCGTGTCTTTATGTGTGTTTTTGTTTTTGCGTGTGTTTTTGTTTTTGTGTATGTTTTTGTTTTTGTGTGTGTGTGTGTGTTTGTGTGTGTGTGCTTTTGTTTGTGTGTGTGTGTGCGTGTGTTTTTGTTGTTGTGTGTTTGTGTGTGTGTTTTGCTTTTCTGTGTGTGTGCGTTTTTGTTTTTGTGTGTGTGTGTGTGTGAGTGTTTGTTTTTGTGTGTGTTTTTGTTTTTGTCTGTGTGTGTTTTTGTTTTTGTGTGTGTGTGTGTGTGAGTTATTGTTTTTGTGTGTGTTTTTGTTTTTGTGTGTCTGTGTGTGTGTCTTTGTGTGTTTTTTTGTTTTTGTGTGTATGTGTGTTTTTGTTTCTGTGTATGTTTTTGTTTTTGTGTGTGTGTGTGTGTGTGTGTGCTTTTGTTTGTGTGTGTGTGCGTGTGTGTTTTTGTTGTTGTGTGTGTTTTTGTTTGTGTGTGCGTGTGTGTGTGTATTTGTGTGTGTGTGTTTGTGTGTGTGTTTTGCTTTTCTGTGTGTGTGCGTTTTTGTTTTTGTGTGTGTGTGTGTTTTTGTTTCGTGTGTGTTTTTGTTGTTGTGTGTCTGTGTGTGTTTTTGTTTTTGTGTGTGTGTGTGTGTTGGTTTTTGTGTGTGTGTTTGTTTTTGTGTGTGTTTTTGTTTGTGTGTGCGTGTGTGTTTTTGTTTTTGTGTGTGTTTTTGTTTTTTTCTGTGTGTGTTTTTGTTTTTGTGTGTATGTTTGTTTTTGTGTGTCTCTGTGTTTTTTTGTGTGTGTTTTTGTGTGTGTGTGTGTGTGTTTGTTTTTGTGTGTGTTTTTGTTTCGTGTGTGTGTGTTTGTGTGCTTTTGTTTTTGTGTGTTTTTGTTTTTGTATGTGTGTGTGTTTGTGTGCGTTTTTGTTTGTGTGTGTGTGTGTGTTTTTGTTTTTGTGTGTGTTTTTGTTTTTGTGTGTGTGTGTGTTTTTATGTGTGTTTTTGTTTGTGTGTGTGTTTGTTTTTGTGTGTGTTTTTGTTTTTGTGTGTGTGTGTTTGAGTGCGTTTTTGTTTTTGAGTGTTTTTTGTTTTTGTGTGTGTGTGCGTGTGTGTGTTTTTGTTTTTGTTATTGTGTGTGTGTGTTTGTTTTTGTGTGTGTTTATGTTTTTGTGTGTGTGTGTGTGTTTTTGTTTTTGTGTGTGTTTTTGTTTGAGTGTGCGTGTGTGTGTGTTTTTGTGTGTGTGTGTTTGTGTGTGTGTTTTGTTTTGGTATGTGTGTGCGTTTTTGTTTTTTTGTGTGTGTGTGTGTTTGTTTTTGTGTTTGTTTTTGTTTTTGTGTGTCTGTGTGTGTCTTTGTGTGTGTTTTTGTTTTTGTGTGTGCATGTGTGTTTTTGTTTTTGTGTGTGTTTTTATTTGTGTGTGCGTGTGTTTGTGTTTTTGTGTGTGTGTGTTTGTGTGTGTGTTTTGTTTTGGTATGTGTGTGCGTTTTTGTTTTTGTGTGTGTGTGTGTTTGTGTGTGTGTGCTTTTGTTTTTGTGTGTGTTTTTGCTTGTGTGTGTGTGTTTTTGTTTTTGTGTGTGTGTTTTTGTGCGTTTTTGTTTGTGTGTGTGTGTGTGTTTTTGTTTTTGTGTGTGTTTTTGTTTTTTTCTGTGTGTGTTTTTGTTTTTGTGTGTATGTTTGTTTTTGTGTGTGTGTGTTTGTTTTTGTGTGTGATTTGTTTTTGTGCGTGTGTGTGTGTTTGTTTTTGTGTGTATTTTTGTTTTATTGTGTGTGTGTGTGTTTTTGTTTGTGTGTGTGTGTTTGTTCTTGTGTGTGTTTTTGTTTTTGTGGGTGTGTGTGTGTGTTTTTGTTTTTGTGTGTGTTTTTATTATTGTGTCTGTGTGTGTGTTTGTTTTTGTGTGTGTTTTTGTATTTGTGTGTCTGTGTGCGTGTCTTTATGTGTGTTTTTGTTTTTGCGTGTGTTTTTGTTTTTGTGTATGTTTTTGTTTTTGTGTGTGTGTGTGTTTGTGTGTGTGTGCTTTTGTTTGTGTGTGTGTGTGCGTGTGTTTTTGTTGTTGTGTGTGTTTTTGTTTGTGTGTGCGTGTGTGTGTGTATTTGTGTGTGTGTGTTTGTGTGTGTGTTTTGCTTTTCTGTGTGTGTGCGTTTTTGTTTTTGTGTGTGTGTGTGTGTGAGTGTTTGTTTCTGTGTGTGTTTTTGTTTTTGTGTGTGTGTGTGTTTGTTTTTGTGTGTGTGTGTGTGTGAGTTATTGTTTTTGTGTGTGTTTTTGTTTTTGTGTGTCTGTGTGTGTGTCTTTGTGTGTTTTTTTGTTTTTGTGTGTATGTGTGTTTTTGTTTCTGTGTATGTTTTTGTTTTTGTGTGTGTGTGTGTGTGTGTGCTTTTGTTTGTGTGTGTGTGCGTGTGTGTTTTTGTTGTTGTGTGTGTTTTTGTTTGTGTGTGCGTGTGTGTGTGTATTTGTGTGTGTGTGTTTGTGTGTGTGTTTTGCTTTTCTGTGTGTGTGCGTTTTTGTTTTTGTGTGTGTGTGTGTGTTTTTGTTTTTGTGTGTGTTTTTGTTGTTGTGTGTCTGTGTGTGTTTTTGTTTTTGTGTGTGTGTGTGTTGGTTTTTGTGTGTGTGTTTGTTTTTGTGTGTGTTTTTGTTTGTGTGTGCGTGTGTGTTTTTGTTTTTGTGTGTGTTTTTGTTTTTTTCTGTGTGTGTTTTTGTTTTTGTGTGTATGTTTGTTTTTGTGTGTGTGTGTTTGTTTTTGTCTGTGTTTTTGTTTTTGTGCGTGTGTGTGTGTTGGTTTTTGTGTGTGTTTTTGTCTTTGTGTGTGTGTGTTTGTTTTTGTGTGTGTTTTTGTTTTTGTGTGCGTGTGTGTGTTTTTGTTTGTGTGTGTGTGTTTGTTCTTGTGTGTGTTTTTGTTTTTGTGGGTATGTGTGTGTTTTTGTTTTTGTGTGTGGTTTTATTTTTGTGTCTGTGTGTGTTTGTTTTTGTGTGTGTTTTTGTATTTGTGTGTATGTGTTTGTTTTTGTGTGTGTTTTTGTTTTTGTGTGTGTGTGTGTGTGTGTTTTTGTTTGTGTGTGTATTTGTTCTTATGAGTGTTTTTGTTTTTGTGGGTGTGTGTGTGTGTGTGTTTGTTTTTGTGTGTGTTTTTGTTTGTGTGTGTGTGCGTGTGTGTTTTTGTTTTTGTGTGTGTTTTTATTTTTGTGTCTGTGTGGGTGTTTGTTTTTGTTTGTGTTTTTGTTTTTGTGTGTGTGTGTTTGTTTTTGTGTGTGTTTTTGTTTTTGTGTGTGTGTTTTTTTGTTTTTGTGTGTCTTTGTGTGTTTTTTTGTTTTTGTGTGTATGTGTGTTTTTGTTTTTGTGTATGTTTTTGTCTTTGTGTGTGTGTGTGTGTGCTTTTGTTTGTGTGTGTGTGCGTGTGTGTGTTTTTGTTTTTGTGTGTGTTTTTGTTTGTGTGTGCTTGTATGTGTGTATATTTGTGTGTGCGTGTTTGTGTGTGTGTTTTGTTTTTCTGTGTGTGTGCGGTTTTGTTTTTGTGTGTGTGTGTGTGTTTTTGTATTTGTGTGTGTTTTTGTTTTTGTGTGTCTGTGTGTGTTTTTGTTTTTGTGTGTGTGTGTGTTTGTTTTTGTTTTTGTGTGTGTTTTTGTCTTTGTGTGTGTGTGTTTGTTTTTGTGTGTGTTTTTGTTTTTGTGTGTGTTTGTGTGTTTTTGTTTGTGTGTGTGTGTGTGTTTGTTCTTGTGTGTGTTTTTGTTTTTGTGGGTGTGTGTGTGTGTGTTTATTTTTGTGTGTGTTTTTGTTTGTGTGTGTGTGCGTGTGTGTGTTTTTGTTTTTGTGTGTGTTTTTATTTTTGTGTCTGTGTGTGTGTTTGTTATTGTGTGTGTTTTTGTGTGTGTTTTTGTTTTTGTGTGTGTGTTTGTGTGTGTGTGCTTTTGTTTGTGGGGGTGTGTGTGCGTGTGTTTTTGTTGTTGTGTGTGTTTTTGTTTGTGAGTGCGTGTGTGTGTGTGTGTTTGTGTGTGTGTGTTTGTGTGTGTGTTTTGTTTTTGTGTGTGTGTGCGTTTTTGTTTTTGTGTGTGTGTGTGTTTTTGTTTTTGTGTGTGTTTTTGTTTTTGTGTGTCTCTGTGTTTTTTTGTGTGTGTTTTTGTGTGTGTGTGTGTGTTTGTTTTTGTGTGTGTTTTTGTTTCGTGTGTGTGTGTTTGTGTGCTTTTGTTTTTGTGTGTTTTTGTTTTTGTATGTGTGTGTGTTTGTGTGCGTTTTTGTTTGTGTGTGTGTGTGTGTTTTTGTTTTTGTGTGTGTTTTTGTTTTTGTGTGTGTGTGTGTTTTTATGTGTGTTTTTGTTTGTGTGTGTGTTTGTTTTTGTGTGTGTTTTTGTTTTTGTGTGTGTGTGTTTGAGTGCGATTTTGTTTTTGAGTGTTTTTTGTTTTTGTGTGTGTGCGTGTGTGTGTTTTTGTTTTTGTTATTGTGTGTGTGTGTTTGTTTTTGTGTGTGTTTTTGTTTTTGTGTGTGTGTTTGTTTTTGTGTGTGTTTATGTTTTTGTGTGTGTGTGTGTGTTTTTGTTTTTGTGTGTGTTTTTGTTTGAGTTTGCGTGTGTGTGTGTTTTTGTGTGTGTGTGTTTGTGTGTGTGTTTTGTTTTGGTATGTGTGTGCGTTTTTGTTTTTGTGTGTGTGTGTGTGTGTTTGTTTTTGTGTTTGTTTTTGTTTTTGTGTGTCTGTGTGTGTCTTTGTGTGTGTTTTTGTTTTTGTGTGTGCGTGTGTGTTTTTGTTTTTGTGTGTGTTTTTATTTGTGTGTTCGTGTGTTTGTGTTTTTGTGTGTGTGTTTGTGTGTGTGTTTTGTTTTGGTATGTGTGTGCGTTTTTGTTTTTGTGTGTGTGTGTGTTTGTGTGTGTGTGCTTTTGTTTTTGTGTGTGTTTTTGCTTGTGTGTGTGTGTTTTTGTTTTTGTGTGTGTGTTTTTGTGCGTTTTTGTTTGTGTGTGTGTGTGTGTTTTTGTTTTTGTGTGTGTTATTGTTTTTTTCTGTGTGTGTTTTTGTTTTTGTGTGTATGTTTGTTTTTGTGTGTGTGTGTTTGTTTTTGTGTGTGATTTGTTTTTGTGCGTGTGTGTGTGTTTGTTTTTGTGTGTATTTTTGTTTTATTGTGTGTGTGTGTGTTTTTGTTTGTGTGTGTGTGTTTGTTCTTGTGTGTGTTTTTGTTTTTGTGGGTGTGTGTGTGTGTGTTTTTGTTTTTGTGTGTGTTTTTATTTTTGTGTCTGTGTGTGTGTTTGTTTTTGTGTGTGTTTTTGTTTTTGTGTATGTTTTTGTTTGTGTGTGTGTGTGTGTTTGTGTGTGTGTGCTTTTGTGTGTGTGTGTGTGTGAGTGTTTGTTTTCGTGTGTGTTTTTGTTTTTGTGTGTGTGTGTTTTTGTTTTTGTGTGTGTGTGTGTGAGTTATTGTTTTTGTGTGTGTTTTTGTTTTTGTGTGTCTGTGTGTGTGTCTTTGTGTGTTTTTTTGTTTTTGTGTGTATGTGTGTTTTTGTTTCTGTGTATGTTTTTGTTTTTGTGTGTGTGTGTGTGTGTGTGCTTTTGTTTGTGTGTGTGTGCGTGTGTGTTTTTGTTGTTGTGTGTGTTTTTGTTTGTGTGTGCGTGTGTGTGTGTATTTGTGTGTGTGTGTTTGTGTGTGTGTTTTGCTTTTCTGTGTGTGTGCGTTTTTGTTTTTGTGTGTGTGTGTGTTTTTGTTTTTGTGTGTGTTTTTGTTGTTGTGTGTCTGTGTGTGTTTTTGTTTTTGTGTGTGTGTGTGTGTTTGTTTTTGTGTGTGTGTTTGTTTTTGTGTGTGTTTTTGTTTGTGTGTGCGTGTGTGTTTTTGTTTTTGTGTGTGTTTTTGTTTTTTTCTGTGTGTGTTTTTGTTTTTGTGTGTATGTTTGTTTTTGTGTGTGTGTGTTTGTTTTTGTCTGTGTTTTTGTTTTTGTGCGTGTGTGTGTGTTGGTTTTTGTGTGTGTTTTTGTCTTTGTGTGTGTGTGTTTGTTTTTGTGTGTGTTTTTGTTTTTGTGTGCGTGTGTGTGTTTTTGTTTGTGTGTGTGTGTTTGTTCTTGTGTGTGTTTTTGTTTTTGTGGGTATGTGTGTGTTTGTTTTTGTGTGTGTGTGCGTGTGTGTTTTTGTTTTTGTGTGTGGTTTTATTTTTGTGTCTGTGTGTGTTTGTTTTTGTGTGTGTTTTTGTATTTGTGTGTGTGTGTTTGTTTTTGTGTGTGTTTTTGTTTTTGTGTGTGTGTGTGTGTTTTTGTTTGTGTGTGTATTTCTTCTTATGTGTGTTTTTGTTTTTGTGGGTGTGTGTGTGTGTTTGTTTTTGTGTGTGTTTTTGTTTGTGTGTGTGTGCGTGTGTGTGTTTTTGTTTTTGTGTGTGTTTTTATTTTTGTGTCTGTGTGTGTGTTTGTTTTTGTGTGTGTTTTTGTATTTGTGTGTGTGTGTTTGTTTTTGTGTGTGTTTTTGTTTTTGTGTGTGTGTGTGTGTTTTTGTTTTTGTGTGTGTGTGTTTTTGTTTGTGTGTGTGTGTTTGTTCTTGTGTGTGTTTTTGTTTTTGTGTGTGTGTGTGTGTGTTTGTTTTTGTGTGTGTTTTTGTTTGTGTGTGTGTGCGTGTGTGTGTTTTTGTTTTTGTGTGTGTTTTTATTTTTGTGTCTGTGTGTGTGTTTGTCATTGTGTGTGTTTTTGTGTGTGTTTTTGTGTGTGTGTGCTTTTGTTTGTGGGTGTGTGTGTGCGTGTGTTTTTGTTGTTGTGTGTGTTTTTGTTTGTGAGTGCGTGTGTGTGTGTGTTTTTGTGTGTGTGTGTTTGTGTGTGTGTTTTGTTTTTGTGTGTGTGTGCGTTTTTGTTTTTGTGTGTGTGTGTGTTTTTGTTTTTGTGTGTGTTTTTGTTTTTGTGTGTCTCTGTGTTTTTTTGTGTGTGTTTTTGTGTGTGTGTGTGTGTGTTTGTTTTTGTGTGTGTTTTTGTTTCGTGTGTGTGTGTTTGTGTGCTTTTGTTTTTGTGTGTTTTTGTTTTTGTATGTGTGTGTGTTTGTGTGCGTTTTTGTTTGTGTGTGTGTGTGTGTTTTTGTTTTTGTGTGTGTTTTTGTTTTTGTGTGTGTGTGTGTTTTTATGTGTGTTTTTGTTTGTGTGTGTGTTTGTTTTTGTGTGTGTTTTTGTTTTTGTGTGTGTGTGTTTGAGTGCGTTTTTGTTTTTGAGTGTTTTTTGTTTTTGTGTGTGTGTGCGTGTGTGTGTTTTTGTTTTTGTTATTGTGTGTGTGTGTTTGTTTTTGTGTGTGTTTTTGTTTTTGTGTGTGTGTTTGTTTTTGTGTGTGTTTATGTTTTTGTGTGTGTGTTTGTTTTTGTGTGTGTTTTGTTTTTGTGTGTGTGTCTGTGTGTGTGCCTTTGTGTGTTTTTTTGTTTTTGTGTGTGTGTGTGTTTTTGTTTTTGTGTATGTTTTCGTTTTTGTGTGTGTGTGTGTTTGTGTGTGTGTGCTTTTGTTTGTGTGTTAGTGTGTTTTTGTGTGTGTGAGTTTGTGTGTGTGTTTTGTTTTTGTGTGTGTGTGCGTTTTTGTTTTTGTGTGTGTGTGTGTATGTTTGTTTTTGTGTGTGTTTTTGTATGTCTGTGTGTGTTTTTGTGTGTGTTTTTGTTTTTGTGTGTGTGTGTGTGTTTTTGTTTTTGTGTGTGTTTTTGTTTGAGTCTGCGTGTGTGTGTGTTTTTGTGTGTGTGTGTTTGTGTGTGTGTTTTGTTTTGGTATGTGTGTGCGTTTTTGTTTTTGTGTGTGTGTGTGTGTTTGTTTTTGTGTTTGTTTTTGTTTTTGTGTGTCTGTGTGTGTCTTTGTGTGTGTTTTTGTTTTTGTGTGTGCGTGTGTGTTTTTGTTTTTGTGTGTGTTTTTGTTTGTGTGTGCGTGTGTGTGTGTTTTTGTGTGTGTGTGTTTGTGTGTGTGTTTTGTTTTGGTATGTGTGTGCGTTTTTGTTTTTGTGTGTGTGTGTTTGTGTGTGTGTGCTGTTGTTTGTGTGTGTGTTTTTGCTTGTGTGTGTGTGTTTTTGTTTTTGTGTGTGTGTTTTTGTGCGTTTTTGTTTGTGTGTGTGTGTGTGTTTTTGTTTTTGTGTGTGTTTTTGTTTTTTTCTGTGTGTGTTTTTGTTTTTGTGTGTATGTTTGTTTTTGTGTGTGTGTGTTTGTTTTTGTGTGTGATTTGTTTTTGTGCGTGTGTGTGTGTTTGTTTTTGTGTGTATTTTTGTTTTATTGTGTGTGTGTGTGTTTTTGTTTGTGTGTGTGTGTTTGTTCTTGTGTGTGTTTTTGTTTTTGTGGGTGTGTGTGTGTGTGTTTTTGTTTTTGTGGGTGTTTTTATTTTTGTGTCTGTGTGTGTGTTTGTTTTTGTGTGTGTTTTTGTATTTGTGTGTGTGTTTGTTTTTGTGTGTGTTTTTGTTTTTGTGTGTCTGTGTGCGTGTCTTTGTGTGTGTTTTTGTTTTTGCGTGTGTTTTTGTTTTTGTGTATGTTTTTGTTTTTGTGTGTGTGTGTGTTTGTGTGTGTGTGCTTTTGTTTGTGTGTGTGTGCGTGTGTTTTTGTTGTTGTGTGTGTTTTTGTTTGTGTGTGCGTGTGTGTGTGTATTTGTGTGTGTGTGTTTGTGTGTGTGTTTTGCTTTTCTGTGTGTGTGCGTTTTTGTTTTTGTGTGTGTGTGTGTGTGAGTGTTTGTTTTTGTGTGTGTTTTTGTTTTTGTGTGTGTGTGTTTTTGTTTTTGTTTGTGTGTGTGTGTGTTATTGTTTTTGTGTGTGTTTTTGTTTTTGTGTGTCTGTGTGTGTGTCTTTGTGTGTTTTTTTGTTTTTGTGTGTATGTGTGTTTTTGTTTCTGTGTATGTTTTTGTTTTTGTGTGTGTGTGTGTGTGTGTGTGCTTTTGTTTGTGTGTGTGTGCGTGTGTGTTTTTGTTGTTGTGTGTGTTTTTGTTTGTGTGTGCGTGTGTGTGTGTATTTGTGTGTGTGTGTTTGTGTGTGTGTTTTGCTTTTCTGTGTGTGTGCGTTTTTGTTTTTGTTTTTGTGTGTGTGTTTGTTTTTGTGTGTGTTTTTGTTTGTGTGTGCGTGTGTGTTTTTGTTTTTGTGTGTGTGTGTTTGTTTTTGTGTGTGTTTTTGTTTTTGTGTGTGTGTGTTTTTGTTTTTGTGTGTGTGTGAGTGTTTGTTTTTGTGTTTTTTTGTTTTTGTGTGTCTGTGTGTTTTTTTGTTTTTGTGTGTATGTGTGTTTTTGTTTTTGTGTATGTTTTTGTCTTTGTGTGTGTGAGTGTGTGTGCTTTTGTTTGTGTGTGTGTGCGTTTGTGTGTTTTTGTTTTTGTGTGTGTTTTTGTTTGTGTGTGCTTGTGTGTGTGTATTTTTGTGTGTGCGTGTTTGTGTGTGTGTTTTGTTTTTCTGTGTGTGTGCGTTTTTGTTTTTGTGTGTGTGTGTGTGTTTTTGTTTTTGTGTGTGTTTTTGTTTTTGTGTGTCTGTGTGTGTTTTTGTTTTTGTGTGTGCGTGTGTTTGTTTTTGTTTTTATTTTTGTGTGTGTTTTTGTCTTTGTGTGAGTGTTTGTTTTTGTGTGTGTTTTTGTTTTTGTGTGTGTTTGTGTGTTTTTGTTTGTGTGTGTGTGTGTTTGTTCTTGTGTGTGTTTTTGTTTTTGTGGGTGTGTGTGTGTGTGTTTTTGTTTTTGTGTGTGTTTTTATTTTTGTGTCTGTGTGTGTGTTTGTTTTTGTGTGTGTTTTTGTATTTGTGTGTGTGTGTTTGTTTTTGTGTGTGTTTTTGTTTTTGTGTGTGTTTTTGTTTGTGTGTGTGTGTTTGTTCTTGTGTGTGTTTTTGTTTTTGTGGGTGTGTGTGTTGTGTTTGTTTTTGTGCGTGTTTTTGTTTTTGTGTGTGTACGTGTGTGTGTTTTTGTTTTTGTGTGTGTATTTATTTTTGTGTCTGTGTGTGTGTTTGTTTTTGTGTGTGTTTTTGTGTGTGTTTTTGTTTTTGTGTGTGTGTTTGTGTGTGTGTGCTTTTGTTGTTGTGTGTGTTTTTGTTTGTGTGTGCGTGTGTGTGTGTTTTTGTGTGTGTGTGTTTGTGTGTGTGTTTTGTTTTTGTGTGTGTGTGCGTTTTTGTTTTTGTGTGTGTGTGTGTTTTTGTTTTTGTGTGTGTGTGTGTGTGTTTTTGTGTGTGTTTTTGTTTTTGTGTGTGTGTGTGTTTGTTTTTGTGTGTGTTTTTGTTTCGTGTGTGTGTGTTTGTGTGCTTTTGTTTTTGTGTGTTTTTGTTTTTGTATGTGTGTGTGTTTGTGTGCGTTTTTGTTTGTGTGTGTGTGTGTTTTTGTGTGTGTTTTTGTTTTTGTGTGTGTTTTTGTTTTTGTGTGTGTGTTTTTGTTTTTGTGTGTGTGTGTTTGTTTTTGTGTGTGTTTTTGTTTTTGTGTGTGTGTGTTTTTGTTTTTGTGTGTGTGTGAGTGTTTGTGTTTGTGTTTTTTTGTTTTTGTGTGTCTGTGTGTCTTTGTGTGTTTTTTTGTTTTTGTGTGTATGTGTGTTTTTGTTTTTGTGTATGTTTTTGTCTTTGTGTGTGTGAGTGTGTGTGCTTTTGTTTGTGTGTGTGTGCGTGTGTGTGTTTTTGTTTTTGTGTGTGTTTTTGTTTGTGTGTGCTTGTGTGTGTGTATTTTTGAATGTGCGTGTTTGTGTGTGTGTTTTGTTTATCTGTGTGTGTGCGTTTTTGTTTTTGTGTGTGTGTGTGTGTTTTTGTTTTTGTGTGTGTTTTTGTTTTTGTGTGTCTGTGTGTGTTTTTGTTTTTGTGTGTGCGTGTGTTTGTTTTTGTTTTTGTTTTTGTGTGTGTTTTTGTCTTTGTGTGTGTGTGTTTGTTTTTGTGTGTGTTTTTGTTTTTGTGTGTGTTTGTGTGTTTTTGTTTGTGTGTGTGTGTGTTTGTTCTTGTGTGTGTTTTTGTTTTTGTGGGTGTGTGTGTGTGTGTTTTTGTTTTTGTGTGTGTTTTTATTTTTGTGTCTGTGTGTGTGTTTGTTTTTGTGTGTGTTTTTGTATTTGTGTGTGTGTGTTTGTTTTTGTGTGTGTTTTTGTTTTTGTGTGTGTTTTTGTTTGTGTGTGTGTGTTTGTTCTTGTGTGTGTTTTTGTTTTTGTGGGTGTGTGTGTTGTGTTTGTTTTTGTGTGTGTTTTTGTTTGTGTGTGTTTGCGTGTGTGTGTTTTTGTTTTTGTGTGTGTTTTTATTTTTGTGTCTGTGTGTGTGTTTGTTTTTGTGTGTGTTTTTGTGTGTGTTTTTGTTTTTGTGTGTGTGTTTGTGTGTGTGTGCTTTTGTTTGTGTGTGTGTGTGTGTGCGTGTGTTTTTGTTGTTGTGTGTGTTTTTGTTTGTGTGTGCGTGTGTGTGTGTGTTTTTGTGTGTGTGTGTTTGTGTGTGTGTTTTGTTTTTGTGTGTGTGTGCGTTTTTGTTTTTGTGTGTGTGTGTGTTTTTGTTTTTGTGTGTCTCTGTGTGTTTTTGTGTGTGTTTTTGTTTTTGTGTGTGTGTGTTTGTTTTTGTGTGTGTTTTTGTTTCGTGTGTGTGTGTTTGTATGCTTTTGTTTTTGTGTGTTTTTGTTTTTGTATGTGTGTGTGTTTGTGTGCGTTTTTGTTTGTGTGTGTGTGTGTTTTTGTGTGTGTTTTTGTTTTTGTGAGTGTTTTTGTTTTTGTGTGTGTGTTTTTGTTTTTGTTTTTGTGTGTATGTTTGTTTTTGTGTGTGTGTGTTTTTTTAGTGTGTGTTTTTGTCTTTGTGTGTGTGTGTGTTTGTTTTTGTGTGTATTTTTGTTTTTGTGTGTGTGTGTTTTTGTTTGTGTGTGTGTGTTTGTTCTTGTGTGTGTTTTTGTCTTTGTGGGTGTGTGTTTGTTTTTGTGTGTGTTTTTGTTTGTGTGTGTGTGCGTGTGTGTCTTTTTGTGTGTGTTTTTATTTTTGTGTCTGTGTGTGTTTTTGTGTGTGTTTTTGTTTTTGTGCGTGTGTGTGTGTTTTTGTTTTTGTGTGTGTTTTTGTTTGAGTGTGCGTGTGTGTGTGTTTTTGTGTGTGTGTGTTTGTGTGTGTGTTTTGTTTTGGTATGTGTGTGCGTTTTTGTTTTTGTGTGTGTGTGTGTTTGTTTTTGTGTTTGTTTTTGTTTTTGTGTGTCTGTGTGTGTCTTTGTGTGTGTTTTTGTTTTTGTGTGTGTGTGTGTGTTTTTGTTTTTGTGTGTGTTTTTGTTTGTGTGTGCGTGTGTGTGTGTTTTTGTGTGTGTGTGTTTGTGTGTGTGTTTTGTTTTGGTATGTGCGTGCGTTTTTGTTTTTGTGTGTGTGTGTGTTTGTGTGTGAGTGCTTTTGTTTTTGTGTGTGTTTTTGCTTGTGTGTGTGTGTGTTTTTGTTTTTGTGTGTGTGTGTGTTTTTGTTTTTGTGTGTGTTTTTGTTTTTTTCTGTGTGTGTTTTTGTTTTTGTGTGTATGTTTGTTTTTGTGTGTGTGTGTTTGTTTTTGTGTGTGATTTGTTTTTGTGCGTGTGTGTGTGTTTGTTGTTGTGTGTATTTTTGTTTTTGTGTGTGTGTGTGTTTTTGTTTGTGTGTGTGTGTTTGTTCTTGTGTGTGTTTTTGTTTTTGTGGGTGTGTGTGTGTGTGTTTTTGTTTTTGTGTGTGTTTTTATTTTTGTGTCTGTGTGTGTGTTTGTTTTTGTGTGTGTTTTTGTATTTGTGTGTGTGTTTGTTTTTGTGTGTGTTTTTGTTTTTGTGTGTCTGTGTGCGTGTCTTTGTGTGTGTTTTTGTTTTTGCGTGTGTTTTTGTTTTTGTGTATGTTTTTGTTTTTGTGTGTGTGTGTGTTTGTGTGTGTGTGCTTTTGTTTGTGTGTGTGTGTGCGTGTGTTTTTGTTGTTGTGTGTGTTTTTGTTTGTGTGTGCGTGTGTGTGTGTATTTGTGTGTGTGTGTTTGTGTGTGTGTTTTGCTTTTCTGTGTGTGTGCGTTTTTGTTTTTGTGTGTGTGTGTGTGTGTGAGTGTTTGTTTTTGTGTGTGTTTTTGTTTTTGTGTGTGTGTGTTTTTGTTTTTGTGTGTGTGTGTGAGTTATTGTTTTTGTGTGTGTTTTTGTTTTTGTGTGTCTGTGTGTGTGCCTTTGTGTGTTTTTTTGTTTTTGTGTGTATGTGTGTTTTTGTTTCTGTGTATGTTTTTGTTTTTGTGTGTGTGTGTGTGTGCTTTTGTTTGTGTGTGTGTGTGCGTGTGTGTTTTTGTTTTTGTGTGTGTTTTTGTTTGTGTGTGCGTGTGTGTGTATTTGTGTGTGTGTGTTTGTGTGTGTGTTTTGCTTTTCTGTGTGTGTGCGTTTTTGTTTTTGTGTGTGTGTGTGTTTTTGTTTTTGTGTGTGTTTTTGTTGTTGTGTGTCTGTGTGTGTTTTTGTTTTTGTGTGTGTGTGTGTTTGTTTTTGTGTGTGTGTTTGTTTTTGTGTGTGTTTTTGTTTGTGTGTGCGTGTGTTTTTGTTTTTGTGTGTGTGTGAGTGTTTGTTTTTGTGTTTTTTTGTTTTTGTGTGTCTGTGTGTCTTTGTGTGTTTTTTTGTTTTTGTGTGTATGTGTGTTTTTGTTTTTGTGTATGTTTTTGTCTTTGTGTGTGTGAGTGTGTGTGCTTTTGTTTGTGTGTGTGTGCGTGTGTGTGTTTTTGTTTTTGTGTGTGTTTTTGTTTGTGTGTGCTTGTGTGTGTGTATTTTTGTGTGTGCGTGTTTGTGTGTGTGTTTTGTTTTTCTGTGTGTGTGCGTTTTTGTTTTTGTGTGTGTGTGTGTGTTTTTGTTTTTGTGTGTCTGTGTGTGTTTTTGTTTTTGTGTGTGCGTGTGTTTGTTTTTGTTTTTGTTTTTGTGTGTGTTTTTGTCTTTGTGTGTGTGTTTGTTTTTGTGTGTGTTTTTGTTTTTGTGTGTGTTTGTGTGTTTTTGTTTGTGTGTGTGTGTGTTTGTTCTTGTGTGTGTTTTTGTTTTTGTGGGTGTGTGTGTTTTTGTTTTTGTGTGTGTTTTTATTTTTGTGTCTGTGTGTGTGTTTGTTTTTGTGTGTGTTTTTGTATTTGTGTGTGTGTGTTTGTTTTTGTGTGTGTTTTTGTTTTTGTGTGTGTTTTTGTTTGTGTGTGTGTTTGTGTGTTTTTGTTTGTGTGTGTGTGTGTTTGTTCTTGTGTGTGTTTTTGTTTTTGTGGGTGTGTGTGTGTGTGTTTTTGTTTTTGTGTGTGTTTTTATTTTTGTGTCTGTGTGTGTGTTTGTTTTTGTGTGTGTTTTTGTATTTGTGTGTGTGTGTTTGTTTTTGTGTGTGTTTTTGTTTTTGTGTGTGTTTTTGTTTGTGTGTGTGTGTTTGTTCTTGTGTGTGTTTTTGTTTTTGTGGGTGTGTGTGTTGTGTTTGTTTTTGTGCGTGTTTTTGTTTTTGTGTGTGTGCGTGTGTGTGTTTTTGTTTTTGTGTGTGTATTTATTTTTGTGTCTGTGTGTGTGTTTGTTTTTGTGTGTGTCTTTGTGTGTGTTTTTGTTTTTGTGTGTGTGTTTGTGTGTGTGTGCTTTTGTTGTTGTGTGTGTTTTTGTTTGTGTGTGCGTGTGTGTGTGTGTTTTTGTGTGTGTGTGTTTGTGTGTGTGTTTTGTTTTTGTGTGTGTGTGCGTTTTTGTTTTTGTGTGTGTGTGTGTTTTTGTTTTTGTGTGTGTGTGTGTGTGTTTTTGTGTGTGTTTTTGTTTTTGTGTGTGTGTGTGTTTGTTTTTGTGTGTGTTTTTGTTTCGTGTGTGTGTGTTTGTGTGCTTTTGTTTTTGTGTGTTTTTGTTTTTGTATGTGTGTGTGTTTGTGTGCGTTTTTGTTTGTGTGTGTGTGTGTTTTTGTGTGTGTTTTTGTGTGTGTTTTTGTTTTTGTGTGTGTGTTTTTGTTTTTGTGTGTGTGTGTTTGTTTTTGTGTGTGTTTTTGTTTTTGTGTGTGTGTGTTTTTGTTTTTGTGTGTGTGTGAGTGTTTGTGTTTGTGTTTTTTTGTTTTTGTGTGTCTGTGTGTCTTTGTGTGTTTTTTTGTTTTTGTGTGTATGTGTGTTTTTGTTTTTGTGTATGTTTTTGTCTTTGTGTGTGTGAGTGTGTGTGCTTTTGTTTGTGTGTGTGTGCGTGTGTGTGTTTTTGTTTTTGTGTGTGTTTTTGTTTGTGTGTGCTTGTGTGTGTGTATTTTTGTGTGTGCGTGTTTGTGTGTGTGTTTTGTTTATCTGTGTGTGTGCGTTTTTGTTTTTGTGTGTGTGTGTGTGTTTTTGTTTTTGTGTGTGTTTTTGTTTTTGTGTGTCTGTGTGTGTTTTTGTTTTTGTGTGTGCGTGTGTTTGTTTTTGTTTTTGTTTTTGTGTGTGTTTTTGTCTTTGTGTGTGTGTGTTTGTTTTTGTGTGTGTTTTTGTTTTTGTGTGTGTTTGTGTGTTTTTGTTTGTGTGTGTGTGTGTTTGTTCTTGTGTGTGTTTTTGTTTTTGTGGGTGTGTGTGTGTTTTTGTTTTTGTGTGTGTTTTTATTTTTGTGTCTGTGTGTGTGTTTGTTTTTGTGTGTGTTTTTGTATTTGTGTGTGTGTGTTTGTTTTTGTGTGTGTTTTTGTTTTTGTGTGTGTTTTTGTTTGTGTGTGTGTGTTTGTTCTTGTGTGTGTCTTTGTTTTTGTGGGTGTGTGTGTTGTGTTTGTTTTTGTGTGTGTTTTTGTTTGTGTGTGTGTGCGTGTGTGTGTTTTTGTTTTTGTGTGTGTTTTTATTTTTGTGTCTGTGTGTGTGTTTGTTTTTGTGTGTGTTTTTGTGTGTGTTTTTGTTTTTGTGTGTGTGTTTGTGTGTGTGTGCTTTTGTTTGTGTGTGTGTGTGTGTGCGTGTGTTTTTGTTGTTGTGTGTGTTTTTGTTTGTGTGTGCGTGTGTGTGTGTGTTTTTGTGTGTGTGTGTTTGTGTGTGTGTTTTGTTTTTGTGTGTGTGTGCGTTTTTGTTTTTGTGTGTGTGTGTGTTTTTGTTTTTGTGTGTCTCTGTGTGTTTTTGTGTGTGTTTTTGTTTTTGTGTGTGTGTGTTTGTTTTTGTGTGTGTTTTTGTTTCGTGTGTGTGTGTTTGTGTGCTTTTGTTTTTGTATGTTTTTGTTTTTGTATGTGTGTGTGTTTGTGTGCGTTTTTGTTTGTGTGTGTTTTTGTGTGTGTTTTTGTTTTTGTGAGTGTTTTTGTTTTTGTGTGTGTGTTTTTGTTTTTGTTTTTGTGTGTATGTTTGATTGTGTGTGTGTGTGTTTTTTTAGTGTGTGTTTTTGTCTTTGTGTGTGTGTGTGTTTGTTTTTGTGTGTATTTTTGTTTTTGTGTGTGTGTGTTTTTGTTTGTGTGTGTGTGTTTGTTCTTGTGTGTGTTTTTGTCTTTGTGGGTGTGTGTTTGTTTTTGTGTGTGTTTTTGTTTGAGTGTGTGTGCGTGTGTGTCTTTTTGTGTGTGTTTTTATTTTTGTGTCTGTGTGTGTTTTTGTGTGTGTTTTTGTTTTTGTGCGTGTGTGTGTGTTTTTGTTTTTGTGTGTGTTTTTGTTTGAGTGTGCGTGTGTGTGTGTTTTTGTGTGTGTGTGTTTGTGTGTGTGTTTTGTTTTGGTATGTGTGTGCGTTTTTGTTTTTGTGTGTGTGTGTGTGTTTGTTTTTGTGTTTGTTTTTGTTTTTGTGTGTCTGTGTGTGTCTTTGTGTGTGTTTTTGTTTTTGTGTGTGTTTTTGTTTGTGTGTGCGTGTGTGTGTGTTTTTGTGTGTGTGTGTTTGTGTGTGTGTTTTGTTTTGGTATGTGCGTGCGTTTTTGTTTTTGTGTGTGTGTGTGTTTGTGTGTGAGTGCTTTTGTTTTTGTGTGTGTTTTTGCTTGTGTGTGTGTGTTTTTGTTTTTGTGTGTGTGTTTTTGTGCGTTTTTGTTTGTGTGTGTGTGTGTGTTTTTGTTTTTGTGTGTGTTTTTGTTTTTTTCTGTGTGTGTTTTTGTTTTTGTGTGTATGTTTGTTTTTGTGTGTGTGTGTTTGTTTTTGTGTGTGATTTGTTTTTGTGCGTGTGTGTGTGTTTGTTGTTGTGTGTATTTTTGTTTTTGTGTGTGTGTGTTTTTGTTTGTGTGTGTGTGTTTGTTCTTGTGTGTGTTTTTGTTTTTGTGGGTGTGTGTGTGTGTGTTTTTGTTTTTGTGTGTGTTTTTATTTTTGTGTCTGTGTGTGTGTTTGTTTTTGTGTGTGTTTTTGTATTTGTGTGTGTGTTTGTTTTTGTGTGTGTTTTTGTTTTTGTGTGTCTGTGTGCGTGTCTTTGTGTGTGTTTTTGTTTTTGCGTGTGTTTTTGTTTTTGTGTATGTTTTTGTTTTTGTGTGTGTGTGTGTTTGTGTGTGTGTGCTTTTGTTTGTGTGTGTGTGTGCGTGTGTTTTTGTTGTTGTGTGTGTTTTTGTTTGAGTGTGCGTGTGTGTGTGTATTTGTGTGTGTGTGTTTGTGTGTGTGTTTTGCTTTTCTGTGTGTGTGCGTTTTTGTTTTTGTGTGTGTGTGTGTGTGAGTGTTTGTTTTTGTGTGTGTTTTTGTTTTTTGTGTGTGTGTTTTTGTTTTTGTGTGTGTGTGTGAGTTATTGTTTTTGTGTGTGTTTTTGTTTTTGTGTGTCTGTGTGTGTGCCTTTGTGTGTTTTTTTGTTTTTGTGTGTATGTGTGTTTTTGTTTCTGTGTATGTTTTTGTTTTTGTGTGTGTGTGTGTGTGTGCTTTTGTTTGTGTGTGTGTGTGCGTGTGTGTTTTTGTTTTTGTGTGTGTTTTTGTTTTTGTGTGCGTGTGTGTGTATTTGTGTGTGTGTGTTTGTGTGTGTGTTTTGCTTTTCTGTGTGTGTGCGTTTTTGTTTTTGTGTGTGTGTGTGTTTTTGTTTTTGTGTGTGTTTTTGTTGTTGTGTCTGTGTGGGTGTTTGTTTTTGTGTGTGTTTTTGTTTTTGTGTGTGTGTGTTTGTTTTTGTGTGTGTTTTTGTTTTTGTGTGTGTGTGTTTTTGTTTTTGTGTGTGTGTGAGTGTTTGTTTTTGTGTTTTTTTGTTTTTGTGTGTCTGTGTGTCTTTGTGTGTTTTTTTGTTTTTGTGTGTATGTGTGTTTTTGTTTTTGTGTATGTTTTTGTCTTTGTGTGTGTGAGTGTGTGTGCTTTTGTTTGTGTGTGTGTGCGTGTGTGTGTTTTTGTTTTTGTGTGTATTTTTGTTTGTGTGTGCTTGTGTGTGTGTATTTTTGTGTGTGCGTGTTTGTGTGTGTGTTTTGTTTTTCTGTGTGTGTGCGTTTTTGTTTTTGTGTGTGTGTGTGTGTTTTTGTTTTTGTGTGTCTGTGTGTGTTTTTGTTTTTGTGTGTGCGTGTGTTTGTTTTTGTTTTTGTTTTTGTGTGTGTTTTTGTCTTTGTGTGTGTGTGTTTGTTTTTGTGTGTGTTTTTGTTTTTGTGTGTGTTTGTGTGTTTTTGTTTGTGTGTGTGCGTGTTTGTTCTTGTGTGTGTTTTTGTTTTTGTGGGTGTGTGTGTGTGTGTTTTTGTTTTTCTGTGTGTTTTTATTTTTGTGT
This sequence comes from Scyliorhinus torazame, assembly GCF_047496885.1. Taxonomy (NCBI): domain Eukaryota; kingdom Metazoa; phylum Chordata; class Chondrichthyes; order Carcharhiniformes; family Scyliorhinidae; genus Scyliorhinus; species Scyliorhinus torazame. The sequence continues at coordinate 5,983 of NW_027307873.1, read as the reverse complement.
CTGTGTGTGTGTTTGTTTTTGTGTGTGTTTTTGTATTTGTGTGTGTGTGTTTGTTTTTGTGTGTGTTTTTGTTTTTGTGTGTGTGTTTGTTTGTGTGTGTGTGTTTGTTCTTGTGTGTGTTTTTGTTTGTGTGTGTGTGCGTGTGTGTGTTTTTGTTGTTGTGTGTGTTTTTATTTTTGTGTCTGTGTGTGTGTTTGTTTTTGTGTGTGTTTTTGTTTTTGTGGGTGTGTGCGTTGTGTTTGTTTTTGTGTGTGTTTTTGTTTGTGTGTGTGTGCGTGTGTGTGTTTTTGTTGTTGTGTGTGTTTTTATTTTTGTGTCTGTGTGTGTTTGTTTTTGTGTGTGTTTTTGTTTTTGTGTGTGTGTTTGTGTGTGTGTGCTTTTGTTTGTGTGTGTGTGTGTGCGTGTGTTTTTGTTGTTGTGTGTGTTTTTGTTTGTGTGTGCGTGTGTGTGTGTGTTTTTGTGTGTGTGTGTTTGTGTGTGTGTTTTGTTTTTGTGTGTGTGTGCGTTTTTGTTTTTGTGTGTGTGTGTGTTTTTGTTTTTGTGTGTCTCTGTGTGTTTTTGTGTGTGTTTTTGTTTTTGTGTGTGTGTGTGTGTTTGTTTTTGTGTGTGTTTTTGTTTCGTGTGTGTGTGTTTGTGTGCTTTTGTTTTTGTGTGTTTTTGTTTTTGTATGTGTGTGTGTTTGTGTGCGTTTTTGTTTGTGTGTGTGTGTGTTTTTGTGTGTGTTTTTGTTTTTGTGTGTGTTTTTGTTTTTGTGTGTGTGTTTTTGTTTTTGTGTGTGTGTGTTTGTTTTTGTGTGTGTTTTTGTTTTTGTGTGTGTGTGTTTTTGTTTTTGTGTGTGTGTGAGTGTTTGTTTTTGTGTTTTTTTGTTTTTTTGCGCCTGTGTGTCTTTGTGTGTTTTTTTGTTTTTGTGTGAATGTGTGTTTTTGTTTTTGTGTATGTTTTTGTCTTTGTGTGTGTGAGTGTGTGTGCTTTTGTTTGTGTGTGTGTGCGTGTGTGTGTTTTTGTTTTTGTGTTTGTTTTTGTTTGTGTGTGCTTGTGTGTGTGTATTTTTGTGTGTGCGTGTTTGTGTGTGTGTTTTGTTTTTCTGTGTGTGTGCGTTTTTGTTTTTGTGTGTGTGTTTTTGTTTTTGTGTGTGTTTTTGTTTTTGTGTGTCTGTGTGTGTTTTTGTTTTTGTGTGTGCGTGTGTTTGTTTTTGTTTTTGTTTTTGTGTGTGTTTTTGTCTTTGTGTGTGTGTGTTTGTTTTTGTGTGTGTTTTTGTTTTTGTGTGTGTTTGTGTGTTTTTGTTTGTGTGTGTGTGTGTTTGTTCTTGTGTGTGTTTTTGTTTTTGTGGGTTTGTGTGTGTGTTTTTGTTTTTGTGTGTGTTTTTATTTTTGTGTCTGTGTGTGTGTTTGTTTTTGTTTTTGTTTTTGTGTGTGTTTTTGTCTTTGTGTGTGTGTGTTTGTTTTTGTGTGTGTTTTTGTTTTTGTGTGTGTTTGTGTGTTTTTGTTTGTGTGTGTGTGTGTTTGTTTTTGTGTGTGTTTTTGTATTTGTGTGTGTGTGTTTGTTTTTGTGTGTGTTTTTGTTTTTGTGTGTGTTTTTGTTTGTGTGTGTGTGTTTGTTCTTGTGTGTATTTTTGTTTTTGTGGGTGTGTGTGTTGTGTTTGTTTTTGTGTGTGTTTTTGTTTGTGTGTGTGTGCGTGTGTGTGTTTTTGTTTTTGTGTGTGTTTTTATTTTTGTGTCTGTGTGTGTGTTTGTTTTTGTGTGTGTTTTTGTTTTTGTGTGTGTGTTTGTGTGTGTGTGCTTTTGTTTGTGTGTGTGTGTGTGTGTGCGTGTGTTTTTGTTGTTGTGTGTGTTTTTGTTTGTGTGTGCGTGCGTGTGTGTGTTTTTGTGTGTGTGTGTTTGTGTGTGTGTTTTGTTTTTGTGTGTGTGTGCGTTTTTGTTTTTATGTGTTTTTTTGTTTTTGTGTGTGTTTTTTTTTTTTTGTGCGTATGTTTTTGTTTTTGTGTGTCTGTGTGTCTTTGTGTGTTTTTTTGTTTTTGTGTGTATGTGTGTTTTTGTTTTTGTGTATGTTTTTGTCTTTGTGTGTGTGAGTGTGTGTGCTTTTGTTTGTGTGTGTGTGCGTGTGTGTGTTTTTGTTTTTGTGTGTGTTTTTGTTTGTGTGTGCTTGTGTGTGTGTATTTTGTGTGTGCGTGTTTGTGTGTGTGTTTTGTTTTTGTGTGTGTGTGTGTTTTTGTTTTTGTGTGTCTCTGTGTGTTTTTGTTTCTGTGTTTGTGTGTGTGTTTGTTTTTGTGTGTGTTTTTGTTTCGTGTGTGTGTGTTTGTGTGCTTTTGTTTTTGTGTGTTTTTGTTTTTGTATGTGTGTGTGTTTGTGTGCGTTTTTGTTTGTGTGTGTGTTTTTGTGTGTGTTTTTGTTTTTGTGTGTGTTTTTGTTTTTGTGTGTGTGTTTTTGTTTTTGTTTTTGTGTGTGTTTTTGTTTTTGTGTGTGTGTGTTTTTTTAGTGTGTGTTTTTGTCTTTGTGTGTGTGTGTGTTTGTTTTTGTGTGTATTTTTGTTTTTGTGTGTGTGTGTTTTTGTTTGTGTGTGTGTGTTTGTTCTTGTGTGTGTTTTTGTCTTTCTGGGTGTGTGTGTTTGTTTTTGTGTGTGTTTTTGTTTGTGTGTGTGTGCGTGTGTTTCTTTTTGTGTGTGTTTTTATTTTTGTGTCTGTGTGTGTTTTTGTTTGTGTGTGTGTGTTTGTTTTTGTGTGTGTTTTTGTTTTTGTGTGTGTGTGGGTGTGTGTTTTAGTTTTTGTGTGTGTGTGTGTTTTTGTTTTTGTGTGTGTGTGTGTTTGTTTTTGTGTGTGTTTTGTTTTTGTGTGTCTGTGTGTGTGTCTTTGTATGTTTTTTTGTTTTTGTGTGTATGTGTGTTTTTGTTTTTGTGTATGTTTTTGTTTGTGTGTGTGTGTGTGTGTGCTTTTGTTTGTGTGTGTGTGCGTGTGTGTTTTTGTTTTTGTGTGTGTTTTTGTTTGTGTGTGCTTGTGTGTGTGTATTTTTGTGTGTGTGTTTGTGTGTCTGTTTTGTATTTCTGTGTGTGTGCGTTTTTGTTTTTGTGTGTGTGTGTGTTTTTGTTTTTGTGTGTGTTTTTGTTTTGTGTGTCTGTGTGTGTTTTTGTGTGTGTGTGTTTTTTTTGTGTGTGTGTGTTTGTTTTCGTGTGTGTTTTTGTTTTCGTGCGTGTGTGTTTGTGTGCTTTTGTTTTTGTGTGTGTGTTTGTGTTTGTGTGCGTTTTTGTTGGTGTGTGTGTGTGTTTTTGTTTTTGTGTGTGTTTTTGTTTTTGTGTGTATGTTTGTTTTTGTGTGTGTGTGTTTGTTTTTGTGTGTGTTTTTGTTTTTGTGCGTGTGTGTGTTTGTTTTTGTGTGTGTTTTTGTCTTTGTGTGTGTGTGTTTGTTTTTGTGTGTGTTTTTGTTTGTGTGCGTGTGTGTGTGTTTTTGTTTGTGTGTGTGTGTGTTTGTTTTTGTGTGTGTTTTTGTTTTCGTGCGTGTGTGTTTGTGTGCTTTTGTTTTTGTGTGTGTGTTTGTGTTTGTGTGCGTTTTTGTTTGTGTGTGTGTGTGTGTTTGTGTGTGTTTTTGTTTTTGTGTGTGTTTTTGTTTTTGTGTGTATGTTTGTTTTTGTGTGTGTGTGTTTGTTTTTGTGTGTGTTTTTGTTTTTGTGCGTGTGTGTGCGTTTGTTTTTGTGTGTGTTTTTGTCTTTGTGTGTGTGTTTGTTTTTGTGTGTGTTTTTGTTTGTGTGTGTGTGTTTTTTTGTTTGTGTGTTTGTGTTTGTTCTTGTGTGTGTTTTTGTTTTGGTGTGTGTTTTTGTGTTTGTGTGCGTTTTTGTTTGTGTGTGTGTTTTTGTTTTTGTGTGTGTTTTTGTTTTTGTGTGTGTTTTTGTTTTTGTGTGTGTTTTTGTTTTTGTGTGTGTGTGTTTTTGTTTTTGTGTGTATGTTTGTTTTTGTGTGTGTGTGTTTGTTTTTGTGTGTGTTTTTGTTTTTGTGCGTGTGTGTGTTTGTTTTTGTGTGTGTTTTTGTCTTTTTGTGTGTGTTTGTTTTTGTGTGTGTTTTTGTTTGTGTGTGTGTGTGTGTTTTTTTGTTTGTGTGTGTTTTTGTTTTTGCGTGTGTGTTTGTGTGTGTGTGATTTTGTTTTTGTGTGTGTTTGTGTGTGTGTGCTTTTGTTTTTGTGTGTGTTTTTGCTTGTGTGTGTGTGTGTTTTTGTTTTTGTGTGTGTGTGTGCGCTTTTGTTTGTGTGTGTGTTGTTGTGCGTGTTTTTGTTTTTGTGTGTGTTTTTGTTTTTTTCTGTGTGTGTTTTTGTGTGTATGTTTGATTTTGTGTGTGTGTGTTTGTTTTTGTGTGTGTTTTTGTTTTTGTGCGTGTGTGTGTTTGTTTTTGTGTGTGTTTTTGTCTTTGTGTGTGTGTGTTTGTTTTTGTGTATGTTTTTGTTTTTGTGTGTGTGTGTGTTTTTGTTTGTGTGTGTTTGTTCTTGTGTGTGTTTTTGTTTTTGTGGGTGTGTGTGTGTTTGTTTTTGTGTGTGTGTGCATGTGTGTGTTTTTGTTTTTGTGTCTGTTTTTATTTTTGTGTCTGTGTGTGTGTTTGTTTTTGTGTGTGTTTTTGTATTTGTGTGTGTGTGTTTGTTTTTGTGTGTGTTTTTGTTTTTGTGTGTGTGTCTGTGTGTTTTTGTTTTTGTGTGTGTGTGTGTGTGTGTTTGTTTGTGTGTGTGTGTATTTGTTCTTGTGTGTGTTTTTGTTTTTGTGGGGGTGTGTGTGTGTTTGTTTTTGTGTGTGTTTTTTTTTGTGTGTGTGTGTGTGTGTGTTTTTGTTTTTGTGTGTGTTTTTATTTTTGTGTGTGTGTGTTTGTTTTTGTGTGTGTTTTTGTTTTTGTGTGTGTGTGTGTGTTTTTGTTTGTGTGTGTGTGTGTTTGTTCTTGTGTGTGTTTTTGTTTTTGTGGGTGTGTGTGTGTTTTTGTTTGTGTGTGTGTGTTTGTTCTTGTGTGTGTTTTTGTTTTTGTGGGTATGTGTGTGTTTGTTTTTGTGTGTGTGTGCGTGTGTGTGTTTTTGTTTTTGTGTCTGTTTTAATTTGTGTGTCTGTGTGTGTGTTTGTTTTTGTGTTTGTTTTTGTATTTGTGTGTGTTTATTTTTGTGTGTGTTTTTGTTTTTGTGTGTTTGTGTGTGTTTTTGTTTTTGTGGGTGTGTGTGTGTGTTTGTTTTTGTGTGTGTTTTTGTTTGTGCGTGTGTGTGTGAGTCTTTGTATGTTTTTTTGTTTTTGTGTGTATGTGTGTTTTTGTTTTTGTGTATGTTTTTGTTTGTGTGTGTGTGTGTGTGCTTTTGTTTGTGTGTGTGTGCGTGTGTGTTTTTGTTTTTGTGTGTGTTTTTGTTTGTGTGTGCTTGTGTGTGTATTTCTGTGTGTGTGTTTGTGTGTCTGTTTTGTATTTCTGTGTGTGTGCGTTTTTGTTTTTGTGTGTGTGTTTGTGTTTGTGTGCGTTTTTGTTTGTGTGTGTGTGTGTGTGTTTTTGTTTTTGTGTGTGTTTTTGTTTTTGTGTGTATGTTTGTTTTTGTGTGTGTGTGTTTGTTTTTGTGTGTGTTTTTGTTTTTGTGCGTGTGTGTGTGTTTGTTTTTGTGTGTGTTTTTGTCTTTGTGTGTGTGTGTTTGTTTTTGTGTGTGTTTTTGTTTGTGTGCGTGTGTGTGTGTTTTTGTTTGTGTGTGTGTATGTGTTTGTTCTTGTGTGTGTTTTTGTTTTTGTGTGTGTGTGTGTGTTTGTTTTTGTGTGTGTGTTTGTTTGTGTGTGTGTGCGTGTGTGTGTTTTTGTTTTTGTGGGTGTTTTTATTTTTGGGTGTGTGTGTTTTTGTGTGTGTTTTTGTCTTTGTGTGTGTGTTTTTGCTTGTGTGCGTGTGTGCTTTTGTTTTTGTGTGTGTGTGTTTGTTTTTGTGTGTGTTTTTATTTTTGTGTGTGTATTTATGTGTGTTTTTGTTTGTGTGTGTGTTTGTTTTTGTGTGTGTTTTTGTTTTT